>NC_138775.1:285922972-286500472 GCF_965119305.1 Pelophylax lessonae | reverse complement strand
GGGGGTGTCAGACTGACTGGGGGGGGGGGGGCATACGGGGGGATCAGAAACAGACAGAATTGGGAAGGGACTGGGAAAGCAATTACAGGAAAAATACCCTGTGCCTGTGTCTCTCCCTGCAGCAGCTGAAAGCTGTCAGGAGGGGGAGAAACTGGCTTTCAGCTGCTACAGAAAGCCGCACAGGGCATCCTTCTGTATTTGCCCCTCTGCCCGACCACACCGATTTCCCCTGCTGTTCGGGCCCCCCTATGTGCCCGGGCCCCCTACAGCCTACAGGAGGCCCTGCTTATCAAGCTACAGTAAGTTGCAAATATGAGATCTAAATTGACTCCTGGGCATATGCTGATCATAATTCTGCCCCTTACAGCGGGTGTGATCAGTGTGGTGCCATCCTCATTTGACAGAAGTCGATCTTTTATTTGATTGACTTCTGCTGAAGAGACATGTTGGAAATGTTTTCTTGATCAGTGGCTGCAGAGAATGAACTCCCCTGTGCCGGCTATCAGTCACCGCTGTCTGCTCTGTACCCCCCCCCCCACCCTCACTGGAGCGCTGAGCTTTGGAGGGGGTGGGAGAAGCCCGCTCAGGCTCTTAGTGGCTCGCTGAGAGGCTGAGTGGGGTGTCAGTCCAGGCATGTGGGTGCACCTTGACTTTATTGTCGTGTTCTTGCCCAAGCCTGGACCGGCTCTGTGACGTCAGCAGATGGGGACTTCAGCCCGCTGTCTGTTGAAAACACAGACGGTCACAGGAGTGCAGAACGAACCACAGGAGAAGTACAGCCAAACAAGCTTTCCCCGTACTTCTTCTTTAAGCCATTCAATGTGGAGGGAGCCCCCCCCTCCCCCGGCTAGGGTAGTTTTGATATTTCAGCTAAGCTTTAAGAAACGCAATGGAATCTCCTAGAATGCCAACCGGATAATATTGAAGCAGCACACTTATGAAGCCGTCACTCTGCTCTTCCCTAGACATGTGCATAACGAAAACATTTGTTTCGTTTCGATTCGGTATTTACATAAATTAGTTTAGTTAAGTTTGTTTCTGAATTTGTTTAGTTTATTCGAATTTGAATTGATTTGAATTTTTTGAATTTGGAAAAATTGAATTGATTCGTATTCGAATTCCATTTGAATATGAATCTAATTCCATTCGAATTGCATTCAAATCGAATTCCATTTGAAATCTTTATTCTATTTCGAAATTTAATTTTTGAAGAAGGTAATATTCTTTCTATTCCATTCTATTTCTTTTTTTCTTTTCTATTCCATTCTTTTACTTTCTGATCTATTCTTTTTTTATTTTTTATTTTTATTCTATTATAGTTTATTCTTTTCTATTCTATTCAAATTTTATCTTTTCAAAATTTGAATTCCGCAAAACAGTTAAATTGTTATATTCTTTCTATTCTTTTCTTTTTTTTCTATTGTTTATTCTATTCTTTTCTATTCTATTATTTTATTACCTATTATTTTCTTTTCTATTCTCTTCAAATTTGAATTTATTCTATTCGAAAATTCAAATTTCAGAAGAAGGATATATTCTTTCTATTTATTATATTCTATTCTTTTTTCTATTCTATTCAATTCTTTTCCATTCTATTTTTTTTTTCTATTCTACTCTTTTCTATTGTATTCAAATTCAAATATATATTCTATTTGAAATTTGAATTGCAGAAGATGGTTATATTCTATTTTTTATTCTATTCTATTCTATTAATTTATTGTATATTCCATGTTATTCTGTTTTTATTTTCTATTCTTTTCCTTTGTTTATTTTCTGTTATATTTTTTCTATTCTATTCTATTCTTTTCCATTCTATTCTATTGCTTTATTTTCTATTATATTATATTCTTTTCTTTTTTACTCTATTTTGTTCTGTTTTACCCTATTCTTTCTGTTCTATTCTTTTTTTTTTTTCTATTCCATCCTTTATTTTCTATTCTATTTTTTATTGTATTCTGTTCTGTTTTATTCTATTCTTTTATTTTCTATTCTATTATTTTCTGTTCCATTATATTCTTTTCTATTCTCTTTCTTTTTTTTTCCTTTTTCTTTTCTTTTCTATTTTTTTCTCTTTAGAAATTTGAATTCAATCTTAAAACTATTCAAATTGATTAAAAAACTATTTTTATTATATTTATTTTATTTTATTAAATTTTATTTCAGATTCGTTTATATTTGTTACTAATGTAATTTGGAAATTCGGATATATCCGAATTTCCGAATAACAAAAAAATTGTCCGAATTTCAATTTGGAAAACAACAAACCGCACAAGTCTACTCTTTCCTCCTGTAAGCATGTTACCTGTGATAGACTGAAAGGAGGGTACACTTTATTCAATGTAACACCTTGCTGGGAAAGGTTCTACTGAAAACTGCAGATTTTCTAATGTCAGTGTGGAAAAATGTGGGAAGATGAACAGCACAATCTTTTTAAATTGCAGAATTAAACAATATTTTTGAAATTTTTTTTTTGTATTTGAGGAAACAAGCAGCAACGATATATTATTCCTTTTATTTGGCTTCTGAGTGTTTTACCTTTGAAGTCTGCGATACCATTATTTTCGCACGGGGCACAGCGGCAGGACGCGGTCTCCCTTTCGAATTCTTCCAGGGCGCGTTTCATATTGTCCTGCAGAATGTTGGCTCCAATGAAGTCCGTCGGTGTCACTAATTGATACAAGGGGTTGGTCTGTAGGGCAAAACGGGGGGAGAAAAATTTTTTTTTACTTAAAATATTCATATTGTGTGTTAATGGCATTTGCCCTATTGATTTGTGTGTTGTGTGATTTTTCTTAACAGGTCAGCCATAAAGGATATCTAAAACCCAAGAACAAAAATGTCATATATTGCAGATTACAGCCAAGACCAAAAGTCAATTCCAAAGTCAATGGGCAACGGTATAGCAGCAATCACTAGATTTTTTTTACATTACTTTTGATATTACAACTGGCGTACCCTCTGTTCTCTGCCATAACTCACCTCGGTCCACACCGACATACCTGGTTATAGATTACTCACATCTGTTTATTTTATTTTATTTTTTTAAATCAAAAATTGGAAAAACAGATTAATCAATGGACAAAGCAAAAAGAAAAAGAAACAAATGTTTAAAAAATGTGTAAAAAAACAAAAAACAAAAAAAAAGAAAGCCACCAAGGAGAAAAAAAAAGAAAAAAAAATTATCAGAATAGATGCTACAGTAAATGAATGAGTGGCCGATCTGATTACATGCACCACACATCTGTTTATTTTATTTTTTATTATCAAAAATAGAAAAAACTAATGAATCAATGGACAAAGCAAAAAGAATAAAACAAATGTGTAAAAAAAAAAAAAAAAGGGGCCACCAAGGAAAAAAATAAACTAAAAATAAAACATCAGAATAGATGCTAAATGAATGAGTGGCCGATCTGATTACATGCACCACTCTGAGTTTAAAAAATAGAGCAGTTTGTATTTTTAGGATTTTTAAGGTGCTATCAAAAAGATTTTTAACAGACAATGTTTAAAATTCCAAAATTTTTTTATATATTCAACATATTAGAATTCATCACATAAAATTAATATTTGCATATGTCAATAAACCAAACTATCTCGACACGTTTTGCTAGAAATTCATAGCTTCTTCAGGAGATATTGTCTGGGTAGATTACTCACATCTGTTTATTTCTTCTTTTTTTTTTTTTTTAAATCAAAAATAGAAAAAAACAAATTAATCAATGGACAAAGCAAAAAGAAAAAAAAATGTGTAAAAAAAAAAAAAAAAGGCCACCAAGGAAAAAAAATTAAAAAAAAAAAAAAAAAAAAAAAAAAACATCAGAATAGATGTTAAATACATGCACCACACCCTGAGTTTAAAAAATAGAGCAGTTTGTATTTTTAGGATTTTTAAGGTGCTATCAAAAAGATTTTTAACAGACAATGTTTAAAATTCCAAAGATTTTTTATTTATTCCACATATTAAAATTATCAAATAAAATTAATATTTGCATATGTCAATAAACCAAACTATCTCGACACGTTTTGCTAGAAATTCATAGCTTCTTCAGGAGATATTGTCTGGGTAGATTACTCACATCTGTTTATTTATTTATTTATTTTTTTAATCAAAAATAGAAAAAACAAATGAATCAATGGACAAAGCAAAAAGAAAAAAAACAAATGTGTAAAAAAAAAAAAAAAGGCCACCAAGGAAAAAAATAAATAAATAAAAAAAAAACATCAGAATAGATGCTAAATGAATGCGTGGTCCATCTAAATACATGCACCACACCCTGAGTTTAAAAAATAGAGCAATTTGTATTTTTGGGCTTTTTAAGGTGCTATCAAAAAGATTTTTAACAGACAATGTTTAAAATTCCAAAGATTTTAATTTATTCAACATATTAAAATTCATCATATAAAATGAATATTTGCATATGTCAATAAACCAAACTATCTCGACATGTTTTGCTAGAAATTCATAGCTTCTTCAGGAGATTTTGTCTGGATATTGTCCACATAAGCTAGTAATAGATAAATAGCATCAATATTTATTACATAACAGTCATACTGTCCACACAACAAACAACCACAAATAAAATATTTGGTTGGTTTATTGACATATGCAAATATTAATTTATTAATTTTATATAATGAATTTTAATATTATGAATAAATAAAAAATCTTTGCCATTTTAAACATTGTCTGTTAAATATCTTTTTGATAGCACCTTAAAAACCCTAAAAATACAAACTGCTCTAAAAAAAAAAAAAAAAGAAACATCAGTTTAGCCTAATGCTGGCCCTACACATATAGATTTTTGACGAAGATATTCGTATAGACATTCGTATGAAAATTCTTTGCCCCTTGACCCCCCTTTTTAGATGCCGGTCTCACTTGTTGAGCTGACTTGTGAGTAATCAAATTTTTTTTTTTTGGAATTATTATTATTTTTTGAAAAAAAAGTTCATTAAGGAGAAAAAGAAAAAATAATAAAAAAAAAAAAATCAGTTTATCCCAATGCTGGCCATACACATAATTATTTTTGACGAAAATATTCATATGAAAATTCTTTGCACACTCGATGAATGGACGAATGTCATTCGAAAATTGTCTTTTAATTTAAAACATTCAATTTTAAAATGAATGCAATTTCTGAATGATATATAGAAAAAACTCCAAGCTTGGCCTGCCCCCCAGATGTCCCCTTGACCTGTATGGGTTCTCCTGCCACAGCCCTGGGGGAGACGTGTGTCTGATGCCCCTTCACCCCCATTTTTAGATGCTGGTCTTACTTGTTGAGCTGACTTGTGAGTAATCAGGTTTTTTTTTTTTAATTATCCATTATTTTTATTTTTATACATGTTTCATATTTACTTATATTTATAGACATCTTCTGGACGGAAGGGGCCTTATTGTCAATATTGAATGGCTTTCGTTGGGGCCCTTCTGTCGGTGGTGCACCTGTAGTTGTCCCATTAAGACTGTACACAAAGGATGGCCAATGGGCTGTTAAATAAGGTGCAATCTCAGCCAGAATTAACTGTGGGCAACAAGGAGTTAAGCTCAATAGTTCTGCTTACCACTCCTGGTACGCAACATTTAGGTCCAGTCTGCTTAGGGGAGTGCTTTGGAGGCAGTATAAATGCAGCTCCACCACACATTTTAACCCCCCCCCCCCTCAACCACAAGTGTAGACTAAGTAAATTATATTTTTTCTTTTTTTTCTCTTTTCTTTTTTCCTGGTCGGAACGGTCATTTGAAAGGGGCCTTATTGTCAATATTGAATGGCTTTCGTTGGGGCCCTTCTGTTGGTGGTGCACCTGTAGTTGTCCCTTTAGGACTGTACACAAAGGATGGCCAATGGGCTGTTAAATAAGGGACAATCTCAGCCAGAATTAACTGTGGGTAACAAGGGGTTAAGCTCAATAGTTCTGCTCACCACTCCTCGTACGCAACATTTAGGTCCAGTCTGCTTAGGGGAGTGCTTTGGAGGCAGTATAAATGCAGCTCTACCATACATTTTTACCCCACCCCCCAACCACAAGTGTAGACTAAGCAAATTATATTTTTTCTTTTCTTTTTTCCTGGTCGGAACGGTCATTTGAAAGGGGCCTTATTGTCAAAATTGAATGGCTTTCATTGGGGCCCTTCTGTTGGTGGTGCTCATGTAGTTGTCCCTTCTCTCTTTTTTTTTTTTTAAGTTTTCTTTTAATAATTTTTGGTCAATTTGAGCTATCTGGAGGAGAATATTTTTTGTAGAAGAAATAAAAAAACTTCTGTATTTTTCTTTATTTATATTATTGTGATGCTTTATTGAAAAGGTGCTATATCATTTTAGGATTTTTTTTAGCTTATTTTTTCTCCCTTTGACAGAGGAAAAGAAAGCCAGTTACAGAATATCTCCCCAAAAAAGAGCACAGGGACAGTAAAAAAAAAAAAAAAACTGGCTTATACTCTCTCTACCCTGTTGCAACTATATCCCACATTATTACAAAAAAATGTGGCTTTAAAACTATAATTACAATGTATCTAAAAATAAAAGTTTATTTTAGTTTAAATTAAGAAGGGAGGGAGGGTTTATTTGGTATCCTTTCCCCGACTGGGGTGATTCACCCTCTCTGGTGACTTCCAAATTTATCTCCGGGACAGGTAATCAAGGGAAATTTTCCCAAGAGGACAAAAAAGCAACCCCCCCCCCCCAAAAAAAAACAAATAAAAACTAAGCGGAGTTTTTGCTCTTTCCAACTCTATTTAAAACTGCCAAAGAATTGTCTTAGATATACTTTGAAAATGAGTAATAAAAATGAGAGTACCTTAATATTCAGTATATCAGGACTGTACTGCACGGCGTCCCCCCACTCTTGCATTAACTCCGGTGTGGGAAGATTCCTGTAGGCGAGAGTGGTCACATGCTCACTGGATCCTCCGCGCACAAGAGCCACAAAATCTTCAACGACTTTTTTATTATCGGTCTTATCTGCAATAGATCAATATGTTATCAGTTTAGTAATCAATGATTGGAGGCACCATGTATCAATACCAGAGCCACCACCAAGGAAAAAGGGATACAGGCGGGGGCGGGGCAGGGCAAGCCTCCAGGGACAGCACATTGTCCTCTGTATTATTGTTCTTGTTGTATCTTTTTTAAAGCGGTAGTATATAATAAGACCTATAATAATGCTTACCTGTAGGTTAAATTAATATCTCCTAAACCTGCAAGGTTTAGGAGATATTCACCCTGCATGCAGCCGCTGACACCAGCGGCGCATGCGCTCTGAAGGTCTAGAGTAGGTTTTCCGAGCTCCTTGCCGGCTCCTTGCCGGCTCCTTGCCTGAAAGTGAACTCCCACGCGCATGCACGGGAGTGACGTCATCGTGGCTCTGGCCACTCACAGCACCTGAGCTGCTGAACCTGGAAGAGACACATATGAAACATGTCTGCTCCCTCACCAGTGTCCGGGCGACCGTGTTGGGGCTTCGCTCTAAGGTAAGTATTTTATAATGTGCTAGTATACGATGCATACTAGCACATTATGCCATTGTCATGCAGGTTTTTTGGGGGGGGGATACAACCGCTTTAAGCAGGTCTACAAGGAGAATATATTAGGGGTTAAAGCCAAATGCCAGACAAGTATACAACATTATTTACCAATGAAGCTCCAGAAGATTTTACCCCCTTCATGACCAGACTATTTTTTGCTACTCAGCACTGCGCTTCTTTAACTGTTAATTGTGAAGTCATGCAACACTGTACACAAATGAAATTTGTATCACTATTTTTACACAAATAAAGCTTTCTTTTGATGGTTTTTGATCACCTAGGGGGTTTTTTTATTTTTTGTTTTTGTGATAATGATGAAAAAAAGACTGTAGCGGTTAAATTGGCTGCTAATATCCGCACATTTTTTTGTTTATATATACACTATATATATATATATATATATATATATATATATATATATATATTTTTTTTTTTTTTATATAATATATATATTATATAAAAACCCCAGCAAAGCATGATCCAATTTGCTACAGCAGGGGAAAAAAATTCCTTCCTGATCCCCCGAGAGGCAATCCGATATTCCCTGGATCAACTTTACCTATAAATATTAGTACCCAGTTATATTATGTACACCCAGGAAAGAATCCAGGCCTTTTTTAAAGCAATCTAGTGAGCTGGCCAGAACCACCTCTGGAGGGAGTCTATTCCACATTTTCGTGTAAATAAGATTTGATTTCCCGCCACCCCCCATGACATCATTATTTTTAGGATTCTAAACCAGTAAAGCTTTAAGACACTACAATTGTCTTCTCACCTCCAATCTCTTTCAGAAGCCCATCGCACTGGTTGGCCGTTATACCGCCGCTTATGTATACACCACATACGTTACCACCAAGATTAAATCCCATGTTCATACAGGACTTCACATCACTTAAGGTGTAACCTGCAGAAAAAAAAAAAAACATAAAGAGGACCTGTCACTTTTTAACACCTTGTTAAAATAATTTGATTGTGATTATCATATTATTGTATATACTCTGTCTCCTCAAATGGCTATATTAGAGCTACTTCTTTCCAAAGATTTCAATTTTAAGATATCTCTCCGATATGATCAGTTATAGATCGGCCTCCCCTGTCTTTGTCACAGGTTGGGGTACAAGGAGGAGGGAGGCTGAAGAATGCGCATGGTGTCTTGGTTCAGTCTGCATCTTCAGAAATCGACCCGCATGCTGAAAAAAATTATGAGTATTGTGACGGTGTTCACCGTCACTGGAATTTAAGGACAGATGGGTGATGGTTTGGATTGCTTCATATTTGTCAGCAATGTCTCCATGTAGAAATATTGAGATTTTTTCCCATTTGCCATGAGGTCTTTGGCCAGGAAGTACAACTCCTAATATGGTTATTCCAGGAAGTTCAATGAGGAGACAGACTGTCTAACAATTTTGCTTTTGTCTGAGGTGGCTTTCCATTCACCTATTGTCGGGTATGCTAATGAACTCACCTGTTGTCTGCTAAGGGATGTATTGACACTCAGAGTAATGTGTATTGGGGGCTCGTTAGGGAACCATTGTTCTGTGTCTGGCTATTGTGTACATTGATTGTCCCCTGGGGGCTTCTGTCTCATTACACATAACAGTCCTTCTACTCAAGTTATCTGACCAATCCCTGCTGACTCATTTTCAAGTCCTCATTTGCATGGCTAAGGAGGACCTGAAGGAGAACTGCATGTACTGTGCAATTGACCAATGGGAAAGTGGTTGTTGGGGGCAGGATGTTCCAAATTCTGTATAAAAGTGTGTTGCGTTCTTCCAATAAATTGTCTTCCTGTTTGAACTTACATACAACCTGCTTGGTGTTTGTTCTAATGGATTCCGAATGGCACATAGCTATAGTTCAGATCCCAGATCCTTGGTTGACCGAACCATCAGACGTTGCGATCTGCAAGCTGACTCACTAGAAACAGAGGAGTGTCGGGAGAGCGGAAGCGAGCGAGCAAGGGTCTCGTCACAAGTATAACCCAAAGTTTCCCAACCAGGGAATAACTGTAACCAGCATGTGCACACTAGACACATGATTCACCGGGTAGAATACCCAGGGCTGGGACAAGGGGTTGGCAGGAGGGAAGGCTGTACAAAATAGAAGTAGGCAACCGCACTCCAACTTTAAAGTTTGAAATGAATAAAATCCGTTTATTGAGGATCCAAATAATCCAGTGACAAAAATCAGAGACAGGGGACAAACACAGTTGACGCGTTTCACGAAATTACATTCGCTTAGTCAGGAGGGACGGCTCCCCTGGGCACAATGGTTTATTGCAGGGTTGCGGGCACCCTGACCCTAACCACAAGTAAATTGGGGGCACAGTTTCGCATCTTTGCCCTGAGCGCTTGATGACCTTGTCCCACCACCTTGATGGAACAGATGACAGATGAAACATATTCCCCCTGTGATCTCTGGAGAATGACTATTGATCACAGACAACTTGGGGCTCCAACATGGATCACCTCTCACTCCTTTCTGATTTGCAGTTGCTAAGTCTGGTGTTGTGTCCCACTTTCATGTAGTGTATATGTCTAATACTAATGTGATTTTGGTATCTTCCCCCTTCCTCCTCTCCTGTTTAGGATTCAACTTCTTTGTCTTATTGATGAGTTAACCTGCCTGTGGATGGTGCCAAATCAGCAGCAGGTGGCCATACTGCATGGACAGACTGGGTCTAAGGAGGTTTATCAATTTAGAAAGCTGCATTTGAAACAGAACATCTGATACATTCCAGTGAGACCGCACTCCAACTCATTGCAAGGGCATCTTCTTGTAGGATTTCAAGCACCCAGCTATTCCCGGAGGCCATGGTGAGCCACAGCTCTATTTTTAAAACGTCTTTGCAGGTGAGTGGAGGGCTTTCAATAGAGTGGAGCTTCCATTTTTTATGGAAGGTGCACTTAAACTCCTTTAACCACTGGAAGATTTACCCCCATTCCTGACCAAACTATTTTTTGGGATACAGCACAGCCACTCGACTGTGACCACAAGCAGCAGGAGAGGAACCCCCCCCCCCCACACTGCCTTCCACCGCTCCACCCGGGTCTTCCGTTCCACCGGGAGACCTGAGCGACCAGCTGACACGTTCGTCGGCTGGCTGGAGTCCCAAACAATGCCGGATTGTCACCATTCCACGAGCGTGCACAATTTTAAAGCATGACGCATTAGGTATCTACTTACTCGGTGTAACATTATCTTTCACATTATACAAAAAAATTGGGTCAAATTTATTGTTTTTTTTTTGTATTCACGAAAGTGTATTTCTTCCCATAAAATTGCATTTGAAAGACCGCTTCACAAATACAGTAATGCAACGACCTCCATTTTATTCTCTAGGGTCTCTGCTAAAAAATATTTATATAATGTTTGGGATTTCTAATTAATTCTATAGCAAAAAAAAATACTGATTTTAACTTGTAAGCAACAAGTGTCAGAAAAAGGCTTAGGCATGCAGGGGTTAGGAAGGGCCCAAACATTCTCAATAGGGTTTTGGTCAGGTGAGGGTGGAGGCCATGTCATTATTCTTTCATTTTTAGGGCCTTTACTGGCTAGCCGATGGAGCATTGTCCTGCATAAAGATCACGGTCTTCTTTAAATATGAAGACTTTTTCCTGTACCACTGCTTGAAGAAAGTGTCTGAAAACTGACAGTAGCTTTGGGAGTTGATTTTGAGTCCATCTTCTACCTGACAGAGGTCCAATGAGCTAATCTATCCACTTTGCCGCTGCTCACTAGAGCTCTACTGCGGCAAAGTGGCTCGATTCCGTCTGGCGACGTAGACCTACGTCGCCAGACATTCCCCTCTCTTGGCGGCGCGCGCGCGCCGCCGGAAGCTCGCTCCCGCTGTATTCAGTCACAGCGGGAGTCGGGCCAGTGGAGGAGCGGCCACGATTGCCGCTGCTCTTCCCCGATCGTCGGGGAATCGAGTGTGGAGATCCGCCCGCTTGTGTAAACAAAGCGGGCGGATTTTCTAAGTGACAGACAGGGTCAGATTGCAGAAATTCAGCATAGCTGAACCTGCGATCTGTCCCTGTGTCACATAGTCCCCTCCCCCCACACACGTCAGTAAGCACCAGGCATACATTAACCCCTTGATCACCAAAAATTAACTCCTTCCCTGCCAGTGTCATTTTTACAGTAACAGTGCATATTTATAGCACTGATCACTGTAGTAATGTCACTGGTACCCCCAAAAGTGTCAAAAATGTCAGTCAAGGGTCCGATCTGTCCGCCGCAATGTCGGCAAATTGTGGCTCTTTTTTTGTTTATAGCGCAAAAAGTAAAAATCGCACAGGTGATCAAATACCACCAAAGGAAAGCTCTGTTTATGGGAAAAAAAGGAAGTAAATTTTGTTTGGGTACGGCATTGCATGACTGCGCAATTGTCAGTTAAAGTCGCACAGTGCCGAATCGCAAAAAGTGGCCCAGACGTAAGACAGCAAAATCCTCCGGTGGTAAAGTGGCTATAATAATAGCAGCCCATACCAGTACCCCACCTCCACCTTGCTGGAAGTGGAAGGAGAGCTCTGTGCCTTTTACTGATCCAGCCACAGCCCCATCCATCTGGTCCGTCAAGAGTCACTCATCTCATCAGTCCATAAAACCTTTGAAAAATCTGTCTTCAGATATGTCTTGGCCCAGTCTCAAAGTTTCAACTTATGTGTCTTGTTCAGTGGTGGTCGGGTTTTAGCCTTCCTCACCTTGCCCACGTCTCTGAGCACTGAACACCTTGTACTTCTTGGCCACACCAGGTAGGTTGCAGTTCTGGAATATGACAGTACTGGAGACTAATGGGTTCCTGGCAGCTTCACATTAGATTCTTCCAGGGGAGGACTGGGCCAGAGGCTAGGGGGGCAATTGCCCCCTGTGCCACTCCAGTGCCCCATAAAAAGGCTGTACCGCTTCTGCTACAGACATGCTTAAAGGATTCCTCATGAAGAGAAGTAAAAAGTGCCTGCCGCTGACCTACTGAATGTGGGTTGAAGACAAGGACAGAGCACAGGCCCCACCCAAGCATGGATGTTGTAAACCGTGTCTGAGCAGAGGCCGGTTTAATGCCCCACTGGAGACACTCCTCCCCCCGGCCAGCCCCAACCAAGCTGTCCCAGCTCCCCCCAACTCCCCCCTGCTGGTTAGGTCGGGAACCAGGATTCAGCCGGTGAGTGGAGAGTACCGGGAGCGGAGCTTCAGCCTGTTAAGGGGGTCAGGAGGAGGACAAGAAGAGGGAGAGTGGGAAGGGAGCCGAGTCGCTGCACCATGGGCCTCTGGTTTGTACTTGCCCCCTTGGCTGAAAGCTGCCAGTCACCTGCCCCTGGATTCTTCTCAACCCTTTGGCAGCTATTTTGCGTCTTTCTCAATACGTCTCTTGCAATACTATTTGCGAAACATGTTTGATGAATCTATGATCACGCCCCAATATCTTAGCCATTTCAAGAGTGCTGCATCCCTCTGAAAGACTTTTTACAGTTTTTTGACTTTGGCCCATTTTACCAAGGGGAAAAGGTGCTGCCTAATAATTATGCACACCTTGATATAGGGAGTTGATCTCCTTAGGCCACACCCTCCCTCATTACACAAATACACATCACCTGATATGGTCTGGGTGTTATAGGTCATATTTGGATATCTGCTGGGTCTGCATATGACATCATGGTGGCCTTTATGGCTTGATTTTCCTATCTTGTGGACTGGTCCGTCTTGGCGTCATCGGATTAGGGGGCTTATATGTTGGTTATACCCCCTCATTTTTACTTTTTATTACTTTTTTCTTTTGTTTTTTACATTACATCTCTGATTTGGCCCCCAAAATATGGCTATTTATGTCTTGTAGATTTGTTTTGCACATTTCAGCATAGAGCTCAAGATTCCATCAATTTTCTAGGACACTTATTGAACGATTTTAAGCTAAGGATACTATGTCATTAAAAAGGTTTTCTCTATATGCATGTTTACTCGGATCCTGAAGAAGCTCAACAGGTGTGAGCGAAACGCGTAGATCCACAATCAGATCATATGGTCCATTTATTGATCATGTGATGCATTTGATACATGTATTGTTATATTTTTATGACTGTTTATCTTTTATACAGATTTTTTTGTACTTTCAGTAAATATGGATTAATTCCTTTTAACCTATTTTGCTGCTGATGTTTGGGCACATTCATATTCCCATATCCAGGACTGGTACATATCCCCTTATCTTTCCTTCCCTTTCCCTAAATTCCCCTCCCTCTTTATTTTCCTACTATACCTGGTCACATTTACTAAATTTTTACACATCACCTGATATGCTTAAATCCAATAACCATTCAAGTTTATACAGCTTGTAATTGGACAATATGCATAAAAATGATGATTTGGTCAAAACACTCACTTGCCTAATAATTGTGCGCATAATGTAGTTACATAGCAAGTAAGTCTGAAAATTGATATGTTTATTATTTTCAAAAATATATAAGTTTTTATTTTTTTCCAGAAAATACCACAATATCTTTTTGTTTTTTATTTTAAAAAATGGTGTCTTTGCTGTTTTTCTTAGGAGCAATGAGCTGAACATCCTTACCTTCTTTTTTAACGTGTTCTTTGTTGAGGATCAGGGTATATTCATAGGCTCCGCCCAGCGTGGCCTCAGTGACATAATGTGTTCCATAGTCCCTGAAAAGGTCCCGGTATTCGCCGTAGACGTATTCCATAGGCAGCTGCTTCACCCTCTGGAAGAACTCCGAATGCAGCATCACTCCGCGGGACTTCAGCTTGTATTTCGCCACCACCAAATCCGACCGAGCGCTGATGAATAAGCTTTGCTGAAATAGACAGAAAACTTTCATTACCTTAAAGGTTCTTAAATGGTAACTGTACTTTAAAAACACATTGGCACTTTGGACGGCCATGTCTTGGTAGGTTTTCATTTGTGCCATACTCTTTCCATGATGGTTCTCTAACAAACCTCTGAGGGCTTCACAGAACAGCTGTATTTATACTGAGATTACGTTACACACAGGTGGACTCTGTTTACTAATTAGGTGACTTCTGAAGGCAATTGGTTCCACTAGATTTTAGTTAGGGGTATCAGAGTAAAGGGGGGTGAATACAAATGCACGCCACACCTTTCACATATTTATTTGTAAAAAAAATGTTGAAAACCATTTATCATTTTCCTTCTATTTCGCAATAGGTGTCCCTTTGTGGCAGTGCTTTAAGTGGGCCGGTATGCAGTACCGCCACTTCCAAATATGGCTCTTGAGCATACCGCCACCTCTCCGTGCGCCTTAGCGTACCAGTACGCTCATTTTGGACATCTGCGCCCTCAATTGCCCCCCCCTCCAAGAATATTTCCCACTCCAGAGCCAGACCAGCCACCACCAGTGAGTCCCCCCCTGCTCCGGAGTCCCAGCCCAGGCCAGGGGGGGGTGGGGTGCTCTGTGTGGACCCTGATGTGGGGTGGGGGGGGGGGCGACAAAATTTATAGGCTATAATAGAGTACCGGCACCTCTTTTGGGCTACTTAAAGCACTGCTTTGTGGTCTATCACAGGGATCCTCAAACTACGGCCCTCCAGCTGTTGGTGAACTGCAAATCCCATGAGGCATTGTAAAACTCTGACATTCACAGCCATGACTAGGCATGATGGGAATTGTAGTTCCAGATCAACTGGAGGGCCATTGTTTGAAGATCCCTGGTCTATCACATATAGATAAGATAAGACTATAATCCTTACAATTAAATACATTTATGTTTTTGGTTGTAACATGACAAAATGTGGAAAATTTCAAGGGGTATGAATACTTTTTCAAGGCACTGTATATCACACGCACACAATTTTTTTTTTTTTTAAAGCCCGTAGCGTGTGAAACACACTCAAAAGACTTCACCCGGTGCATAAAAAGTGCACACACACAAACGTGAGGAACACAAAAAGTGCACAGGGTGTGCGAACAAATGGTCTTCCCTCCGAAGAGGTAGGACCCGAACCTCGATCCCCCGGGGCGCAAGACTCCTGACAGGGATTTAAGGTACTCATGGTCTGTCTGGCCGAAACAGCCCCCACCGAGTACTAAGTGGGGCTCCCCTGAAGGGAGACCCCATGAGAGAGGGCGGACCAAGCCAAAAGGCCATATCCACCCCCTCCCAAGACTCAAGGCAGGGCCCGAGGACCCACACCCTACAAGTCGTGCAAGTGAAAAAAGGTGATAGAAAGTGACAAACTACAAAGAAAAAGCACACACAAACAAAAAAGTGGGGAAGGGGAAGTGGAGAGGTGAATTAGTGCCCTTGTGAAAATACAAGGGCAGGCCTTCCGGCCGGAATAAAAATTCCTCTGGTCGAAGCCAAAAGGCCTTGCCCAAGAGGCAGGTGCTTAAAAAAGTGTGCGTAGGTGCAGTGACCATGGTGCCGAAAAACTCAAGGCGAGCTGCCCCTCACCAGTGAGAATTAAGGCACCCCTGGGCTGCCACCCCAGGGGCACATACACTACGGGCTTTCTCTACCCCGGCCCAAAGGCCAGACCAAGTGTAGCCCTATCCTACCAGGAGGCATCAGAACTTTGGACAGCTTAGGGAGAACCTACCTTCAACTGGGGACAAGCCTTTTGCAAGGCCAGCCCAGATTCAACCCAGGAGGAAAGGCTCCCCCACCGCCGCCGCCGTTACTTACCAATCACATCCAGGAGCAGTACTAACTGGCCACGGAACCAATCCAGTTTTCTCGCTCCCTTCAAACTGGTAGGGGCGGACCCATTCAAATCAGAAGGCAATGGAACCATCCGGCTTTCTCTGATGTGGCTTACTTCCCAGTCCCCCGGTTGTTCCGGAGCGCCCTGGTTCATTTCGGCCCCCACCGATACTAACCATCAGGTTCCATACCAACTGATAAGAACAGATACTACACTTGATCTTAGCCAAAAGGCCGAGAAGCGATATCACACGCACACAATAGGCTGCGCACACCTATGCTCTGTACATTTCCATTGAACAGTACAATGTGGAAAGACTTATTAATTTACACCCAGCCCCCTACTCCTCTACTTACAGTGTGTGAAAATTTCTTTGTCCTCTCCACAAACTTTTTATACTTCATGTCGCTGTAGCTGAATCCGAACTCGAACACTTCGGGGATGTTGAAGCCGATTTTGAAGCTTGTTTGTTTCGCATGCTCGCTTAAGAAATCTCTTTCATAATCGGAGTATGATTCGTGGTCAGAGAGCTTGAATTTGTATTCGCCTTTAGTCTGTAAAGAGAAATATGAATGGCCATGATCAGAGATGTATAGTAACATAGTAGAACTACTTAAGTACTGTACTTAAGTACCGAAATGCGGTATCTGTACTTTCCTAGAGTAGAATTTTTTTCTCCTACTTCTACTTTTACTTCACTACATTTTTTCGATGATTTCGATACTTCTACTCAAGTATTTTTTTTTAGTGCTGCATAGTTACTCGTTACTTTTAAAAAAATTACCACTGCCAGAACAGTAGATGGCAGGTTGCATAAAGCTCAAAAAAATGTGTATAATGTCATTTGTAAATCAGCGCATACGGAAATAAAGGCTGTGTATAATAAAAGCTGCCATACCAAATCTTTCCAATAAAAAGAAAATATGAAACAAACAAATAAATGGTGCTACAGCGCTTAAAGTGCATCAAGAAACTACTAACAAACACAGGTTAATCATTTGAAATAATAAAAAACAATATGATGTTCAAACGTTTGACTTCTTTCTTTAATAACTACATAACACAGTACGTGTACTTCTACTTTCAGTACTTGAGTAGAATTTTTTTTTCAAAACTACTGGTACTTTTTACTTTTAGTACTTAAGTAGCAAATTTTTTTAAAAAACTACTTGCAATACTTAAGTAAAAAAAATGTTGAATACTTTAGTACTTCTACTTAAGTAACTTTTTCTGCGAGCACTTCCACTTCTACTCAAGTCACTTTTTGATCGAGCACTTGTACTTTTACTCAAGTAGAACTTTCGAGTACTTTATACAAGTCTGGCCATGATACAAAGAAAAGACTCCCCCGAGCAGATTCCTTTGGTCCCCTTCCACTTTGGGTGCTGGCTTCAGAAGTTCAATCTGGCTTGGCACATATTCCAGTTCATGAACTCACTCAACAAAACAAAAGACAAAGCTGGACTTCCGTATAGTCGCACCATGAAGATTAATCAAAACAGTCGGCTTCCAAACATGTTTCGTATCTCAAGCCACGCCCTGCTAACGTGTTTCACTTCGATTGGGCCTCTTCATACAGGTGTGAACTGGCTTATTCGTAGAGCCCAATTGGGGTGAAACGTGTTGGAGGGGTATGGCTTGGGGCGGGACTATGTTGGAAGCCTACTTCTTTAATTAAACTTCATGGTAGGACTTTATGGACTTGCGGCTTTGTCTTTTGTTTTGCTATGAATGCTCATAAGATTTAGGTGAACTGAAAACCAGTGGCGGCCCGTCCATTGGGGCGCAGGGGCGCCGCCCCCCTTATCCATGCATCTGGCCCCCTAAAGGGCCATACACACGATAAGATTTTCTGAAGACTTTTTCCTTCAGACTTACCATAACCATATAATATGAGGTCAAACCTAAACACTTTCATTTGTATGCAATCTGGCAGGCCCTTACACTACATAGAAAAGGTAAATCTGAAGGAAATCTAACCACAAAAGTTGGATAGTGTGTATCCAGCTTTATCTACATGCGTGGGGCGCCAGACACAAGAATTCCAATGGGTTTTTTTTTTTTTTTTTTTAAGCACATGATTAGAGCCAGAGGCTCTAACTGGCTTCAAAAAAGGGTGGGCTCGGGGCGCAGAGGACTGCGCCCTGAGCCAACCCAGTTGTGTGACAATAGCGAATGAATATTCACTATTGCCACACTGATTCTCCTCCTGGCCAATCAGGAAGCGGGTCCTGAGACCCGATTCATGATTGGCCGAAAGGAGAAGCCATGCTATTAGCCAAGGAGAAGGGAGGAGATGCAGGGGAAGCCCATGGAGGAGACCGAGGGAGAAGCCACCACTGCTGCCCGCCCAGGGTGAGTGAACCGGCGACTGGGGGGGGGGGGTTAGGTGTGCGGGCTGGAGCTGGTGTGGTCCGGGGGGGGGGGGTATGGTGTGGTCCATCTGCCGCCCCTCGCCCATGGAGCACCAGCCGCCACTGCTGAAAACCAAAATCCAGCCAAATATACAGTGGGGAAAATAATTATTTGACCCCCTCTAGATTTTGTAAGTTTGCCCACTTACAAAGAAATGAAGGGTCTATAATTCAGATAGAGACAGAATATCAACCAAAAATCCAGAAAAAACATGATACAAATGTTATAAATTGAGTTGCAGTTCAGTGAGTAAAATAAGTATTTGATCCACTACCAACCAACAATAATTCTGGTTTCTACAGACTGGCTACAGTATGTGCTCATGTGGTACACAGATTAGTCATGTCAATGTAAGAAGGTGCTCCTAACGACAACTCATTATGTGTATAAAAGACACCTGTCCACAGAATCTCTTTCTTCTTTCTCCATCATGGGAAAGACCAAAGAGCTGTCAAAGGACATCAGGGACTAGATTGTAGACCTGCACAAGGCTGGAATGGGCTACGTCAAGACCATCAGAAGTAAGCTTGGTGGAGCGATTATTCGCAAATGGAAGAAATACAAAATAACCATCAATCGCCCTCGGTCTGGAGCTCCATGCAAGATTTTGCCTCATGGGGTAAGGATGATCATGAGAAAAGTGAGGGATCAGCCCAGAACCACATGGAAGGAGCTTGTGAATGATCTCAAGGCAGTTAGGACCACAGTCACCAAACAAACCATTGGTAACTCAGTACACCGCCATGGATTGAAATCCTGCAGCGGCAAGGTCCCCCTCCTCAAGAAGACACATGTACAACAGGCTCATCTGAAGTTTTCCAATAAACAACTAAATAAATTCAGAGAAGGTTTGGGAGCAAGTGATGTGGTCAGATGAGACCCAAATTGTGCTCTTTGGCATTAACTCGACTCGCCGTGTTTGGAGGAAAATAAATGCTGACTAGGACCCTAACAACACAGGAGGACGGGATCAGTAGTTCTATATCAGATTTTGCAGATGACACAAAATTGGACAGGGCAATAACTGCACAGCATGACGCAGATATCCTACAGAATGACCTGGACAAAATTACAGAGTGGGCAACGACATGGCAAATGAGGTTTAATGTGGAGAAGTGTAAGGTTTTGCACTTGGGGACTAAAAACATAAAAACACAATACATGTTAGGAGGGGAACCCTTTGGGGGAATGAAAAATAGAGAAAGATCTGGGAGTCTTGGTTGATGATAGACTAAGCAATAGCATGCAATGTCAAGCGGCAGCTGCAAAAGCCGGCAGAATATTAGCATGCATAAAGAAAGGGATGTATTCCAGAGATAAGACTATAATCCTTCCACTTTATAAAACTCTGGTCCGACTGCATCTGGAGTATTCTGTTCGCCAATCCTCAGGAGGGATGTGTTGGAGCTGGAGAGAGTCCAGAGAAGGGCAACTAAATGAATTAGGGGATTGGAGGACCTTAATTATGAAGAGCGTCTGCAATCGCTTGATTTATTCTCCCTGGAGAAGAGACGTCTGAGAGGGGACATGATAGCAATTTATAAATACCTCAATGGTGATCTCAGCATAGAAAAAAAGCTATTCAGTCGAAAGGATTGCATGAGGACTCGAGGGCATACAATACGATTAGAGGAGAACCGTTATAACCTCAGACAACGCAGGGGGTCCTTTACTGTTAGGGCTACAAGATTGTGGAATTCTCTACCACAAGAGGTGGTTTCTGTGGGAAGTATGGTTGCTTTCAAAAGACTCTTAGATGTACATCTCAATGATCGGAACATTCAGGGGTATGAGAGACGATTACGGCCACACACACCTACACAGGTTGAACTGGATGGACTATTGTCTTTATTCAACCTCAACTACTATGTAACTATGTAACACCATCCCTACAATCAAGCACAGAGGTGGAAACCTTATGCTTTGGGGCTGTTTCTCTGCTAAAGGTACAGGCTGACTTTGCCACATTGCGGGGGCAAATAGACGGGGCCATGTATTGAAAAATCTTGAATGAGAACCTTCTTCCCTCAGCCAGAGCACTGAAGATGGGTCGTGGATGCGTCTTCCAGCATGACAATGACCCAAAACATACCACCAAGGCAACAAATAAGTGGCTCAAGAAGAAACACATTAAGGTTCTGGAGTGGCCTAGCCGGTCTCCACACCTTAATCCTATAGAAAATGTATGGATGTGTGCAAACCTGGTGGCCAACTACAAGAAACATCTGACCTCTGTGATTGCCAACAAGGGTTTTGCAACCAAGTACTAAGTCCTGTTTTGCGAAGGGGTCAAATACTTATTTCACTCATTAAAATGCAAATCAATTTATAACTTTTTTGAAATGAGTTTTTCTGGATATTTTTGTTGTTATTCTGTCTCTCACTGTTAAGGTAAACTGACCATTAAAATCATAGACTGATCATTTCTTTGTCAGTGGGCAAACATACAAAATCAGCAGGGGATCAAATACTTTTTCCCTCACTGTATTTGAATGTCTGTGACCTGTTGTATTATTTGGACATTCTATTTTGGTGGATGGGAATATACGTATAAGAGATACTATTTGCACAAATTTCACATTGTATATAAACGTGAGTTCATATTTAGAGGGTTTTATTCTAATTAGGTAAGAGGACTTTATATACACATAATTATTTTTTTAATTATTTTTCATATAATTAATTTTTTTATACATTTTTTTTTTTCATATTTATTTACTGGAGCAGTGCAACCATATATCATATATTCAATAGGTAATTCCACCCGTCAATGTCTTCCTCAACCTAAATATCACAGTACCCAATAATAGAACTGGTTTTAAATGCTACATTGTAACAGAAATTCTGCCATCATCAATGAGCGAGTTACTGTATAAGTTCAGTCCAACTCACATCAGTGATGTAACTTTCCACATTAAATGGCTTTCTGAACCGAGTGCCCAGGATGTAATGTGGAGCGCAGCCGCCGCCATAGTAACGGTGATCCATCACAAGCCCTTCACGCACATTGGTGAACAGATTCAATCTGAAAGAAAATTTAAAAAAAATATAATACTTTGTGCACCTTGTTTCTGTAAATATTATTCTACCCGATGTAAAAACAATCAATAGAAACAATTTCTAGGAATAATAAAATACATATAAAAATACTGGTGTAGTAACATTTGGGGTTCCAAAACTATGACATAGTGGGGCTTGGGGACCCAAAACAATAGCAAACTGACAGTTGGGGTTCCAAAAATAATGACACTGACACTTGGTGGACCAAAACAATGACACACTGATCTTTGGGTTTCATAACAATAACAAACTGACAGTTGCAGTACCAACACAATGACTTAATGACACTTGATGTTCTAAAACAATAGCATAGTGGTACTTGGGACACGAAAAGTTACAAACTAATACTTCAAGTCCAAGATAATGGCACACTGATCCCAGAGGTCCCAGAACAAAGATACACTGACACTTGGGGAGTGGGGACCCAGAACCATGACACACTGGCAATTGGGGACCCAGAACCATGACACACTGGCAATTAGGGACCCAGAACCATGACACACTGACTCTTGGGTACCCAAAACTAGGGGGTTCAGAAAAATGACTCTGACACTTGAGGTTCCCAAACAATGACATATTGGTGCTTGGGGAACCAAAACACAAATTACACACTGACACTTGTGGGTCCAGAACAAGGACATGCTGATGCATAGGATGTCACAATAATGGCATACTGCCAGTTGGGGAGCCAGAACAAAGATACACTGACATATGGGGACTCAAAACCATTACGCACTAACATTTGGGGACCCAGAACCATGACAAACTGACATATGGGGACCCAGAACCATGACACACTGACATATGGGGACCCATAACCATTATACACTGACATTTGGGGATCCAGAACCATGACACACTGACATTTGGGGACCCAGAACCATGTCAAACTGACATATGGGGACCCAGAACCATGACACACTGACATATGGGGACCCAGAACCATGACACACTGACATTTGGGGGACGAGAACCATGACAAACTGACATATGGGGACCCAGAACCATGACACACTGACATATGGGGACCCAGAACCATGACACACTGACATATGGGGACCCAGAACCATTACACACTGACATATGGGACCCATAACCATTACACACTGACATTTGGGGACCCAGAACCATTACACACTGACATTTGGGGGACGAGAACCATGACAAACTGACATATGGGGACCCAGAACCATGACACACTGACAAATGGGGACCCAGAACCATGACACACTGACATATGGGGACCCAGAACCATTACACACTAACAATTGGGGACCCAAAACCATGACACACTGAAATTTGGGGATCCAGAACCATGACACACTGACACTTGGAGACCCAGAACAATAAAACACTGACACCTTGGGCCCCAGAACATTTGGGTTTCGTAACAATAACACACTGACACCTGTGGTACCAACATAATGACTTACACTTGAGGTTCTAAAACAATTACATACTGGTATTTGGGGTACCAAAAGTTACAAACTAATGCTTCAAGTCCAAGATAATGACACACTGATCCCAGAGGTCCCAGAACAAAGACACTGACACTTAGGGATCCAAAACCATGAATCACTGATACTTGGGAACCCAGAACGATTGCAAATTCAAAATAATGTTCAGAACAATGGCTCTGACAATTGAGGTTCCCAAACAATAACATATTGATGCTTGGGGAACCAAAACACAAATTACACACTGACACTTGGGGGTCCCAGAACAAAGACATGCTGATGCATAGGATGTCAGAACAACGACACACTGACACCTGGGGATCCCAAAACAATGACACACTAACATTTGGGGTACCAGAAGACTGACCCTTGGAAGTCACAGAACAATGACTTACTGACACTTGAGGTTCCAAAACATTGACACACTAGCACTTGAGGTTCCAAAATAATGACATATCGGTGCTTGGGGAACCAACCACTGACACCTGGAAGCCCAGAGCAATGGCCCACTGACACTTGGGGAGGCCCAGAACAATGACCCACTGATGCATAAAATCTCAAAGTAATAACCCAATCACAGTGGATTATACCAAAAGTACCTACCCGGATGCCAGGTTTTCAATGGCCCAGTACTGCTCCATCCTATCCGTACACGGACTCCGGAAAGACTTACAGTTCTTCTCATCAGAGGAATCTCCACAGTCGTCGTCTCCATTACACATCAGCCGTCGAGGGATACACTTTCCTGGAGTATATAACAAAATATCAATAGTCAGGGCACAGCGACATCGATTTTTGAGCAGTGCGAATGAGCGATTGAAATCTCTTGCTGGCAGTCTATTAATCTTTATTGCTATGACTTGTTTGTCACCTGGCACATCAATCTCACAGTCACCTAATGCTGAAGTTTAGCAACATCTCAGAATATTTTAGTGATCAGCATTCTCCACATAGCTAAAAAGGGATACAGTATGCTCCTCATATGAACATGTCTTACAACGGTCCAGATATTCTGACCTCCAAAGGGTGACAGTGAGCATGTCATGGGTCTGGAGGCAATCCTTATTATACAAGGAGATTCTCCAACCTTCCTATGGCCAGAATTCTGCATAACCAATTCAGGCCATGGCCTAGTAGGTCACATAATAAGCTTAAGACACATCAAGTTTCTCACTGTCAGTAACACATTCCCATATGTAATGAGGTTCCAGACTACCGCCCTGCTTACCAGAGTAATCTGTCTATTAGCATTCAGTAACACATTCTCATATACATATAATAAGGTTTCAGACTGCTGCCTTGCCTGCCAAAGAAATCTGGCCAAGTCTTCACCTGACCTTGCCAAGTTTGTGCAATTTTCATGGAGGAACATTGGAAGGGTCACCAGCACTAAACGCTATCCACTGGACTGATGCCCCTTCCTCAGCCCTTTGTATATACTTATAGATTAAGAGGATCCATATATATATATATACAGGGCCATCTTTAACACAGGGCAAAAGGGGGCAGCTGCCCGGGGCCCAGTCATTGTTGTGGGGCCCAAAGCAGCTTCCCCTTGAGCCCGCACTGCCCACAAATAGTTGTTAAGTGAATTTGGGAGAGCCCAATAAAATGTTTGCCCAGGGTCCAATCAATATTAAAGCAGGCCCTGTATATATATATATATATATATATATATATATATATATATATATATATATATATATATATATAGGTTCATTCTTCTTCCTCATGAATGTACACATAGCACCCCATACTGACAGAAAAACACAGAATTGTTGACATTGTTGCAGATTTATTAAAAAAGAAAAAAATGAAATATCACATGGTCCTAAGTATTCAGACCCTTTGCTGTGACACTCATATATTTAACTCAGGTGCTTTCCATTTCTTCTGATCATCCTTGAGATGGTTCTACACCTTCATTTGAGTCCAGCTGTGTTTGATTATACTGATTGGACTTGATTAGGAAAGCCACACACCTGTCTATATAAGACCTTCCAGATCACAATGCATGTCAGAGCAAATGAGAATCATGAGGTCAAAGGAACTGCCTGAAGAGCTCAGAGACAGAATTGTGGCAAGGCACAGATCTGGCCGAGATTACAAAAAGATTTCTGCTGCACTTAAGGTTCCTAAGAGCACAGTGGCCTCCATAATCCTCAAATGGAAGATGTTTGGGACGACCAGAACACTTCCTAGAGCTGGCCGTCCGGCCAAACTGAGCTATCGGGGGAGAAGAGCCTTGGTGAGAGAGGTAAAGAAGAACCCAAAGATCACTGTGGCTGAGCTCCAGAGATGCAGTCAGGAGATGGGAGAAAGTTGTAGAAAGTCAACCATCACTGCAGCCCTCCACCAGTCGGGGCTTTATGGCAGAGTGGCCCGACGGAAGCCTCTCCTCAGTGTAAGACACATGAAAGCCCGCATGGAGTTTGCTAAAAAACACCTGAAGGACTCCAAGATGGTGAGAAATAAGATTCTCTGGTCTGATGAGACCAAAATAGAACTTTTTGGCCTTAATTCTAAGCGGTATGTGTGGAGAAAACCAGGCACTGCTCATCACCTGTCCAATACAGTCCCAACAGTGAAGCATGGTGGTGGCAGCATCATGCTGTGGGGGTGTTTTTCAGCTGCAGGGACAGGACGACTGGTTGCAATCGAGGGAAAGATGAATGCGGCCAAGTACAGGGATATCCTGGACAAAAACCTTCTCCAGAGTGCTCTGGACCTCAGACTGGGCCGAAGGTTTACCTTTCAACAAGACAATGACCCTAAGCACACAGCTAAAATAACGAAGGAGTGGCTTCACAACAACTCCGTGACTGTTCTTCAATGGCCCAGCCAGAGCCCTGACTTAAACCCAATTGAGCATCTCTGGAGAGACCTAAAAATGGCTGTCCACCAACGTTTACCATCCAACCTGACAGAACTGGAGAGGATCTGCAAGGAGGAATGGCAGAGGATCCCCAAATCCAGGTGTGAAAGACTTGTTGCATCTTTCCCAAAAAGACTCCTGGCTGTATTAGATCAAAAGGGGGCTTCTACTAAATACTGAGCAAAGGGTCTGAATACTTAGGACTATGTGATATTTCAGTTTTCTTTTTTAATAAATCTGCAACAATGTCAACAATTCTGTGTTTTTCTGTCAGTATGGGGTGCTATGTGTACATTCATGAGGAAGAAGAATGAACTTAAATGATTTTAGCAAATGGCTGCAATATAACAAAGAGTGAAAAATTTAAGGGGGTCTGAATACTTTCCGTACCCACTGTACATACAGTATATACACAGTATCTAGAAAAAGTAAGTACACCCCTCACATTTTTGAAAATATTTTATTCTATCTTTTCATGTGACAACACTGAAGAAATTACACTTTGCTACAATGTAAAGTAGTGAGTGTACAGCTTTTATAACAGTGTAAATTTGCTGTCCCCTCAAAATAACTCAACACACAGCCATTAATGTCTAAACCGCTGGCTACAAAAGTGATTACACCCCTAAGTAAAAATGTCCAAATTGGGCCCAATTAGCCATTTTCCCTCCCTGTGTCATGTGACACGTTAGTGTTACAAGGTCTCAGGTGTGAATGGGGAGCAGGTTTGTTAATTTTGGTGTTATCGCTCTCACTCTCTCATACTGGTCACTGGAAGTTCAACATGGCACCTCATGGCAAAGAACTCTCTGGGGATCTGAAAAAAATGTTTTTTGCTCTACATAAAGATGGCCTAGGCTATAAGAAGATTGCCAAGCCTCGCCATGGTCGACCAAAGAAGTTGAGTGCAAGTTCTCAGCGTCATATCCAGAGGTTGTCTTTGGGAAATAGACGTATGAGTGCTGCCAGAGGTTGAAGGGGGGGGGGGGGGTCAGCCTGTCAGTACTCAGACCATACGCCGCACACTGCATCAAATTGGTCCGAATGGCTGTCATCCCAGAAGGAAGCCTCTTCTAAAGATGATGCACAAGAAAACCTGCAAACAGTTTGCTGAAGACAAGCAGACTAAGGACATGGAACCATGTCCTGTGGTCTGATGAGACCAAGATAAACGTATTTGGTTCAGATGGTGTCAAGCGTGTGTGGTGGCAACCAGGTGAGGAGTACAAAGACAAGTGTGTCTTACCTACAGTCAAGCATGGTGGTGGGAGTGTCATGGTCTGGGGCTGCATGAGTGCTGCAGGCACTGGGGAGCTACAGTTCATTGAGGGAACCATGAATGCCAACATGTACTGTGACATACTGAAGCAGAGCATGATCCCCTCCCTTCAGAGACTGGGCCGCAGGGCAGTATTCCAACATGATAACGACCCCAAACACCTCCAAGACAACCACTGCCTTGCTAAAGAAGCTGAGGGTAAAGGTGATGGACTGGCCAAGCATGTCTCCAGACCTAAACCCTATTGAGCATCTGTGGGGCATCCTCAAACGGAAGGTGGAGGAGCGCAAGGTCTCTAACATCCACCAGCTCCGTGATGTCATCATGGAGGAGTGGAAGAGGACTCCAGTGGCAACCTGTGAAGCTCTGGTGAACTCCATGCCCAAGAGGGTTAAGGCAGTGCTGGAAAATAATGGTGGCCACACAAAATATTGACACTTTAGGCCCAAATGTACATTTTCACCTAAGGGTGTACTCACTTTTGTTGCCAGCGGTTTTGACATTAATGGCTGTGTGTTGAGTTATTTTGAGGGGACAGCAAATTTACACTGTTATACAAGCTGTACACTCACTACTTTACATTGTATCAAAGTGTCATTTCTTCAGTGTTGTCTGAAAGAAACAATTTGTAACATTTATTGAAGTTAAACAGCGTATTGGCTTATTCTTCTTCAATGACAGTCTTGTGGGTGGGGCCAGTGGTATGGTACCCAACACAAAGAAGCAAAACACTCAGAATCCAAGGAGTTTTCACAGTATTGTATTTAGTTGAATACAGATCCACAAATAACGCTTTAACTGCAGAGCACAGAAGTGAACACTAGCAGCTTTATCTTATACAGATGCAGTATTTCTTTCCATGAAAGGTTCAGTAATTCTCAGGAACTGGTAAAGCGACAGCCCAGACCCAGTTCTGAACCCACAACCCCTGTTGTTTCTGGCAGTGCCTCTTCTTGCCTAGCCACCTGGGATGCTGGACAGCCCACTTACAATTCCTTGAACCAGAGGCGTAACTAGAACCTTCAGGGCCCTGATGCAAGAAACTATGAAGGGCCCCCCGGACCCCTTCCCTTCAAGCCTGGGGCTCTTCCCACTGACCCTGGGGCCATTTACTTTCATTGCGGGGCCCTTTATTACGGTCCCGCAGCGGGACCCTTTCACAAGTTCTACAGGGGGCCCCCTTCCTGCTATCTTGGGGCCTCCCCATAGTGGTGGAATGCCAGGGCCCCGTCACAAGTGTGACCTTTGCAATCCTGGAAGTTCACCCACTGGTGTCAGTAGTTTTTATTTTTTGGTATTTTAATTGTATTATTTTTTATCATTTTATTTTATTTTTTTACAATGTCACTGACTATGACTCTGTCCATTCACAAAAGGAAGGAGCTGGTAAATTACATATTTGCCGACCCCTTCCTGGTTCTCTATTGTGACACATCCCGTGCAGCAGCCAGCAGGAGAGGGAAGGCAGCACAGTGAGGGGGGGGGGGGGGAATACCGGGAGAGCACACAGGGGCCCAGAGAAAGCAGAACACAAGTGAACTGGATAGGAGGAGAGGGGGGTGGGGGCAGCATACAGAGGAACCAATCCAACCAATTTTCCTTCTGCAGCTACAGGTGGAAAAAGCAGGACAGTGATTTCTCTACATGCTGCCCCCGCCGCCCCTCCTATCCAGGTGTACAGGCCCCCTGGAGCATGGGGCCCCGTTGCAATTGCAACCCCTGCAACCCCTGTAGTTATGCCCCTGCCTTGAACCCTTTATCCCAACCTGCGACCACTCGTTACGGACCTTTGCCTTTTGTACTGACTAAGCTTGTGCTTGATTCCTACCTGCTATATCTGCAACTGGACCCTGGCTTGCTCACCTCCTGGTGGGGTGATCCAGGTGAGCGCAAGCTGGTACTAATATACAGTAAAACCCATCTCCCCCATCAGAAGGTCTGGTGAACACCGGTTAGTGCTTAGGCCCCCGCACCTCGGATGTTTACGTGTCATCTGCCAGGGTGACCTGCTTCTGTACTTATCCAGCTGGTTAGCGGGAGCCTCTCTTCTGCTATAGCTATTGGTCTCCAAGCCTTACCCCTGACCTTGACAACAGGTCCAAACTGAACACCAAACAGTCATTAAGGTACATGTGTGGTCGAGCAGGACAACTAGGGCGGCTGATATCAGGAGGTTGTAGCATAGTGCAGTAGTCCCTGTCCCTGCTAGAAGGGGTCCTTCTCCCAAAACAAATCTGGTAAGGCACTGCTATTTATTAGCACTGCCCTCAACCAAGATGGCCATTGAAGGTCACGGGAAGTCAAGTTTCAGCTTCCACTCAAACAGCTGCCTCTCCTGCAACACCTATGGAGGCTGCAGGGGAACGTCACCCCCCTGGGTCTCCACTCCATCCCTGAATGACAAGGTGCCACCTGCTGGGTGGAGAAAAACTAAACCTGCCAACAAACAAACTATCTTTCTTACTCATAAAATTCACAACAGTTTGGAATCCACAGATCCAATACACTCACACAGCACTGTCACCTGGTAACCTAAATTCCTTAAACTATATCAGTTTGGTAGGGCTCTTCAGGAGACTTTGAGGCCTTCTCTTTGCCTCCCACCCAACATCCCTCTACCATCCTTGGCCCTCAAACCCTGCCTATCTGTCCTTCTACTCTCTGCAAAACTATTTTCTCTCTTTTCTTTCTTTTCTTTCACTGTTGATTATAACAGGGCTCAAAATTTCAAGTCCTGAGCTACTAGCCAGGCCTTAAGGGTTACTCGCCACTACTTGCGCCACCTAACCCATACCCTGCCCCGCCCCTAAATGCGCCCTCAAAAAATTATTTTATAAAATTACACTGTTAAATGTTTTTGCATGACTGCAGAATTTGCACAAATAAATATTAATAACAGTGTGATTGTGTGTGCGTTTTACCTGGATTTTAGGTGCATTTCTATTGAATTCTATTACACAGTGCGTTTTCTGAAGCCGCATCAAAGATGCAGCATGCAGGACTTTAAAGCGCTTTCATGAAAACGCACTTTGTAATAGAAATTCAATAGAAATGCACCTAAAATCCAGGTAAAAAACGCACATACAATTACACTGGCCAAACCACAGTTCACCAGTTATTAGGGCTAAGAGAGTGAATGGGGGGGGGGGGGGGTCTGGGTTGTAATAATATATGTTAATGAAGAGCAGAGTGAAGGGCTGTAGAGAAAGTGTTAAGGCTGTATTTTGGGACAGGACAGGGTCAGCTAAATGGCTGCTTGGAATGCTCAGAGCTGGGACCAGAGGCTGCAGGACATACAGTACAGATTTATGGAGAGGAGAGCTGAAAGATAGAAGTAGATGAAGGGTTAATGTGAACAGAGGAGTACAAGAATCGCTGCTGACTTACGATGTGCAGGGAAGATAAAGACAAGTGCGTGAAAGTAACCTAGCGAGTAGAACAAACCAACAGGGGGAGGGGAGCTTGGAAGGAGAGAAGTGATTAATGGCTGCAGGAGAGATAAGTGGCTGGAACGGAGGAGTCCAGAAATCATGTATTGTGCTGCTGCAATAACAGGAGGGAGAATGACATTCACTCCTGTCAGGCAGGTGAAGGCAGAAGCTCCTAGTGCGCCCCCCCCCCCCCCCCCTCATCACAGATATGGACACTGTCCACCCCTGCACGTCCAGACAGTGTTCTGTCTCTTCCTCTCCTTGCTCGCATTCAATCATTTTTCACTCGCAAAATGCGAGCAGGCGAGTGAAAAATTTGAGGGCTGGATTATAATGTAAATACTTGTATCCTTTATAAAAAAATTGGGTCTTAAGAAACCATCTTAATGGATTCTGCAACCTGGAGTCCAGACTACTATACTAAGGTTTTCCTGCATACAGGTGATATGATCTTCCACATTTTTTAGAAACAAAAGGAAATAAACTATATTACCAAAAGTATTGGGACGCCTGCCTTTACACACACATGAACTTTAATGGCATCCCAGTCTTAGTCCGTAGAGTTCAATATTGAGTTGGCCCACCCTTTGCAGCTGTAACAGCTTCAACTCTTCTGAGAAGGCTGTCCACAAGGTTTAGGAGTGTGTCTATGGGAATGTTTGACCATTCTTCCAAAAGCACATTTTTTATGTTAGGCACTGAAGTTGGAGAGAAGGCCTGACTCGCAGTTTCCACTCAAATTCATCCCAAAGGTGTTCTATCGGGTTTAGGTCAGGACTTTACTTCCTCTTTAATGGCATCCCAGTCTTAGTCTGTAGAGTTCAATATTGAGTTGGCCCTCCCTTTGCAGCTATAACAGCTTCAACTCTTCTGGGAAGGCTGTCCACAAGGTTTAGGAGTGTTTCTATGGGGATGTTTGATCATTCTTCCATTAGCGCGTTTGTGAGGTCAGGCACTGATGTTGGACGAGAAGGCCTGGCTTGCAATCTCCATTCTAATTTATCCCAAAGGTGTTCTATCGGGCTGAGGCTAGTCAAGTTCCTCCACCCCAAACTCGCTCATCCATGTCTTTATGGACCTTGCTTTGCGCACTGGTCCAAATCATTTGGTAGAGGGGGGAATTATGGTGTGAGGTTGTTTTTTAGGGGTTGGGGTTGGACTTGGCCCATTAGTTCCAGTGAAGGAAACTCTTAAGGCATCAGCATACCAAGATATTTTGGACAATTTCATGCCCCCAACTTTGTGTAAACAGTTTGGGGATGGCCCTTGGTGTTCCAACATGACTGCGCACCAGTGCACAATGCAAGGTCCATAAAGACATGGATGAGCGAGTTTGGGGTGGAAGAACTTGACTGGTCTGCACAGAGTCCTGACCTCAAACCGACAGAAAGCCTTTGGTAAGAATTAGAGCGGAGACTGGGAGCCAGGCCTTCTCTCCATTATCAGTGCCTGACCTCACAAATGTGCTTCTGGAATAGTGGTCAAACATTCCCATAGACACACTCCTAAACCTTGTGGACAGCCTTCCCAGAAGAGTTGAAGCTGTTATAGCTGCAAATGGTGGGCCAAATCAATATTAAACCCTAAGGACTATGACTGGGATGCCATTAAAGTTCATGTGCGTGTAAAGGCAGGCATCCCAATACTTTTGAAAATATAGTGTATATATGACTCTAACCCAATTCTCTGCTATTGTCTGTGGTAGATTGTTATTATGTGGTCCTGAATATATTTAATCACATGTGACTTAAAAAAAAATGTTGTGTTAACTGTTAAAGACCATCATTCAGAAAATGATTGAGGCAGACTGGGGCTCCGGTATAGATAGTAACTTTGGTCTTCCCATCCCTTCGAAGGAAAACGACTAGGGTTGCAATAGGCACAAAAAAGAAACGTCTCCATTAGTATAGTCTGTACTGTCATGTCTCTTCTCCAACTGTTCATCCTTCTTTCTGAAGCGACAGGCAGGTGTGGTGCACAGCTTTGACCACATCTGCTACCCTCCTGGTTTACTGCAGCCACATGAAGAATGAAGTTGGGTCCTTGGACACCAACCAGGTCGTAGGCTCCTGTCTAGGTTGCCTCATGGATGATTCTGCTCTGCTCCCATCATAACACACCCTACAAAATGCAATTGAAGGGCACCAAAGGATAGTATGTGTTGGCCAGTACCTTGACTATAGAAAGTCCTCCCCTATAAGGATGGATTGGTTAACACTTTTAACTTCTTTATGAAGACACCTTTGAGGAAGAATAAGTGTACAGCTTTTTGGTCCCTCTGGTCTCTGCGAAAGGTAGCAACTTTGGCCTTCCCATCCATTTGAATGACAATGCCTGGTATTGCAAAAGGCACAGAAAAGAAGCTTCTCCGTTTGCAAAGTCTGTACTGTCATGTCAGCATGAAGCAGATATCCTACAGAATGGCCTGGACAAAATTACGGAGTGGGCAACGACATGGCAAATAAGGTTTAATGTGGAGAAGTGTAAGGTTTTGCACTTGGAGACTAAAAACATAAAAGCACAATGCACGTTAGGGGGGGAACCCTTGGGGGAATCAAAAATGGAGAAAGATCTGGGAGTCTTGGTAGAGGATAGACTAGGCAATAGCATGCAATGTCAAGTGGCAGCTGCCAAAGCCAGCAGAATATTAGCATGCATAAAGAAAGGGATGTATTCCAGAGATAAGACCATAATCCTTCCACTTTATAAAACTCTGGTCCGACCGCATCTGGAGTATTCTGTCCAGTTCTGGTCGCCAGTCCTCAGGAGGGATGTGTTGGAGCTGGAGAGAGTCCAGAGAAGGACAACTAAACTAATTAGGGGATTGGAGGACCTTAATTATGAAGAGCGCCTGCAATTGCTTGATTTATTCTCCCTGGAGAAGAGACGCCTGAGAGGGGACATGATAGCAATTTATAAATATCTCAATGGTGATCTCTGCATAGAAAAAAAGCTATTCAGTAGAAGGGATTGCACGAGGACTCGAGTGCATACAATGTGATTAGAGGAGAAGCGTTTTAACCTCAGGCAACGTGGGGGGTTCTTTACCGTTAGGGCTACAAGATTGTGGAATTCTCTAGCACAAGAGTTGGTTTCTGCGGGAAGTATGGTTGCTTTCAAAAGACTCTTAGACGTACATCTCAAGGATCAGAACATTCAGGGGTATGCGAGATGATTACAGCCACACACACCTACACAGGTTGAACTGGATGGACCATTGTCTTTATTCAACCTCACCTACTATGTACTATGTATGTCTCTTCTCCAACAGTACACCCTTCTTTCTGAAGAGACAGGCAGTGCACAGCTTTGACCAATTCTGCTTTCCTCCTGGTTTACTGCAGCTGTATGAAGGTTGAAGTTGGGTCTCTTGGACATCAACCAGGCCCTAGGCTCCTGTCTAGGCTTCCTCATGGATGATCATAAAACACCCTACACCAGCATTTCTCAACCTTTTCAACACAGAGGAACCCTTGAAATAAAATTCTGGTCTCGGGGAACCCCTGCTAAATATTAAAAATCTACAACTCATGACAAATTAGTGTGACAGTCAGTGGGAAGAATGCTCCTTACTCTTGTCATCATTGGGAAGAATTACCCCCTTACAGAGAGCTAAAAGGAACAATGGTGTCATTGGAAACTTATCTGAGAGGCAGAAATTGCCCCTTGCTCAAGGAACCCCTAGCAACCTCAGAAGGAACCCTAGGGTTGCACGGAGCCCTGGTTGAGAAACCCTGCCCTACACAATGTAATTCAAGGGCACCAAAGCATAGTATGTGTTGGCCAGTACCTGGTCCTCCCCTATAAGGATGGATTGGCTAACACTTTTAACCTCTTTATGAAGACATCTTTGGGGAAAAATAAGCAAACAGCTTTTTGGTCCCTCAGGTCTCAATTCTTAGGTGTACAGTATAATGGTGATTGGTCAGACACACTAAATAATTTCTTACCAGACCCCACACACTGGAATCCTTCACATCTCTTGTTGTTCCTGCAAATGCTGCTGGTCACACACGACTCCTCCTCACGGTCTAAGATATCACACCGCTCACCACGGAACTGTGGCACTTGAGTCATTTGAGTAAACCGATACTGTGCAAATAAATAAAAAAATTAAGAAGAGTGTACATTTCCATTGCTTGTGCCTTTACAAATAATCATTGAACAGTGTGTCTGGATATTATAGTATGAATAGGGCTTCTAATGGGTATTGGCATAGGTAGGGGAAATTTATTAAAGTGCCTCTAAGTCTGAAACTTTTTTTTTTTTAGTTTTGAACAGAGTAGCAACTGGCTAGAACCTGGAAATCAAATCTCCCAAATGAGAATACAGACTGATGAATAAAGCACAGATTTTCCCATCCTTACTTATTCTAGAGTATGGTAGAAACCCAGGTACCAAGATGCTACTTTGATAAAGAATTTTTAAGTTCTTTCCATTCATACATAACCCTTTGTGATGGTATTAACCGTCACTGGGAGTGAAAGACTAATGGTTTAGATTGCTTCAAATGGGGTCTGTATTTACAAGTGATGCTAATGTGTATTGTACTTCAATGTCAGACAGGCTCTCTCTATTGTTTGTGTATTGAGATAATGTGTATTGTGTTAAAGTTTACCTGTCCCATTGTTAAATGTTAAAGACCTCACATTGTTCTGTCCAGATGGCCAGTTTAGGTTAATTCTGTTCCTGTATACAATTTCATCTTCATATAATGTGATCAGGCAGAGGGGAGGGATTGTGTACACTGTATGGGAGTGTAAATCTCTGGATTGTGAATTTCAGGGCCTGTTCCCAACAAGGTCCACCTGGGTGGTAACCTTGTGGGGGAAAACTGTATAAAAGAGCAGCTGTACCATAAAAGTTTGAGTTATTCTTCACCCTCATTCTAGAGTCCTGTCTCTTATTGGGGGAACCAGCTACAAGGGATTGCTATGCTTTTTATACTCCCTTGGATAATCACTAAGCTCTTGTAAGAGCTTGTTCCTGCTTCACTCTCTGGGGAAAGAGAGGTTCACCCACTGGAACCTGGAGCCTTTTCGTAGGTCCAGGGTGGGTAGGAGGCGGCGAGACCCCAACCAATCTGCGGTGGTTTGTGGGGTCTGAGGAAGTTATGGTGTCTGGTGGAGTGCTTGGATCCCTCGGGAAGCACTAGGAGCATCCGTCAACGGAGGTACCCAGTTGGGGTGCCGATTGATCTGTTACACCCTTCATTCTATTCCTGGTGTGGTGCACACCCTAAGGAGCTGCTATTGAATTTGGTCCTATCCCCCCCCCCCCCAGGATGCACACAGCTAGGCTCACATCATTTTCTTCATTCTTCCTCTGGCTCAGAAAACAGTGTATGGGATTCTTTTAGGGTTTTTATTGGAACAATTAACTTGGACATGGGTTGGGAGCATGGGATATCCCGTAAAACTGCAACTGAACAATTTGAGGACTCTTCAAATTCTTGCTGGACTTCTAAAACTGCTGGCTGCATTTCTGGCTGCAATGTTGCATAAAGTTGCTGGCTGCACTGTAGACACTGAATGTCCTACAGGATTCCTAATGCTGCTGGTGACTTGTACTCCCTCAGGAGTTTAAAAGCTACACATGGTCACTTCCCTTCAGCATTGGGGGGACATTTACTCACTTAGCAACAGGATGACCAGTTGCATTCTGCTGATATCCACCAGGCTCTTCCTAGTGGAGGTGATGTATGACACATGGCCCTCTCCCACCAAATTCCTCCTGGCTCTCTCCAGTGAGCTTCCACCTGACCCAACTCAATCCCTGGACAATGGATCTGTGAATAGCCCCCCAAGCTAAGACTAGTTGTTACCTTAATGTCTTCTTTAAAGCTTTCCTAAGGATCTTGCATGAGGGAGAAGAGCCCCTTCACATGGGTCCCCTCCTGCAGGACTGGACCCAGGAACCAGTGTCGGCTGGTGCTCCATTGGTTGGGGGGGCGGCAGACAGACCTGGCCACGGACCCCCTCCACTCGTCACTCCAGAGTCCAGTCCACACGATATCCCCCCCCCCCCCCCCCCGGGGCCAGTTCACTTACCTTGTTCCTCCGCACTGACAGGCGGCGACGGCTTCCCTTTCAGTCTCCTCCATGTCCCCTCTCAGCAGCCGTCTCCTCCCTCCACCACCAGTAGGATGCCTTCTCCTTTGGCCAATTGGGAAACAGGTCTCAGGACCTGCTTCCTGATTGGCTGGGAGGAGAATCAGTGTGGCAATAGCAAACATTCATTTGCTATTGTCACACAACTGGGTGGGCTCGGGGCGCAGTGCTCTGCGCCCCGAGCCCACACTTTTTTGAAGCCTATTAGAGCCTCCTGCTCTAATCACGTGCTTCAAAAAAAAAAAAAAAACCCTCTTTGGAATCCATGCATACGGCATCCATCATGTAGATTAGGGGGGTGGACACATGGATAGGGGGGCGGTGCCCCTAATGGATGGGCCGCCACTGCCAGGAGCACTGCACTGCTGCCCAGGCCTCAGACTATTTGAGGGCTCTCCCTCGACCTTCTGGGCACACCTCCCCATGAGTTAGCTGGAGTTCCATAAATATTCAGGCTGCCTGTTCTGCTCTTCTTCCCAGTATATTTTTAGAATCATCTGGAAGACAGGGGGAACCGTAGAGCAACAGCCTGTGAAACACTGAGCAGCCCTAAATAATCAACCTCTGCTCCACTGAATAGAGGGGAAACAAACTAAATGTACCTAGCAGCCTAGCATAAACTAGGAGGGTGCTACACTGGTCTGTTTTTCCATAATTTGCAGCATGGGGTGCTTGCTCTAAGAACAGCTCGCCCCAGCTAGGATATATGACACGGCAAGAAAAAAGAAGGACCCACTTCAAACTAATTCGCACTTCAATTAATTATTAAAAAAGATTATTGAGCTTCTGAGATGATGGCCGTGCCTCCTGAGCTTCTTTTGATCACAAAGTAAAAAATATCTTTATCAATAAACTTATTTTGATTAAAACTTGTCAATGGGAGGAGCTCAGGCAGATTGTCCATCATCCCACAAGCTGAATAAAGTGTATCAAAGAAATAGAAGATAGCTGCGCTCACTACTTGAACATATACAAAGGCTGCCAGTACAAAGGTATATCAGACCAGGAAATATCGTTGTGTGCAAGGACAGTGCAACATTAAATTATAACATTAAAGAGACAATGAGTGAACAAAGTCCATGAAGTCCGTTAAATGAGATGCTGTGATGCAGAGATAGATAAAAATGAACTCCAACACCATGAGTGAAGGCACAGTCCTCACGATCACCACGTACAAGAGAATAAATAATGCCCTTACCGGAGCTTTAGACCCCCTGTTACGGAAGGTCCCACGAGCATAAAACGTGAAATCGATCACCAGGGAAGGGTCCACTCCAAATGTTGATGCATTACGTCAGGGGTGGGGAACCTAAGGTTTGGGGGCCGTATGCAGCCCTCGGAGTCATCTGGTCCGGCCCCCCATGCAGCTGAGTCTGTGTCTCTCAGCTGATCTGTCAGAATAGAGCCGATGCTTTCTGTATAGTTCCTGCTCCGTAATGACAGTCTGAGTGAGTCACAGGCGGAGTGATATCAAATGCACTCCGCCTGTGACCAATACAGGAAACATCACCTCTTCCAGCCAGAACCAGCAGTACCAGCCAGAACCAGCAGTACCAGCCAGAACCAGCAGTACCAGCCAGAGCCAGCAGTACCAGCCAGAGCCAGCAGTACTCACAACAGTACCAGCCAGAACCAGCAGTACACACTGGAGAACCAGCAGTACTAGCCAGAGCCAGCAGTACCAGCCAGTGCCAGCAGTACCCACAGCAGTACCAGCCAGAGTCAGCAGTACCTACAACAGTACCAGCCAGCAGTACCTACAGCACAGTACCAGCCAGCAGTACCAGCCTGAGCCAGCAGTACCCACAGCAATACCAGCCAGCAGTACCAGCCTGAGCCAGCAGTACCCACAGCAGTACCCACAGAACAGTACCAGCCATCAGTTCCAGCCTGAGCCAGCGGTACCCACAGCTGTACCAGCCAGCAGTACCAGCCTGAGCCAGCAGTACCCACAGCAGTACCCACAACAGTATCAGCCTGAGCCAGCAACACCAGCCAGCAGTACCCACAGCAGTACCAGCCAGCAGTACTCACAGCACAGTACAAGCCAGCAGTACCAGCCTGAGCCAGCAGTACCCACGGCAGTACCAGCCAGCTGTACCCACCAGCAGTACCCGCCAGCAGTTCTTTTCAAAACTTACCACCACAAAAAAGTCGACTGCGCTCCAGACTGACCGACGCAAACCTGGAAAACCTGTTGCGAGTAGCAACATCATCAATACCATCTAACATCACACACCTCACCAAAGAGAAGCAGTTGCAGCCATCACATTAGGGGTGAGTTAATTAAATGTTTGACCAAATATAACAGGCTAATTTTTAAGGTGATAATTTTGTACGGCCCCCGAATGATTTTATAAATACCCAAATGGCCCTTGGCAGAAAAAAGGTTCCCCACCCCTGCATTACGTCATTCATTTGAGGTCTTGCTTCTTTTTATTATGGTTCCATATGTAATCTAGCTCTTTATTAGCTTGGATTGTGTTTTTACATGTTATCTAGCTCAATATTAACTTAGAACTCATACGTTATATTGGTGGCGTTTTTATCTGTTTTTGTGCCTCCAGTATGAGATATGAGAGCTAGACATTGATTTATACGTTTAAGTGCCGTTTATGATGTTTAATATTTTTTATTGTTCAAGAAGTGGCGGCACGATTGGTGATTCACACCTCTTTCTATTTTGACTTATTGAGCTGCGGACAATTCGTCTTCTGGCTCTGCCTGTTTAAAGGTGATAGAGTAAAAAGTGCCTATTGTGGTGGTTATTCCAAGCGTCCTGGCCGACTTCAAGTGTGAGCGGAAGTGCCTCATAGCGCTCCTTGCCTGAACCGGAAGTGCGTCATCACGCACGCCGCGACCATTAGTGCGTCATCACGCACCGGAAGCGGAAGTGCGTCATCGCACACTGGAAGCGGAAGTACATCATTGCATATTCCATTAAGGGGACATAAAAGCGTGCTGCAACATGGGGGCTTTTCCTTTGACAACGTCTAATTGGAGGACGAAACGCGTCAGGCACGCCAGCCCCCATGCAGATACGCTTCTAGCCGCGGCATATTTTCTGACTACATGCCTGAATCATACAGCTGACATGTGAGTGCTTTACTTTTTGCTTTTATACAATAAACATACATACTTCACCATGTGAGCTTCATCTTTTCTTGGAGGAACATCATTATCCAATTTGTGGGGTCCCTGGAGGTTTGAAGTTGTATTGTTTCTTATGAATGTTCCGTGGGAGATTTGATGCTGATTTGAAGTGGACCCTTCCCTCGTGATCGATTTCACATCTTATGCTCGTGGGACCTTCCGTAACAGGGGGTCTAAAGCTCCGGTAAGGGCATTATTTATTCTCTTGCACGTGGTAATCGTCAGGACTGTGCCTTCACTCATGGTGTTGGAGTTCATTTCTATCTATCTCTGCATCACAGCATCTCATTTAACGGACTTCATGGACTTTGTTCACTCATTGTCTCTTTAATGTTATAATTTAATGTGGCGCTGTACTTGCAAACAAGAATAAAGTTTATCGCATAAATCATTTTTAAAGTCAGCTTACCATTTTTTGGTCTGTCCCTCCAGCTTTCCTATGTTTAACCACTTCCCGACCACAATACATATATATACGTTGTGGTTTGCAAGAGCTTTAGCGGGTTTATGGCTGAAGATATCAGCTATAACCCCAGTATATTTTGGCTTTCTCATAAAAGCGCTCCAAGCGGCTCATGAGCCCCTGGAATGCTTTTAGAAGCGGCAGGAGGGGATGTCCACCCCCCCCCCCCCCACACGCCGGTGTTTCTCGGGCTTACTGACAGAGGAACGATCTGACGGTTCTGTCAGCTAGTAAAAGAGGTGATAAAAAAACGAGGTCATCTTTGATCGCCTCTATGGCCTTGGAGGAATGGAGAGATGTCATGACGTCACTTTCAGTCCAGGGTGGAAGTAAAGAATTGTTTGTTTGTTTTTTAAAGCAAAAAATTACTTTTTAATGCAAAAAGAAAAAAATAAGTATTTTTTAATCTTTTACTTTTAACCTCCCTGGCTGTATGATTCTTTCCGATTTTAGGTGCTGAAAGCGGTACAATTATTTTGCTAGTAATTCTTAAGGACGAGCAGCCCAAACCAACTATTTACATATGATTTTTTTTTTACTGTGCGTTCTTCTTTATAACATCTCGGGTATGATAAAGTTTGAAAAACAAAATCAACTCAGAATGGTCCTCAGTAGTTTGTATGGCCCCCATGTGCTTGTATGCATGCCTGACAATATCGGGGCATGCTCCTAATGAGACGACGGATGTATTTTCTTCCCAGATCTGGACAAGGGCAATACTGAGCTCTTGAACAGACTGAGGTGCAATCTGGCGGCGGCGGGTGGACCGAAACATAATGTCCCAGAGGTGTTCTATTGGATTTAGGTCAGGCAAGCTTGGGGGGGCCATTCAATGGTATCAATTCCTTCATCCTTCAGGAACTGGATGCATACTCTCACCACATGAGGCTGGGAATTGTTGTGCACTACAAGGAACCCAGGGACCACTGCACCAGCATAAGGTCTGACAATGGGTCCAAGTATTTCATCCCAAAACCTAATGGCAGTCAGGGTGCCATTGTCTAGCCTGTAGAGGTCTGTGCGTCCCTCCATGGATTTGCCTTCCCAGACCATCACTGACCCACCACCAAACCGGTCATGCTGAACGATGTTACAGGCAGCATAACGTTCTCCACAGCTTCTCCAGACCCTTTCATATCTGTCACATGTGCTCAGGGAGAACCTGCTCTCATCTGTGGAAAGCACAGAGTGCCAGTGGTGGACCTGCCAATTCTGGTGTTCAATGGTACATGCCAATCGAGCTCCACAGTGCGCACAGGGCCCACTAGAGGATGTCGGGCCCTCAGGTCACCCTCATGAAGTCTGTTTCTGATTGTTTGGTCAGAGACATTCACACCAGTGGTCTGCTAGAGGTCATTTTGTAGGGCTCTGGCAGTCCTCATCCTGTTCCTCCTTCTACAAAGGAGCAGATACCGGTTCTGCTGATGGGTTAAGGACCTTTTATGGCCCTGTCCAGCTCTCCTAGAGTAAGGCTTCTTTCACACGGTCCGCCTCCGCAGGCGGATCCATGTTGCTCAGCGGGGATCGATCCGCGATCCCCGCTGAGCCGGGCAGATGACAGCTCCGTCTCCGCTTGCAGAGCGGAGAGGGAGGTGTCTCAGCCCCCGCTGCCCTCTATGGGGGATCGGATGAGAGCGGACCGCCTGTCCGCTCTCATCCGATCCGATCCGATTACTGAACAGATGTAAAAATAGGGTTTCAATCCGTCCAGATTTCACGCACAGGATCGGATGCGGATGGCAGCGGGTGTCAGTGGAGGTGTCTCCGCTGACATCCGCTGCCCCATAGAGCTGCATGGAGGATCCGATCAGATCCGCCTAAAAAACTGACAGGCGGATCTGATCGGACCGCCCGTGTGAAAGAGCCCTAACTCTGTGTCTTCTAAAATATCCTCCATAATGTTTGGGGATTATAAGTAATTTTTTAGCAACAAATACTGATTTAAACTTGTAAACAAAAAGTGCCAAAAAAAGCCTGGTCCAGCAGATGTGTCTAAAAATGAGTCTTATAATAGAGAATTGGGTAAAATGTATGGAGTGTTCTCTGGAGCATAAACTTAGACAGAACTCTGTTAAAGCCTCACTGCCACACTCAGAATTTTCAGTACTTACTCTCTTTTTACTACATGGGTCACATCCGCTCCAAGACGACCAGCTACTCATCACGCAGTCTATAGGCGTTGGTTCATTCGCCACCGATCTCGCCAACCGCTTCTTCGTAAGACCATTGTTGGCTTCACTTCCTTGTAGCTCACAACTACATGTGCAGAAAATACCAATATAATAGAAACTCTTGTTTGAGACCTGTTACTTTGAGACAATAAATAACAAACAGCAAGGTCTATACTTGTACCTTAATATCTCTTGAATGCCACCAATATATGTCCAGAAGGCCAAAACAAACAAGTCATAAACTCATCTGTCCAGTGGCCTTTATCTCTCACCACCCCTTGGCTGCAGAGTTGTTTATCTCGGCCAGTCTCTTCGCAGTTGACACTTCCTGGAGTGTCAGGTATCTATGTTCCCCACCCCCGCATGCTGTTGTACCTTCCTCTGGAACAGACTACTGTTAGGGAGCTAGATGTGGCACTTTGCTTACTTTATCTGGTCTTTGGGGCACTATTTCTTCCACTGACACCAATGATGGGGCACTATTTCTCCCACTGACACAATGATGGGGCACTATTCCTCCAACTGACACCAATGATGAGGTACTATTCCTCCAACTGACACCAATGATGGGGCACTAATCCTCCCACTGACACCAATGATGGGGGACTATTCCTTCCACTGACACCAATGATGGGGCATTATTCCTCCCACTGACACCAATGATAGGGCACTATTCCTCCCACTGACACCAATGATGGGGCATTATTCCTCCCACTGACACCAATGATAGGGCACTATTCCTCCCACAGATACCAATGATGGGGCACTATTCCTCCCACTGATACCAATGATGGGACACTATTCCTCCCACTGACACCAATGATGGGGGCACTATTCCTCCCACTGATACCAATGATGGAACACTATTCCTCCCACTGATACAAATGATGGGGCACTATTCCTCCCACTGATACCAATGATGGGACACTATTCCTCCCACTGACACCAATGATGGGGGCACTATTCCTCCCACTGACACCAATGATGGGGCATTATTCCTCCCACTGATACCAATGATGGAACACTATTCCTCCCACTGACACCAATGATGGGACACTATTCCTCCCACTGATACCAATGATGGGGGCACTATTTCCTCCCACTGACACCAATGATGGGGCATTATTCCTCCCACTGATACCAATGATGGAACACTATTCCTCCCACTGACACCAATGATGGGACACTATTCCTCCCACTGATACCAATGATGGGGCACTATTCCTCCCACTGACACCAATGATGGGACACTATTCCTCCCACTGATACCAATAATGGGGCACTATTCCTCCCACTGACACCAAAGATGGGACACTATTCCCCCCACCGACACCAATGATGGGGCATTATTCCTCCTACTGACACAAATGATGGGGCACTATTCCTCCCACTGATACCAATGATGGGGTACTATTCCTCCCACTGATACCAATGATAGGGTACTATTCCTCACACTGACACCAACAAGGGGGCACTATTCCTCCAAATAATGCAATTGGTGGGGCATTGTTTACTCCCGCTGATGCTGGGGAATTTTTTACTCTCACTGTAGAAAAGGACATTAAACTGGCCCTTTGATTAGAAAGTTTGGAGACCCTTTCTCTGAAATATATGTCACTTCTAGTGATGCAAGGGTCTGTGGGGGGAACCACAGTGCTTGGGAACCAGAACCAGAAAGGTGGGGGTGGGGTGGGTAAGCAGCAGTGGCGGGAAAAAGCCATCCAGCGCCCAGGGCAAAGATGGCAAACTGCACCCCCCTTCCCTTAGGGTTAGGGTGCCCATATCCCTGCAATAAACTATTGCGCCCAGAGCAACCTCCTCTCCTGCCCACCCCTTGTCCCAGTCCTGGTGAGGAGTAGGGGCACAGGTAACTGAATGCTACGTAAAATCTTAAGGATTGCAAAAACATCTAAGGTGGTTGAGTAGGGTATATTATTACATACACATCCGACTGTTTATGCCATAAATTAAAACTAACAATTGCCAAATGTATGTGTCTTACTGATATGGAGCCAAACTGCAACAAAATTCCTTAAATGTAAAAAAAAAAAAAATTTGGGCGGGTACAGAAACATGGACATATGTAATTAGGATTCATAAATAGTAATGGAAGTGCAATGATACATATCATTTTTGATATTATTGTTGCTGTTGTTAATATTATTATTATTGTTGTAATAATATTAATAATAATAATAAAAATATTATTACTATTATTATCATTAGTAGTAGTATCAGTAATATTGTTGTTGTTGTTTTTATTATTATTATTAGTAGTAGTAGTATTGTTGTTATTATTATTACCGTTTGTAAAATTTGTATTGATATTAAAATTCCTTAAATGTAAAAAAAAATGTGGGCGGGTACAGAAACATGGACATATGTAATAAATTTATATGATTTATAAATAGTATTGGAAGTGAAATGATACATATTATTTTTGATATTATTGTTGCTGTTGTTAATATTATTATTAGTAATAGTATTGTTGTAATAATAATAATAATAATAATAACAACATTAATAGTATTACCATTATTAACATTAGTAGTAGTATCAGTATTATTATTATTATTATTATTATTTGTATTAATATTATTATTATTATTATTATTATTATTATTATTATTATTATTATTATTATTAGTAGTATTAATAATAATTGTAATATTATTATTATTATTATTATTATTATTATTATTATTAGTAGTAGTAGTAGTAGTATTAGTAGAAGTATTATTATCGTTATTGTTATTATTATTACTGTTTGTAAAATTTGTATTATTATTAAAATTCCTTAAATGCAAAAAGAATTTGGGCGGGTACAGAAACGTGGACATATGTTATTATAATTTATAAATAGTATTGGAAGTGCAATGATACATATTATTTCTGAAAATATTGTTGCTGTTGTTAATATTATTATTAGAAGTAGTATTGTTGTAATAATATTACTAATAATAATAATAATAATAATAATAATATTACTATTATCATTAGTAGTAGTATCAGTAATATTATTATTATTATTATAATAATAATAATAATAATAATAATAATAATAATAATAATAATAATAATAATATTACTGATACTACTACTAATGATAATAGTAATATTATTATTATTATTATTAGTAATATTATTACAACAATACTACTTCTAATAATAATATTAACAACAGCAACAATATTTTCAGAAATAATATGTATCATTGCACTTCCAATACTATTTATAAATTATAATAACATATGTCCACGTTTCTGTGCCCAAATTCTTTTTACATTTAAGGAATTTTAATAATAATACAAATTTTACAAACAGTAATAACAATAACGATAATAATACTTCTACTACTACTACTACTACTACTACTACTACTACTACTACTAATAATAATAATAATAATAATAATAATATTACAATTATTATTAATACTACTACTACTACTACTAATAATAATAATAATAATTAGTAGTAGTAGTAGTAGTAGTAGAAGTAGCATTGTTTTTATTATTATTACTGTTTGTAAAATTTGTATTAATATTAAAATTATTATTAGTAGTATTGTTATTATTGTTTTATTATTATTATTTTTAGTATTAGTAATAGTAGTCTTGCTGTTAACCTGTTGCCTTGCCACCTGCGTACAGAGTTGTATAAAGTACTCGAAACCCATACTTGAGTAAAAGTACAAGTGCTCGATCAAAAAGTGACTTGAGTAGAAGTACTAAAGTATTCAACATTTTTTGTACTTAAGTATTGCAAGAAGTTTTTTTAAAAAATTTTGCTACTCAAGTACTGAAAGTAAAAGTACCAGTAGTTTTGAAAAAGAAATTGCTACTCAAGTACTGAAAGTAAAAGTACAAGTACTGTGTTATGTAGTTATTACAAGAAAGAAGTCAAAAGTTTGAACATCATATTGTTTTTTATTATTTCAAATGCAGCTTTTATTTATACATACAGTAGCATTTATTTTCGTATGCGCTGATAATACACATGGTTTGAGCTTCATGAAACCTGCCATCTACTGTTCTGGCAGTGGTAATTTTTATAATTGTAACGAGTAACTATGCAGCACAAAAAAAAAAATATTGGAGTAGAAGTATTGAAATCATCGAAAAATGTAGTGAAGTAAAAGTGGAAGTAGGAGAAAAAAATTCTACTCCAGGAAAGTACAGATACCGCCTTTCCGTACTTAAGTACAGTAGTGAAGTAGTTCTACTTAGTTACTATACATCTCGGCCTGCGTAATACATATGTGTAGCATTAAAAGGATGGGCTTCACCCCAACACGCAGCATATATATACGGTACATGACTGGAAGGCTGATATTTCTGTGCTGAGAGTGCAATCCCAGCACAGAGGCTGAGCTCTTAGCTCTGAGTGCCCTTTATCAATCAGTAGCCGTGGGACCAACTCCCAATCATCTGACCATACCTCCAGTCACAGTGGTCACATGATCGCTGATCCTTCCAACCCCCCAGGCATATAGACCTTATTCAAGGGACACCGGGGCTTGCCGGGAGGGGGTTAATATTAGTAGTAGCATTGTTATTATTATTATTATTATTATTATTATTATTATATTAGCAGTAATGTTTAAAAAAATATTTTCTTTATTCTGTTCAATAGTTATCTGACTAAGAAAAACAATATCATAATTTCTGATTAGGTCTTCAGCCACTTTAAGGCCTCTTGCACACTGCAGCTTGAAAAAGCTTAGTACAGCATTTTTTTTTTTTTTTTACTGAGCTAAAATACTGCCCATTAGTTGTAATGTGCCTCTGCAAACAAGCGCGTAAAAAAGCGCTGTGCCTTCTTCAGTTATAACAAAACAAACAAAAAAAAAAATAAGCTTTTTTGGTCAGTAATTTGCGTCTCATGCGCTGAAATGCAGGCAAATATGCACAATGCTCAATTACATATTGTGCAGAACAAGAATGTGAGAATAATTTCGCGAAAATACGCACAAATACATACAAAAAATAAAAAGTCTGCAAAAGTAGATGCGCAAACAGGAGTTTTATGTGCAAGAGCCCTAAAACACATTTTTTTTTTTAAAGCAGATGCTCAATAAAACATTATTATTATTCATATTATTATTCATATTATTATTATTATTATTATTATCATTATTTTATAGCAGTAATCATTTAAGTAAATACTTCTTTCCTATTTTCCTGCCCAATTATTAGCTGCTGAAGAAAAACTATATAATTTATTATTTTAATTTTTTTTTTTTAATTCTTTATTTATTGGTATACCACGTGTAATAACAACAAACAAATTATAATTTCCAATGAAGGTCTTCAATCACTTTAAACACATTTTTTACCATGTACTTCCAGACATTTTAAACATCTACAATTTTATTTTATTTAGAAGTGCAATGTTACATCTTTTTCTTTAATGCTTAAAGTGACACTAAACTAACATTTTATTATAGAAAAATAATAAATACAATATGTTTAAATATAAATAGAATGTACCTTATTGTCACTTTAATAAAATATTCTTCTTCTTCTTATTATTATTACATATAAAAATATGTAATTATTATTATTACATGTTTTTGGTAAAAAAAAAAAAAAATCCCAATAAGCGCATTTTGATTGGTTTGCGCAAAAGTTATCACGACAAACTAGGGGAAAGATTTATGTTATTTTTATTTAATTTTTATTATTTTATAGCAGTAATATTTAAAGTAAATGCTCCCTCATTATTTTCCTGCCCAATTCTTAGCTGCCAAAGAAAACCAATATCACAATTTCTGATGAAGGTCTCTAACATTTTTGGCATGTACTTCCTGATTTTCTAAGCATTTGCAATTTTGTCTTAAGTAATTATACCTATATGTTATCTATAGTTATAAATAACTATTATAGGCATGCACACAGGGTGTGCTAGGTGTGCCTGGGCACACACTAATCACCCTGTGTGATGCAGATTCCTCCTCTTTAAACCCCTGATATTTAAGCAAAGCCCCCTAATGGGGCTCCTCAAAAAAGTGTCAAAAATAATTACAAAATTGTAAAATATAATAAAAAATAAAATAATAAAAAAAAACGACTGACACCATCTGCTGCACTACTGACACCATCCACTGCTCTACGGACACCATCCTCTGCTCTACTGACACCGTCCACTGCCCTACTGACACCGTCCACTGCTCTACTGACATCGTCCACTGCTTTACTGACACTGTCCACTGCCCTACTGACACCATCCACTGCCCTACTGACACCGTCCACTGCTCTACTGACACCATCCACTGCTCTACGGAAACCGTCCACTGCTCTACTGACACCATCCACTGCCCTACTGACACCGTCCACTGCTCTACTGACATCGTCCACTGCTTTACTGACACTGTCCACTGCCCTACTGACACCATCCACTGCCCTACTGACACCGTCCACTGCTCTACTGACACCATCCACTGCCCTACTGACACCATCCACTGCTCTACTGACACTGTCCACTGCTCTACTGACACTGTCCACTGCCCTACTGACACCATCCACTGCCCTACTGACACCGTCCACTGCTCTACTGACATCGTCCACTGCTCTACTGACACCGTCCACTGCTCTACTGACACCATCCACTGCCCTACTGACACCATCCACTGCTCTACGGACATCATCCTCTGCTCTACTGACACCATCCACTGCCCTACTGACACCATCCAATTCCCTACTGACACCATCCACTGCCCTACTGACACCATCTAATTCCCTACTGACATCATGCACTGCTCTACTGACACCATTCGCTGCCCTACTGACACCATCCACTGCCCTACTGACACCGTCCACTGCCCTGCTGACACCATCAAGTGCCCTACTGACACCATCCATTACTCTACTGACACCATTCACTACTCTACTGACACCATCCACTGCTCTACGGACATCATCCTCTGCTCTACTGACACCATCCACTGCCCTACAGACACCATCCACTGCCCTACTGACACCATCCAATTCCCTACTGACACCATCCACTGCCCTACTGACACCATCTAATTCCCTACTGACATCATCCACTGCTCTACTGACACCATTCACTGCCCTACTGACACCATCCACTGCCCTACTGACACCATTCACTGCCCTACTGACACCATCCACTGCCCTACTGACACCATCAACTGCCCTACTGACACCATCCATTACTCTACTGACACCATTCACTACTCTACTGACACCATCCACTATCTTACTGACACCATCCACTGCCCTACTGACACCATCCACTGCCCTACTGACACTGTCCACTGCCCTACTGACACCAATCTCTGCCCTACTGACACCGTCCACTGCCCAACTGACACCATCAGTATATATATACACACATGCATGTGATTGAGCTTTAAGGTGCACAATGCAATAGGCTGTGCACCCCTATGACAACTATATATTTTAGAAATACCCCCGATTCTAAATCCCCCCTACCCCCCTAATACTAAAAAGAACGAGATAATAAATGTGTACTAACCTGGTTAAATAAAAGGCGAAATTCAGGAGGACAGCATAAAATAACATGATAGAGCCGTGCAATGCTCTCTTCGGTTTCAGGCTCCTCTGCTCTCCTAGGTTTATTGGTGTCACACAAAGTAGAAAGTTAAACTAAAGTGACCAACTTCAGCAAGTCCAACAATGTGGACACAGCCTCTTCCATAGTAATGATATTAGAGCGCCATCTTGTGGTGAAGTGCTGCACTGATCAGATGCGTAAATAAAAAAAGATCAGTAAGAGAGTTCATAAGGAAAACAAAGACAAAAATTAATAAAGCAGTACAGACTGCTGCAGAATTAATGAGAGTAAATAAGGTGAACCTGTGTAATCTTTAAATACCCAGATAGAAGGTCAAATAAATTGTATGTAGAGGAAAAACAACTCTGGCATCAGGTTCAGCATTCTTTGCTCCCCAAGATGACTAAAAAAAGTGTTGGCTTTGGAAAGCCATTGATCTGTCAACCAAACAGCATTAGAATCAATATGTCCTATGGAAAATATTTCCCCTCTGTAGAAAAGTGGATTACGCTTTATTTGGGGGATTTTTTGCCTTCCTCTGGATGAACTGTGGGTATAGAATTGCGTATATGGAGGTTTTTTTTATTTGTGTGTGTTTTTTTTTTATGTGTTGGTTGAACTGGATGGACTACATAAGTATTAAAATCCTAAAAATGATCTAAATTTAAAGAAAAAAAAAAGAAAAAAAAAATAAAAAAAATATATATATATATATATATATATATATATATATATATATATATATATATAAAATATAAGATATATATATATATATATATATATATATATATATATATATTAAAAAAAAAATCAATAAAAATATCCCCTAGTTTGTAGACGTGATAACTTTTGCGCAAACTAATCAATATATGCTTATTGGGATTTTTTTTACCCCTAAACTCGTAGTAGAATACATGTTGGCCTAATCTGATGAAGAAATTAGATTTTTAGAATTTTTTATTGGATTTGTTTTATATAACAAATAATAAAAACCGCACAGGTGATCAAATACCACCAAAAGAAAGCTCTGTTTGTGGGGAAAAAAAAGAGCATACAGTTTATTTGGGTACAGCATCGCATGACTGCGCAATTTTCAGGTAATCGCAAAAAAACAATATTTTGTCATTTGTGCTATAAAACCCAATGAAAAAAATTAAAAATCTATTTTTTTTTCATCATTTTTGGCCAATTTGTTTTCTGCTACATATTTTTGGTAAAGAAAATCCCAATAAGTGAATTTTGATTGGTTTGCGCAAATTTTATCGCATCTACTAAATACGGGAAAGATTTATGTCATTTTTATTATTTTTATTTTTTTTTACAAGTAATGGCGGCGATCTGCGATTTTTAGCGGGACTGCGTCATTGCGGCAGACAGATCGGTCCCCTAACTGACATTTTTTACACTTTTGGGGGGACCAGTGACATTACTACAGTAATCAGTGATAAAAATATGCATTGTTACTGTAATAATGACACTGGCAGGGAAAGGGTTAACGCCAGGGGCGCTCAAAGGGTTAAATGTGTCCCTAGGGGGTGCTTTCTAACTGTGGGGGGATGGGCTTGCTGCATGAACACAGAGACCTCTGTTCATTACTGACAGAACAGCGGTCTGCCGTGTTTACAACAGAAGACCGCCATTCTGTCTCCATGAGGAGCGATCGCGGGTGCCCGGTGCCAATCGCGGCCACTAGACCTGCTGATCGGCTTTCCCTGAGGAGAATGGGTACGAGCGCGCGCCATCTGCTAGCGGTCCCACTAAGCGATGAACAGTTACATGGTTTCACAGGACAGAGCCGACCTGCTGCAGTAAAACTGTGGTGGGCGGTCGTTAAGTGGTTCACATGGTTTCCTATGGGACACGTTGACATCTATGCTTTTTTTTTTTTCACCCGTTGCGTTCTTGGAAATGGTCAGGGAATTTTTTTTAAACGCAAAACGGTGCTTTTTTTTTTTTTTTTTGCTTAGACTTCAATGGAGAAGCTGCAGAAAATAATGTAGTGCGTTTTTGCTGCAAATTTACCGCAATTTGCATTTTGTGTTTTTTAATCTGCCCAACAACAAATTGGCCAAAAGCAAAAAAAAAAAAAGCATAAAAAAACACAGAACGCAAATCGCGGCAAAATCTCAGTAAACTTGCGTGTGCAAAAATGCAAAACGCACCGTAGAATGCACCAATCGCAAACTCCATAGATGTGAATGGACCCTTATGGGCTTAAAGCTGTATTAAACCCAAAAACAAATATGCAATAAATTGCAGCTTACCAATCCTTAGATGTGGTGGCTGCATTTGTTTTATTTTCCCTCTGTTTTCACCTGGCCGGTAACACACCTCCTGCATTAGTGAGGCACAGCCAGGGCCGCTGATAGGGGGGGGGGGGGACCACCGGTCCTTCTGTAGGGGGCCCAGGCAAACAGGGGGGCCCCAACAGCACAGGGAATCAGTGCAGTGGGGCAATTACAGAAGGAAGCCCTGTGCGGCTCTCTGCAGCAGCTGAAAGCCAGTTTCACCCCCTCCGGCCAGCTTTCAGCTGCTGCGGGGAGAGACACAGACACAGGGCATCATTCCTGTAATTGCTTCTACCCCCCCCCCCCCTTTACAGTGCTGCAGGCTTCCCTTTCCTGTAAAAAAAATAGTAAATTGTAAAAAAAAAAAAAAAAATAATGATAATAATAATGTAATAATAATAAATAATAAATAAATAATAATAATAATAATAATAATAATAATAATGTAATAATAATAAATAATAATAATAATAAAAAAGTACTAAATAATGTAATAATAATAATAATAATAATAATAAAACATTTAAAAAAATTGTAAAATAAAGTAATTGTTAACTTTTTTAACATTTGATAAATATATATATAATTCTTTTTTTTTTTTTTATGTAAAAAACAATTAAAAGGGCTAATTCACACAAGTTCTCTGTTAGGTTTGTGTCCGCTAAAAATGATTTTAGTGTATATTTAGTGAAAATATTGTCTTCATATATTCAGGGGGGGGGGGGGTGGCTGCCAGGTGGGTTGTACGGGGCCTCGTGATTTCTAATAGCAGCCCTGGACACATCTCTGGAGGAATAAGCACATTAAGCACAGCAGACAGCAGCAGTCAGTCTGGGGGGGAGGGGGAGTGGTAAATGTACTAGCAGATTTAGATACACTTACAAATTGAAGCCAAAACCCAGATCACACCTTATATACAGGCACAGCAAACGGTTTTAATTTCCTTTTGGAATACAGGGTTTCTCATGAATACATAGAAGCTGATCCTTGTAAGTACCCCTGTCAGTGGTAAGTGGTTTGTCTCATCCCTGTAAACTGATACATTCTGCTGGAGAGTTTGTGCTGTGAAAAATAACAGACTCCCTGGCTGGATAACCAGATAAAAATAGAAAGAAAGAAAAACTAAAGAAAAACAAAAAAACGAATGTAGCCATCACATCTAAGAAATGGTAAGCCACAATATAATACATTTTGGCTTTTAGGGGTAGAGGATTTGTGCTAGGAGGGGATTTTTTTTATTTTTTTTTTTGGAGGGAGGATTTGTGCTAGAAGGGGGGATTGGGGGCTTTGTGCTAGAAAAGGTGAAATGGTACAATGTGTGTGTGTGTCTTGGGTGCTTGTGCTAGGAGGGGAACATTTTTTTGGAGGGGGGCTTTGTGTTAGTATTGATGATTGGGGTAGTATTTAAGCTAGGAGGGTAAATTTGGGGGGGGGTGCTAGGAGTGTTAATTTGGGGGGATGTGTTAGGAGCAGTGTTGTATTTTGGCCTAGGCCAACAAGGCCCAGGCCTAGGGTGGCACTTTGCAGGGGGGGCATCAAAAATAGCCGCCCCGCCTCCACCTGAGACTCTATTGGCGACTGGTTGCTAGAGCTGCCTGGCGTCTTGCAACCAGTGACGTCACGGCCGTGACTCTCTGACCCTGCCCATAGTTCAAAGTGGAGGAGAATTGAACTTCCTCCTCCTCTGCGCCTAGTGCTCGTTGGGCCCACTCTTACTCTCTCTCCCTCATCTCCCCTCTTTCTCACCCCCTCTCTCTCACCCCTGTCTCTCTCACCCCCTTCCCTCTCTCTCCCAACCCCTCCCTCTCTCCCTCTCCCCCACCCACTCTCTCTTATCCCCCTCCCTCCTCTCTCTCCCTCATCCCCCTATCTCTCTCTCTCAGCCCCCTCTCACTCCCTCCTCTCTCCCCCTCTCTCTCTCTCACCCCCCCTCTCTCTCCCTATCTCATCCCCCCCCTCTCTCTCTCATCCCCCCTCTCTCTCTCTCTCTCTCATCCCCCCCCTCTCTCTCTCTCTCTCTCTCATTCCCCCCTCCCTCTCTCCCACCACCCTCTATCTTCCCCACCACCCTCTCTCTCTCTCTCTCTCTCCCACCACCCCCATCTCTCTCGCCACCTTCTCCCTTTCTCTCTCTCTCTTTTTCTCACCCCCTTTCTCTCTCTCTCACCTCCCTTACCCTCCCTTACCCACCCCCTCTCTCTCATCAAAAATAGCCGCCCCGCCTCCACCTGAGACTCTATTGGCGACTGGTTGCTAGAGCTGCCTGGCGTCTTGCAACCAGTGACGTCACGGCCGTGACTCTCTGACCCTGCCCATAGTTCAAAGTGGAGGAGAATTGAACTTCCTCCTCCTCTGCGCCTAGTGCTCGTTGGGCCCACTCTTACTCTCTCTCCCTCATCTCCCCTCTTTCTCAACCCCTCTCTCTCTCTCCCACCCCCTCTCTCTCACCCCTGTCTCTCTCACCCCCTTCCCTCTCTCTCCCAACCCCTCCCTCTCTCCCTCTCCCCCACCCACTCTCTCTTATCCCCCTCCCTCCTCTCTCTCCCTCATCCCCCTATCTCTCTCTCTCAGCCCCCTCTCACTCCCTCCTCTCTCCCCCCCTCTCTCTCTCACCCCCCCTCTCTCTCCCTATCTCATCCCCCCTCTCTCTCTCATCCCCCCTCTCTCTCTCTCTCTCTCTCATCCCCCCCTCTCTCTCTCTCTCTCTCTCATTCCCCCCTCCCTCTCTCCCACCACCCTCTATCTTCCCCACCACCCTCTCTCTCTCTCTCTCTCCCACCACCCCCATCTCTCTCGCCACCTTCTCCCTTTCTCTCTCTCTCTTTTTCTCACCCCCTTTCTCTCTCTCTCACCTCCCTTACCCTCCCTTACCCACCCCCTCTCTCTCATCAAAAATAGCCGCCCCGCCTCCACCTGAGACTCTATTGGCGACTGGTTGCTAGAGCTGCCTGGCGTCTTGCAACCAGTGACGTCACGGCCGTGACTCTCTGACCCTGCCCATAGTTCAAAGTGGAGGAGAATTGAACTTCCTCCTCCTCTGCGCCTAGTGCTCGTTGGGCCCACTCTTACTCTCTCTCCCTCATCTCCCCTCTTTCTCACCCCCTCTCTCTCACCCCTGTCTCTCTCACCCCCTTCCCTCTCTCTCCCAACCCCTCCCTCTCTCCCTCTCCCCCACCCACTCTCTCTTATCCCCCTCCCTCCTCTCTCTCCCTCATCCCCCTATCTCTCTCTCTCAGCCCCCTCTCACTCCCTCCTCTCTCCCCCTCTCTCTCTCTCACCCCCCCTCTCTCTCCCTATCTCATCCCCCCCCCTCTCTCTCTCATCCCCCCTCTCTCTCTCTCTCTCTCTCATCCCCCCCCTCTCTCTCTCTCTCTCTCATTCCCCCCTCCCTCTCTCCCACCACCCTCTATCTTCCCCACCACCCTCTCTCTCTCTCTCTCTCTCCCACCACCCCCATCTCTCTCGCCACCTTCTCCCTTTCTCTCTCTCTCTTTTTCTCACCCCCTTTCTCTCTCTCTCACCTCCCTTACCCTCCCTTACCCACCCCCTCTCTCTCATCAAAAATAGCCGCCCCGCCTCCACCTGAGACTCTATTGGCGACTGGTTGCTAGAGCTGCCTGGCGTCTTGCAACCAGTGACGTCACGGCCGTGACTCTCTGACCCTGCCCATAGTTCAAAGTGGAGGAGAATTGAACTTCCTCCTCCTCTGCGCCTAGTGCTCGTTGGGCCCACTCTTACTCTCTCTCCCTCATCTCCCCTCTTTCTCAACCCCTCTCTCTCTCTCCCACCCCCTCTCTCTCACCCCTGTCTCTCTCACCCCCTTCCCTCTCTCTCCCAACCCCTCCCTCTCTCCCTCTCCCCCACCCACTCTCTCTTATCCCCCTCCCTCCTCTCTCTCCCTCATCCCCCTATCTCTCTCTCTCAGCCCCCTCTCACTCCCTCCTCTCTCCCCCCCTCTCTCTCTCACCCCCCCTCTCTCTCCCTATCTCATCCCCCCTCTCTCTCTCATCCCCCCTCTCTCTCTCTCTCTCTCATCCCCCCCTCTCTCTCTCTCTCATTCCCCCCTCCCTCTCTCCCACCACCCTCTATCTTCCCCACCACCCTCTCTCTCTCTCTCTCTCCCACCACCCCCATCTCTCTCGCCACCTTCTCCCTTTCTCTCTCTCTCTTTTTCTCACCCCCTTTCTCTCTCTCTCACCTCCCTTACCCTCCCTTACCCACCCCCTCTCTCTCATCAAAAATAGCCGCCCCGCCTCCACCTGAGACTCTATTGGCGACTGGTTGCTAGAGCTGCCTGGCGTCTTGCAACCAGTGACGTCACGGCCGTGACTCTCTGACCCTGCCCATAGTTCAAAGTGGAGGAGAATTGAACTTCCTCCTCCTCTGCGCCTAGTGCTCGTTGGGCCCACTCTTACTCTCTCTCCCTCATCTCCCCTCTTTCTCACCCCCTCTCTCTCTCTCCCACCCCCTCTCTCTCACCCCCTTCCCTCTCTCTCCCAACCCCTCCCTCTCTCCCTCTCCCCCACCCACTCTCTCTTATCCCCCTCCCTCCTCTCTCTCCCTCATCCCCCTATCTCTCTCTCTCAGCCCCCTCTCACTCCCTCCTCTCTCCCCCTCTCTCTCTCTCACCCCCCCTCTCTCTATTTCCCACCTCCCCCCTCTGTCTCACCCCTCCCTCTCTCTCCCTATCTCATCCCCCCCTCTCTCTCTCATCCCCCCCCTCTCTCTCTCTCTCTCTCATCCCCCCTCTCTCTCTCTCTCTCTCTCTCTCATTCCCCCCTCCCTCTCTCCCACCACCCTCTTTCTCTCTCCCTCCACCCTCTATCTTCCCCACCACCCCCATCTCTCTCGCCACCTTCTCCCTTTCTCTCTCTCTCTTTTTCTCACCCCCTTTCTCTCTATCTCACCTCCCTTACCCTCCCTTACCCACCCCCTCTCTCTCTTCCACCCCCTCTCACCCCCCCCCCCCATGAGATCTCATAGGTTCTTGTTGGGACGTGTAGTTCTTCAATTTTTGAGGGAGTCACATCCTTTAAACATCCTTGTAAAATTTACATAGGAGGGGGAGGTGGGGTGCCAAATTTTATTCTTGCCTAGGGCAGCACAAAACCAAAATACAGTAATACACCACTGGTTGGGAGGGGGTGGGGGGAGACAATTTGTGCTAGGAGGAGACATTTGAGAGGGGGGCGGGGTAGAATTTTTTCTAGGAGAGGGGATTGTGCTGGGGGGATTTGGGGAATAGGGGGGCAAAGATTTGTACTGGGAGGGGGGATTTCAGCTGGGGGGTGTATTTATACTGGGAGGACTGGGAATTTATGCTTAGGGGGTAATCACACAGATTAGTGCTCAGTTTTTTTTTGTTTTTTTTTTGGGGGGGGGGGGGGGGCACAGTTTGGCATGTTCACCCTGAGCTCTAGATGACCTTGTCCCGCCACTGGCTGTTATGATAAAGTGTGTTGAGGTGCCATTCAAAGCGAACCCATTGCTTTATAGCAGGTGCGCCAACGCAGTGCATAATCTTAGTGGATCCTTAATATGGACAGTTACAGGTTCAAAAACTTGACAAGTATTCAAAGTGAATGGCACTACAACACACAGCATTGCATTGGTCGCTGAAGGTTGCAGTAACGTGCATTTACTGCAATCCTCATCTTACCACACATTACTGTAATGCAAATGTAGGAATGGGCAATGAAGGGGAACAGCTACAGTATCTCACAAAAGTGAGTACACCCCTCACATTTCTGTAAATATTTTATTCTATCTTTTCATGTGACAACACTGAAGAAATGACACTTTGCTACAATGTAAAGTAGTGAGTGTACAGCTTGTATAACAGTGTAAATTTGCTGTCCCCTCAAAATAACTCAACACACAGCCATTAATGTCTGTGCGCCGTATCCCAAAAAATGGCCTGGTCATGAAGGGGGCACATTTTCCAGAGGTCAAGTGATTCAATCATTTGTGTTTGGATGACTTTGAAAATTTGGTGACAGGGGTTGATTTACTAAAACTGGAGAGTGCAAAATCAGGGTGCAGCCGTGCATGGTAGCCAATCAGCTTCTAACCTCAGCTTGTTCAATTAAACTTTGATAATAAAACCTGGAAGCTGATTGGTTTCTGTGCAGAGCTGGACCAGATTTTGCACTCTCCAGTTTTATTATATCAACCCCCAGTGTGCAAACCCTAATTTGCAGGAATTTGCCGGAGTGTGAATATTTGGGCAGGAATGGGCGGAGATTGGAGATCTCTGTGGGGACCGTGAGCATTGTGCATCCAATCAAATTAAATATTTGCTGAGCTTACAATAAAGCGAAGGTCTGTCTGTAATCTCTGTTTGTATGGACTTAGACTGGCCTCACATGGAGAGGTTAAACATTGACAGTTTACGGGAAGGCTTTTTAGTTTTTACTTATTGTGTTAAAACTTAGAGATCTGCAAACATCAAATAAAGGAACACAATGAGGATTTCCAAACCAGAGAGGTGACAAAGGTTTAGGATCTGTAACTAGAAAATAATGTACCGTATATACTCGAGTATAAGTCGACCCGAATATAAGCCGAGGCCCCTAATTTTACAACAAAAAAGTGGGAAAACGTATTGACTCGAGTATAAGCCTAGGGTGGGAAATGCTGCAGCTACTGGACCCAACTGGACCACCACGAGACCCAAAACAGGGGCTGCGGGCATGGTACAGGAGATGGCGCAGGTCATGGTATAGGCATGGCACAGGTCATGGTAAGGGCATGGTACATGTCATGGCACAGGTGATGGTACAGGCATGGTACAGGCATGGCACGGGTCATGGTACAGGCATGGGACAGGTCATGGTACAGGCATGGTACAGGCATGGCACAGGTCATGGTACAGGAGATGGTATAGGCACAGCACAGGTGATGGTATAGGCATGGAACAGTAGGTACAGGCATGGCACAGTAGGTACAGGCATGGCACAGTATATACAGGCATGGCACAGTAGGTATAGGCATGGCAAAGTATGTACAGACATGGCACAGTAGGTACAGGCGTGACACAGTATGTACAGGCATGGCACAGTATGTACAGGCATGGCACAGTAGGTACAGGCATGGCACAGTATGTACAGGCATGGCACAGTAGGTATAGGCATGGCACAGCATGTACAGGCATGGCACAGTATGTACAGGCATGGCACAGTAGGTATAGGCATGGCACAGTATGTATAGGCATGGCACAGTAGGTACAAGCATGGCACAGTAGGTATAGGCATGGCACAGCATGTACAGGCATGGCACAGTATGTACAGGCATGGCACAGTAGGTATAGGCATGGCACAGGAGATGCAGTGCTGCGGGCATGGTACAGGAGAATGTCCTGTACCATGCCCGCAGCACTGCATGAGGAAATGCAGGGGCTGCGGAGGAGTCTCACGTATCTTTCGGTAAGGCGCCTTTGATTTAAAAATCGCGCCTCCCGGCACCAATACGTCACCGCGAATGCGCCGCCGATGCTCGGGAAAGCCCGTACACGTTCGGCTATTCCCGGGCATGCGGCACATGCACGGTGACATGTCAGTGCTGGGCGGCGCCATTTTTAAAAAGACAGTGACTCGAGTATAAGCCGATGGGGGGCATTTTCAGCATTTTCAGCATGATATACGGTACATTATAATAATATACAGGGGAGTCCAAAAATTAAAACTGCACGTTTACTAACAGATATTGAATATTTAGATATTTAGATAACAAAACGGAGAAAGTTGTACAGTAATAATCTAACAGATGCAATGCTATTGTTGTTTTTTATTATATTCTAGTTGATAGTTGATTCAGTGCTTTGAAAAAGTATTCACACCCCTTGACATTTTGTCATGTTACAACCAAAAACATACATTTATTTTATTGGGATTTTATGTGATAGACCGACACAAAGTGACACATAATTGTGAAGTGGAAGGAAAATTATAAATGGTTTTCAACATTTTTTACAAATAAATCTGTGAAAAGTGTGGCTGCATTTGTATTCACCCCCCGGAGTCAATACTTTGTAGAACCGCCTTTCCCTGCAATTACAGCTGCAAGTCTTTTTGGGGATGTCTCTACCAGCTTTACACATCTAGAGAGAGACATTTTTGCCCATTCTTCTTTTCAAAATATCTCAAGCTGTCATATTGGATGGAGAGCGTCTATGAACAGCAATTTTCAAGTCTTGCCACAGATTCTCAATGTGATTTAGGTCTGAACTTTGGCTGGGCCATTTTAACACATGAATATGCTTTGATGTAAACCATTCCATTGTAGCTCTGGCTGTATGTTTCGGGTCGTTGTCTTGCTGGAAGGTGAACCTCCGCCCCAGTCTCAAGTCTTTTTCAGACCCTAACAGGTTTTCTTCTAAGATTGCCCTGTATTTGGCTCCATCCATCTTCCCATCAACTCTGACCAGCTTCCCTGTCCCTGCTGAAGAAAAGCATCCCCACAACCTGATGCTGCCACCACCATGTTTCACGGTGGGGATGGTGTGTTCAGGGTGATGTGCAGTGTTCGTTTTCCGCCACACATAGCTTTTAGGCCAAAAAGTTAAATTTTGGTCTCATCTGACCAGAGCACCTTCCCCACATGGCTTCTCACAAACTGCAAACAGGACTTCTTATGGCTTTCTTTCACCAATGGCTTTCTTCTTCTCACTCTTCCATAAAGGACAGATTTGTGGAGTGCACGACTAATAGTTGTCCTGTGGACAGATTCTCCCACCTGAGCTGTGAATCTCTGCAGCTCCTCCAGAGTTCCCATGGACCTCTTGGCTGCTTCTCTGATGAATGCTCTCCTTGCCCAGCCGGTCAGTTTAGGTGGACGGCCATGTCTTGGTAGGGTTTGCAGTTGTGCCATACTCTTCCCATTTTCCCATGATGGATTGAACAGCGCTCCGTGAGATGTTCAAAGCTTGGGATATTTTTTTATAATCTAACCCTGCTTTAACCCTCTCCACAACTTTATCCCTGACCTGTCTGGTGTGTTCCTTGGCCTTCATGATGCTGTTTGTTCACTAAGGTTCTCTAACAAACCTCTGAGGGCTTCACAGAACAGCTGTATTTATACTGAGATTAAAGTACAAACAGGTGGACTCTAATTACTAATTAGGTGACTTCTGAAGGCAATTGGTTCCACAAGATTTTAGTTACGGGTATCGGAGTAAAGGGGGGTGAATACAAATGCACACCACACTTTTCACATATTTATTTGTAAGAAATGTTGAAAACCATTTATCATTTTCCTTCCACTTTACAATTATGTGCCACTTTGTGTCGGTCTATCACATAAAATCCTAATAAAATACATTTACGTTTTTGGCTGTAACATGACAAAATGTGGAAAATTTTGAGTTCTATGAATACTTTTTCAAAGCACTGCAGGCAGCAGATATTTTGAATGCTTGTGAAGGGATCTGCTGCCCTCTACTGTCTGTAGTTGTAAATGCTTGTGCTTCTATTACACACAGTTAAAAGATAAGTTCACTTTAAAAAAAATAATAATAATAAATGCACATTTTTTTTTTGCAGGTAAAAAAAAAAATGGGCATTTCTTTTTTTTTTTTTTCATTGCAGGAGCCTAGAAAGCATTGTACCAGCAATCAGCAGAGTCCTGATGCCATGCAGGTCTCCTGCACACTGTCATTTTATGGGCTTCCCCTTACATCCCGTACAGGTAAACCGATACTCCCTGACCGGAAGACTCAATGAACTAACACAGTGCTCCACAGCGCCATGGTAAATCAATGAAAACTACAGGCCAACAGCCGCTAAGGATGTTGGGGCTTGTAGTTCATTCACACACACAACTCTGTGTGTGTGGCCACGCTGTTTTTCGTATGGGTACGTCGGTTCGCAGGAGCGCGCCCACCCCCATTAGGAATCAGGGAAGCCAATCCACGGGACCGGGGGCCGCGATTGCCGCTGGGCCCACACGATCGCTCGGTCAACTGTTGTAAACACAGCCGACCGTTCTTCTCTCTGTGTTGATTCCACAAGTCCCTCCCCCATACAGTTAGAAAACACACCCCTAGGCTCACACTTAACCCTTTGATCACCCCTGGGTTAACCCCCTTCCCGTCCAGTGTCATTATTACAGTAACAGTGCATATTTTTAGCACTGATTACTGTAGTAATGTCACTGGTCCCCCCAAAAGTGTCAAAAATGTCAGTTAGGGGTCCGATCTGTCCGCCGCAATGTCGCAGTCCCGCTAAAAATCGCAGATCGCCGCCATCACTAGTAATAAATAAATAAATAAATAAAAATGACATAAATCTTTCCCCTAGTTTGTAAACGTTATAACTTTTGCACAAAATATGTAGCAGAAAACAAATTGGTCTAAAATGTTAAAAAATTTTGATTTTTACTTTTTTTTGGGAGGGGGGGATGTTATATAGCAGAAAGTGAAAATTATTGGGTTTTTTTTTTTTTTTTTTCAGAATTGTCGCACTCTTTTGTTTATAGCACAAAAAATAAAAATTGCAGAGGTGATCAAATACCAACCAAAAGAAAACTCTATTTGTGGGAAAAAAAGGACATCAACTTTATTTGGGTACAGTGTCGCACGACCGCGCAAATTTCCGAATCGCAAAAAATGGCCTGGTCATTAACCACTTAAGCCCCGGAAGATTTTACCCCCTTCCTGACCAGGGCCTATTTTGCGATTCGGCACTGCGTTATTTTAATGGACAATTGCGCTGTCATGCGACGCTGTACCTAAACGAATTTGACGTCCTTTTTTTCCCACAAACAGAGCTTTCTTTTGGTGGTATTTGATCACCTGTGCGATTTTTTGATCATGCGCTATAAACAAAAAAAGAGCGTCAATTTTGCAAAGATAACAATATTTTTCACATTTTTTTTATATGAAATTCCCCCCAAAAAAATGTAAAAATCAAAATTGTTTTAAATTTTAGGCCAATTTGTTTTATGCTACATATGTTTGGTAAAAAAAAATCGCAAAAAGCGTATTTTGATTGGTTTGCGCAAAAGTTATTGCGTTTACTAACTAAGGGAAAGATTTTTGTCATTTTTGTTGTTTTTTTTTTTTAACGAGTAATGGCGGTGATTTGCGATTTTTTTTGCGGGACTGCGACATTGCGACGGACAGATCGCACCCTTGACTGACATTTTTGACACTTTTGGGGTTACCAGTGACATTACTACAGTAATCAGTGCTATACATATGCACTGTTACTGTAAAAATGACACTGGCAGTGAAGGGGTTAACTTTATTTGAGAGGGAGGAGCTATGTGTGTGTCCCTAGGGGCGTGCTTCTAACTGTGATTGGCTGTGGCTTGATGTGTAAGAACAGTGATCAACGGTCCTACATAGCAGAACCGTATTATCTCCATTCATGCACAGGGGAGAATGACAGGCGGCTTTGTTTACATTAGCCGCCTGCCTTTCTCCCGCTGCAACGGACGATCGCGAGTGACCGGCAGACATCGGGTCCGCCAGGCACACGCGCGGGGGGGTTCGTGAGTGAGCCCTATTGTTGAGGTAAATGGGTAGGAATAGTGCCCTATTGTTGGGGTGAATGGGTAGGAATAGTGTCCTATTGTTGGGGTGAATGGGTCTGAATAGTGCCCTATTGTTGAGGTAAATGTGTAGGAACAGTGCCCTATTGTTGGTTGTGAATGGGTAGGAATAGTGCCCTGTTGGTGGGTTGAATGGGTAGGAATAGTGCCTTATTGTTGGGGTAAATGGATAGGAATAGTGCCCTATTGATAGGGTTAATGGGTAGGAATAATGCCCTATTGTTGAGGTGAATGGGTAGCAATAGTGCCCTATTGTAGGGGTAAATGGGTAGGAATAGTGCCCTATTGTGGGGGTAAATGGGTAGGAATAGTGCCCTATTGTTGGGGTGAATGGGTAGCAATAGTGCCCTATTGTTGAGGTAAATGGGTAGGAATAATGCCCTATTGTTGGGGGGAATGGGTAGGAATAGTGCCCTATTATTGAGGTGAATGGGTAGGAATAGTGACCTATTGTTGGGGTAAATGGGTAGGAATAGTGTCCTATTGGTGGGGTGAATGAGTAGGAATAGTGCCCTATTGGTGGGGGGAATGGGTAGGAATAGTGCCCTATTATTGAGGTGAATGGGTAGGAATTGTGACCTATTGTTGGGGTGAATGGGTAGGAATAGTGCCTTATTGGTGGGGGGAATGGGTAGGAATAGTGCCCTATTGGTGGGGGGAACGGGTAGGAATAATGCCCTATTATTGAGGTGAATGGGTAGGAATTGTGACCTATTGTTGGGGTAAATGGGTAGGAACAGTGCCCTATTGGTGGGATGAATGAGTAGGAATAGTGCCCTATTGGTGGGGGGAACGGGTAGGAATAGTGCCCTATTATTGAGGTGAATGGGTAGGAATAGTGACCTATTGTTGGGGTAAATGGGTAGGAATAGTGCCCTATTGGTGGGGTGAATGGGTAGGAATAGTGCCCTATTGTTGGGGTAAATGGGTAGGAATAGTGCCCTATTGGTGGGGTGAATGGGTAGGAATAATGCCCTATTGTTGAGGTAAATGGGTAGGAATAATGCCCTATTGGTGGGGTAAATGGTTAGGAATAAAGCCCTATTGTTGAGTTGAACGAGTAGGAATAGTGTCCTATTGTTGGGGTGAATGGGTAGGAAAAATTGCCCTATGGTGGGGTGAATGGGTAGGAATAGTGCCCTATTGGTGGGATGAATGGGTAGGAATAGTGCCCTATTGGTGGGGTGAATGGGTAGGAATAATGCCCTATTATTTGGGTAAATGGGTAGCAATAATGCCCTATTGTTGAGGTGAATGGGTAGTAGGAATAGTGCCCTATTGTTGGGGGGAATGGGTAGGAATAATGCCCTATTATTTGGGTAAATGGGTAGCAATAATGCCCTATTGTTGAGGTGAATGGGTAGTAGGAATAGTGTCCTATTGGTGGGGTGAATGGGTAGGAATAATGCCCTATTGTTGAGGTAAATGGGTAGGAATAATGCCCTATTGGTGGGGTAAATGGTTAGGAATAAAGCCCTATTGTTGAGTTGAATGAGTAGGAATAGTGTCCTATTGTTGGGGTGAATGGGTAGGAAAAATAGCCCTATGGTGGGGTGAATGGGTAGGAATAGTGCCCTATTGGTGGGATGAATGGGTAGGAATAGTGCCCTATTGGTGGGGTGAATGGGTAGGAATAATGCCCTATTATTTGGGTAAATGGGTAGCAATAATGCCCTATTGTTGAGGTGAATGGGTAGTAGGAATAGTGCCCTATTGTTGGGGGGAATGGGTAGGAATAATGCCCTATTATTTGGGTAAATGGGTAGCAATAATGCCCTATTGTTGAGGTGAATGGGTAGTAGGAATAGTGTCCTATTGGTGGGGTGAATGGGTAGGAATAATGCCCTATTGTTGAGGTAAATGGGTAGGAATAATGCCCTATTGGTGGGGTAAATGGTTAGGAATAAAGCCCTATTGTTGAGTTGAATGAGTAGGAATAGTGTCCTATTGTTGGGGTGAATGGGTAGGAAAAATAGCCCTATGGTGGGGTGAATGGGTAGGAATAGTGCCCTATTGGTGGGATGAATGGGTAGGAATAGTGCCCTATTGGTGGGGTGAATGGGTAGGAATAATGCCCTATTATTTGGGTAAATGGGTAGCAATAATGCCCTATTGTTGAGGTGAATGGGTAGTAGGAATAGTGCCCTATTGTTGGGGTGAATGGGTAGGAATAATGCCCTATTATTTGGGTAAATGGGTAGCAATAATGCCCTATTGTTGAGGTGAATGGGTAGTAGGAATAGTGCCCTATTGTTGGGGTGAATGGGTAGGAATAATGCCCTATTGTTGAGGTAAATGGGTAGGAATAATGCCCTATTGGTGGGGTAAATGGTTAGGAATAAAGCCCTATTGTTGAGTTGAATGAGTAGGAATAGTGTCCTATTGTTGGGGTGAATGGGTAGGAATAGTGCCCTATTGGTGGTATCAGTTACAGGAATTATGCCCTATTGTTGGTGTCAGTGGAAGGAATGGTGCCTGGAATCAGTGGGAGGAATAATGCCCCAAGGGCCTGATAAAGCCAAGCAAAGGGCCACATCTGGCCCTCAGGCCACAGTTTGGAGACCACTGATCTAGAACAACAGATACACTTTAAAGTGAACCTGCTCTGGCCTAAAAAACGGTAACAATAAGGTAAAAGGTAAAGGTAATATAGCAGTTTGTGCTTTCAAACCTAACACCAGCCAAGAGTTCAAAGATTTTTTTTTTTTTTTCTGTCTGTATCCCCACTGATGATCAGAGTCAGAGGGAGGAACCACAGCATGCAGCAGGAGACCAGGAAATCAACAATATCCCAGAATTGGATTTGCTAGGCCATGCATTGACCAAGGAAGGAAGGGGATGGGGGACAACAGGAAAAGGGAGTGGGGCAAGCAGGATTTTCTTGATACCGTCAAAAAGCAAAAACAATTAAATAAAAACAAAGGTCTTTCTTACGTATAATATAACAAGAAATGTGACAATCAATAATGCATTACAAATACATAAAAACTGGTCAGTTCAGGAGGCTCAACTGCAGTGACAATATTTTACCAGTGTTGTAAAATACAACAATGTCTCCGGGTTCAGACCTACTGTTGGGCCACACTCGACATGTTTTGTGGCCGAAGCTGCTTCTTCAGGAGTTCAAGAACATTAAAAAAGGACCATAGCCCTGCAAGGACAAGATATGTGTAAGTATATAATATACAAACAATGACAAGTTGATACAAATTCCCTATTAAATATACTTCCTAGAATGGCGGTCTCTCTTCAAGACAATGGATCAGAAGCAGTGCATGCACCGGGGGAGAGGCGAGCGTGAACTATCATCTTTGCAGAAAAGCCCTTTATTTTATACATTTATTTTAGTGACAGAATCATTTTGAAGTAACAATGTAAAATGTAGGACATCACCAATGAGCTGAAAATAATAAATTATAATTTTACCAGAATCTGAGATGAAATTTGTCCTTTATACGCAGGAGAAAAGTCAAGTTATCCTTCAGCCAGAGCTGGGCAGTAATTCCTGTTTATGGCCAATTGGTGTCTGTGAACATTGAAGGTTTTATAGATTTGATTGATCTGAACCATCTCCAGGCAAAGACAAAAAAATGGAGAAATCCTAATAGGCGGCCAAACAGATCAAAGATTAAAAGAACAGGAATGTCAGACGTGTTTTGAGGAAATAAAGAAAAGTATTTTTTAGGGTTGTGTGCTACAAGCTCACATTTTGTTGAAACCCATAACCTAATCTACCCATAACTACTCATCAGGAGGTCCACCTTAAAGTGTGTGGTGTTGGATTGTCTGTTCTGCTCGTTATCTTGGTGCTGGTCCAAAGGAGGCAACTTTCTGAGGAGCAAAAGCCATAGGTTGGCACGATATTCCCAAAAGTATTGGGACGCCCGCCTTTACAGGCACATTAACTTTAATGGCATCCCAGTCTTAGTCCGTAGGGTTCAATATTGAGTTGGCCCACCCTTTGCAGCTATAACAGCTTCAACTCTTCTGGGAAGGCCGTCCACAAGGTTTAGGAGTGTGTCTATGGGAATGTTTGCCAAATTCTTCCTGAAGCACATTTGTGAGGTCAGGCACTGATGTTGGAGAGAAGGCCTGGCTCACAGTCTGCATCCCAAAGGTGTTCTATCAGGTTGAGATCAGGACTCTGTGTAGGCCAGTCAAGTTCCTCCACTCCAAACTCACTCATCCATGTCTTTATGGACCTTGCTTTGTGCACTGGTGTGCAGTCATGTTGGAACAGGAAGGGGCCATCCCCAAACTGTTCCCACAAAGTTGGGAGGATGAAATTGTCCAAAATGTCTTGGTATGCTGACACCTTAAGAGTTCCCATTACTGGAACAAAGGGGCCAAGCCCAACCCCTGCAAAACAACCCCACACCATAACCCCCCTCCACCAAATGATTTGGACCAGTGTACAAAGCAAGGTCCATAAAGACATGGATGAGCGAGTTTGGGGTGGAGGAACCGAGTCCTGACCTCAATCCGATAGAACACCTTTGGGATGAATTAGAGCGGAGACTGCAAGCCTGAGAACCAGGTCTGTGACATCAGCAGACAGCGGACTTCAACCCGCTGTCTGATAAAAACAGGTCATTGAAGTGCAGAACATCTGCACTCCTGTGATCCATAGGAGGAGTAGAGCCAAACCAGCTTTGGCAGTACTTCTCCTTTAGCGTAAACTGTTAGATAGGATAATTTGGTTGTTTTGCAGGCTGGCTGGTAAGTGTGCTGGGAAATCTTTTGTTCGTTTGCAATGTGCATTGCCCATCCATGTGCACCTTACTGCAAAGGCCAGTTATAGGTTGAGGTGATTATCACTTGTATATTGCAGCACACCTAAATGGCTCCCTATGCTGGTGCTCCCTCTCCAGTCTGAGTGCTACTGTGGAACAGAGACTGAAACCAACACACATTCACAAAAGTTTTATTTAAATATTGATATTTTAACCACTTGACTTCCGGAAATTTACCCCCTTCATGACCAGGCCATTTTTTTGTGATACGGCACTGCGTTACTTTAACTGACTTACAGTATCTCACAAAAGTAAGTACACGCCTCACATTTTTGTAAATATTTTATTCTATCTTTTCATGTGACAACACTGAAGAAATGACACTTTGCTACAATGTAAAGTAGTGAGTGTACAGTTTGTATAACAGTGTAAATTTGCTGTCCCCTCAAAATAACTCAACACACAGCCGTTAATGTCTAAACTGCTGACAACACAAGTGAGTACACCCCTAAGTGAAAATGTCCAAATTGGGCACAGTTAGCCATTTTCCCTCCCTGGTGTCATGTGATTCATTAGTGTTACAAGGTCTCAGGTGTGAATGGGGAGCAGGTGTGTTAAATTTGGTGTTATCACTCTCACTCTCTCATACCGGCCACTGGAAGTTCAACATGGCATCTCATGGCAAAGAACTCTCTGAGGAACTGAAAAAAAGAATTGTTGCGCTACATAAAGATGGCCTAGGCTATAAGAAGATTGCCAAGACCCTGAAACTGAGCTGCAGCACGGTGACCAAGACCATACAGCAGTTTAACAGGACAGGTTCCACTCAGAACAGGCGTTGCCATGGTCGACCAAAGAAGTTGAGTGCACGTGCTCAGCGTCATATCCAGAGGTTGTCTTTGGGAAATAGACATATGAGTGCTGCCAGCATTGCTGCAGAGGTTGTAGGGGGGGGGGGGGGGTCAGCCTGTCAGTGCAAAGATGATGCACAAGAAAGCACAGAAACAGTTTGCTGAAGACAAGCAAACTAAGGACATGGATTACTGGAACCATGTCCTGTGGTCTGAAACTTATTTGTTTCAGATGGTGTCAAGCGTGTGTGGCGCCAACCAGGTGAGGGGTACAAAGACAAGTGTGTCTTGCCTACAGTCAAGCATGGGGGTGGAAGTGTCATGGTCTGGGCCTGCATGAGTGCTGCCGGCACTGCGGAGCTACAGTTCATTGAGGGAACCATGAATGCCAACATGTACTGTGACATACTGAAGCAGAACATGATCCCCTCCCTTCAGAGACTGGGCCGCTGGGCAGTATTCCAACATGATAACGACCCCAAACACCTCCAAGACGACCACTGCCTTGCTAAAGAACCTGAAGGTAAAGGTGATGGACTGGCCAAGCATGTCTCCAGACCTAAACCCTATTGAGCATCTGTGGGGCATCCTCAAACAGAAGGTGGAGGAGCGCAAGGTCTCTAACATCCACCAGCTCTGTGATGTCATCATGGAGGAGTGGAAGAGGACTCCAGTGGCAACCTGTGAAGCTCTGGTGAACTCCATGCCCAAGAGGGTTAAGGCAGTGCTGGAAAATAATGGTGACCACACAAAAATATTGACACTTTGGGCCCAATTTTGACGTCACTTAGGGGTGTACTCACTTTTGTTGCTAGTGGTTTAGACATTAATGGCTGTGTGTTGAGTTATTTTGAGGGGACAGCAAATTTACACTGTTATACAAGCTGTACACTCACTACTTTACATTGTAGCAAAGTGTCATTTCTTCAGTGTTGTCACATGAAAAGATATAATAAAATATTTACAAAAATGTGAGGGGTGTACTCACTTTTGTGAGATACTGTACGTTCAGTCGTCGGACAACTGTGCCCAAAAAAATTAATGATGTTCTTTTTTCCCACAAACAGAGCTTTATTTTGCTGCTGTTTGATCACCTCTGCAGTTTCTATTTTTTGTGCTATAAGCAGAAAAATACCAACAAATTGGAAAAAAAATACAATATTTTTTACTTTCTGCTATAAAACATACCCAATAAAAAAGAAATTAAAAAATGAAATGTCTTCATCAATTTAGGCCAATATGTATTCTGCTACATCTTTTTGGTTAAAAAAAATCCCAATAAGTGTATATTGATTGATTGAGTCTAGAAACTAGGGGGATATTTTTATTTATTTATTCATGCTGATGGGGACAAGGGCCTCTTCCAGACAACCCTGGGCTGTGGTTGTGGGAGTCTGCGGGTGGGGGACTTATCGGAATCTGGAAGCCCCCTTTAACCAGGGGGCCCCCAGATTCTGTCCCCCCCCCCTCCCCCCCGTATGTGAATGGGTATCGGGTACCTACCCATTCACCAAAAAAGTGTAAAAAAGGACATCATGTGATGTCAGAATGGGTTCGTTTCCACTGGGTGACGTAACCGGGTGGCCCACCCCTTGCCTATAAAAGAGCTGTCCCGTCAGAGCCTGATTGGTCAAAGCATATAGGTCAGGTGCATGCTTTGGCTAATCATCAGCAATCAATGCACTGCAACAGCGCAGTGAATTATGCGGCACTCATCGAATACACGAACAGACGAACAAACAGAGCCCATTCCTCGTAAAGACTAAAACTAGTCCTTGCAGGGACCACAAGAACTTTTCAGTTTTAAAATCTCCCTAAAGCCAGTTTTTACACCGGGTCAAAATTTTCCATAAAAAGTCACGCAAAAGAAATTTGGGAAACTGATCAGAAGCCCCCAAAAAAGCACCAAATCCTTGAAGACATTTTTTTTCCCCAGCAAATATAAATATAAATTACCAGCCAGTATAAATTTGGGTTCAGCAAAGCGCTACAAAGAGATATATGGCGCGCTCCCATCGCGACGTACATCCCGAAATCTCATTTCACGTAATTGATGAAGCCCCCTTTACATATCTATCATTCATCGCAGATAGGAGATGCAGACGGTTTACCGCCGCGCCTTCCCTTTCTTTACATTATCCATTGACTTCACACCAGATCGCAACATTGATATCACAGACGTAATTATTTTCATAAATCATTTTTCCGTTCTTCTCATCTCAACAAAAAAAAAAATAAAACTTTGATCATATTAATTGTGTTCGCCGGGCAGAACTGAAATCACAGCCGTGACTTTAATTAATAATATTGATTTGCAGCTATAAAAGCGTTCCTGAGAGTCATCGCCGAATACAGAACGATATGCACGACCTGATTAATGAACGCCGTTATTAGCGGAGTGCGACTTACAGAAAGCGGCAACAACAACCGGGAGGGGAAAGAACAATACATGTCATTGTCTTTAATTCTCTTATTGATAATAAAAAAGGGATTAAAAATCAAAAGTCATCGTGTTGAACATGTCATGGAAGGGGACGTTTAGAAGAAGGTAAACTGGGACAATCACAGGATTCCCAAAAAGGTTGATATAGCGCAGACTCAGCGCAGTTTTCCAGAATTAAAGCACAGTGCTGTAAAAAATTATTTGCCCCTTCCTGATTTTTTATTTTTTTGCGTATTTGTCACACAATTTTAAAATTACACAAAAATAACCCAAGTAAATATAAAATGCAGTTTTAACCACTTGCCGACCGCCGCACGACTATTTACTGCGGCAGTCAGCCCCGTACAGGCAAAGTGACGTCGCTCGCCTATGAGCCTCTAGGGGACGAGCGCGCGCCGCCGGATGCGCGCTCCCGCCCCCGCTTGTTCCCTGACATGTCCGCGCGAGTGACCAGCGGTTCCGATGTCCGCCGGTCACCCGCGATCTCCCGGTGCAGAGGGAGAAAGGCAGGCGGCTAATGTAAACAAAGCCGTCTGTCATTCTCCCTGATCTAACTGCAGAGATCATACGATCCTGCTATGTAGGATCGTATGTCTCTGTGGTTACCATCACTAGCCACGCCCCTTTACAGTTAGAAGCACGCCCCTAGGGACACACTTAACCCCTTGATCACTAATAAAGTTAACCCCTTCCCTGCCAGTGTCATTTTTACAGTAACAGTGCATATGTATAGCACTGATTACTGTAGTAATGTCATTGGTACCCCCAAAAGTGTCAAAAATGTCAGTCAAGGGTCCGATCTGTCCGCCGCAATGTCGCAGTCAAGCTAAAAATCACTGATCACCACCATTACTGGTAAAAAAAATTAAATAAATAAAAATTACATAAAACTTACCCCTAGTTTGTAGACGCGATAACTTTTGCGCAAACCAATCAAAATACGCTTATTGGGATTTTTTTTTTAAAAAAATATGTAGCAGAATACAAATTGGGCTAAAATATGAAACAATTTGATTTTTACATTTTTTTTTATGGGAATGTTCTAAGCCCCCGTTCACACTGAGGTGACCTGTGAGGCGACCTGGTCGCCTCACAGGTCGCCGTAGGTCGCCTTCCATAGGGAAGCTGCGGACCCGTTCTAATAGGAGCGACACAAGTCGCTCCGACTTAGAAAAAGGGTCCGGAGCTTCTTTGGGGCGACCCGGAGGCGACCGCCATAGACTTCAATGTTATGAAGTCCGTGGCAGCCGCTCCGAGGTCGCGGCGCGCTGCTCGCACCGCGACCTCGGAGGTCGCCACCCGAAGTCGGATCGCCCCTATGTGAACGGGGGCTAAAGCAGAATGTGAAAAATATTGTTTTTTTTTGTTTTTCTATTTTTTAGCATTGTCGCTATTCTTTTGTTTATAGCGCAAAAAATAAAAATCGCACAGGTGATCAAATACCACCAAAAGAAAGCTTTATTTGTGGGAAAAAAAGAACCTCAATTTTATTTCGGTACAGCGTCGCACGACCGTGCAATTGTCCATTACAACAAAGGAGTACAGAATCGCAAGAAATGGCCTGGTCGTTAAACCTTCCGGTCCAGAAGTGGTTAAATGATTCGGATCATCAAATTTTTAAATTACACAAAAATAACCCGAGTAAATATAAGATGCAGTTTTTAAATGACGATTTTATTTATAAAGGGAAAAAAAAGCTGTCCAAACCTACCTAGCCCAATGTGAAAAAGTAATTGCCCCCCTTGCTAAATCACGATTGAACTGTGATTAACCACATTTTTTGGAAAGCGGAGTTAAATTTCACTTCCCACACCCAGGCCAGAATAAAAAAATCACTTGAAGCGGTAGTATACCGCTTTTTTCACTTTTAACTACAGGTAAGCCTATAATAAGGCCTATAATAAGGCTTACCTGTAGGTACAATTAATATCTCCTAAACTGGCACGGATTAGGAGATATTTGCAGTGCATGCAGCCGCTCACGCGAGCGGCGCATGCGCTCTGAAGGTCCGGCGGACCTTCAGCTTCCCTTGCCCTTGCCGGAGCTTGCCGGAAAATGACTCCCGCGCGCATACGCGGGAGTGATGTCATCGCGGCTACGGCCAATCACAGCGCCGGAGCCGCCGAACCCGGAAGAGACGCCGTGGGATCATGTCAGCTCCCACAGCGGTGTCCGGGGGTCCGTGTCGGGGCTTCGTTCTAAGGTAAGGTAAGGTAAGGTATGCGATGCATACTAGCTCATTATGCCTTTGTCTTGCAGGTTTTTTTATATTTTAGGTTTACAACCACTTTAAAGCGGTAGTTTAGTCATTTTGTTGACTTTTGCCTACAGGTAAGCCTATAATAAGGCCTATCATAAGGCTTACCTGTAGGTACAATTAATATCTCCTAAACCTGCACGGTTTAGGAGATATTTGCACTGCATGCAGCCGCTAATGCTAGCGGTGCATGCGCTCTGAAGGTCCGGCGGACCTTCAGAGTTCCTTGCCGGGAAGTTGCCAGAAAGTTAATCCCCCGCGCATGCGCGGTAGTGACGTCAGCGCGGCTCCGGCCACTCACAGTGCCGGAGCCGCCGAACCCAGAAGAGACGCTGAGGGATCATATCCGCTCCCACAGCGGTGTCCGGGGGTCCGTGTCGGGGCTTCGTTTTAAGGTAAGTATTTCATAATGAGCTACTGTAGTATGCGATGCATACTAGCTCATTATTCCTTTGTCTTGCAGGGTTTGGGTTTTTTTTTTTTTTGAGTATACTACCGCTTTAAATAAATGCTGTCTGACAAAGTGAAGCATGCTAAAAAGATCTCAAAAAGCAACAATCTAAAGAAATTTAAGAACAGATGAGAAACAAAGTAATTTACATGTATCAAACTGGAAAGGGTTACAAAGCCATTTCTAGAGCTTTGGGACTCCAGCAAACCTCAGTGAGAGCCATTATCCACAAATGGAGAAAACTTGGAACAGTGGTGAACCTTCCCAGGAGTCACCGGTCTAGGAGTGGCCTACCGGGAGGTCATAAAAGAACCCAGAACAAGAACTGCAGGCCTCACTTGCCTCAGGTAAGGTCGGTGTTCATGATTCAACAACAAGAAAGAGACTGGGCAAAAATGGCGTCCATGGGAGAGTTCCAAGGCCAAAGCCACTGCTGACCAAGTAGAACACCAAAACATCTGACATTTCCAAAAAAACATATTTTTTGTATATTAATTCTTTATTCAAATTTTGAAAAGATTTTTGAAAACAAAACCAATACACGCATTTTTCATCCAAAAAAATACATATACAGCTCCTAATATCACCCACCTCCAGGGGAGGACTGGGCCAGGGGGCAGGGGAGAAATTGTCCCCTGGGACACTTCGGTGCCCCGTAAAAAGGCTGCACCACTTCTGCCACAGACATGCCTAAAGGATTCCTGTTAAAGAGAAGTAAAAAGTCCCCACCGCTGACCTACTAAGTGCGAGTTGAAGACAAGGACAAAGCGCAGCCGCCCCCCCAACATGGAGGCTGTAAACTGTGTCTGAGCAGAGGCCGGTTCCATGCCTCACTGGAGACTCTTCTGCCCCGGCCAGCCCCAACTGAGCTGTCCCACCGCCCCCCAACCTCCCCCTGCTGGCCAGGTTAGGAACCCGTATTCAGCCGGTAAGTATAGAGTATCTGGAGCAGGGTTTTAGCTTGAAAGGAAGAGGATTGGGAGAGTGCGTGGGGGGGGGGGGGTGTGAGAGAAAGTAGGAAGGGAGCCGAGTTGCTGTACCATGGCCTCTGGTTTGTACTTGCCCTCTGGGCCGAAAATTGCCAGTCTGCCCCTTCCCACCTCCCTCCCAAAAAAAAAACACCCAACACCCACCTCTCTCCCTATCCTATCCTCCTCCTCCTTTCCCCCCCGAGATCTCCTTCACTTTAAAGTCAAGTCTTACATCCCCTAACCCTCCTCACATGCCCTGGTAATAGTTGCATCAGGCAATGATTTCAAACACCATGCAAGCTCAGGTATCCCACTGATTAATAATGATTTAGAGTAACAGAGGAGATATTTTGCTCTCACTCTGACGGTCGTGGGGATACCTCACATGTGTGATTTGAGCACCGTTTTCATTTGCGGGCGCAACTTACGTATGCGTTTTCTTTCATGTGCGAGCTCAGGGCAATGGGGGCGATTTAAAAAAATGTTTACCTATTTATTTAATTTATTTTTTAACACTGTTATTAAAAAAAAAATCTGATCACTTTTTTTGCTGTCAAAGGAAAAAACTATCCCTAATGACAGTAATAGGCAGTAATCTTTATGGAGGGATCTGGGGTCTAAAAGACCCCAGACCTCTCCACTGCACTTCAAAGTATTCAATATGCTGAAATCGGCATTTTTGAATACTGACAGTTTTTTAAATCGGCGCCATTGGCAGCAGAGTAAATCTGAAGTGATGTTGCTTCCGGGTTACATGATTGGAGACCCGATTGAAGCTGAACCCAGCCAGCGGATGTGCCGGCTGGTTGCTTGGGTCTTCCATCCCACCAGGCAGAGCAGCAGGAAGGGGGGGCATCCCCTCTCATTCGCTGGGATAACGGCCGAGCAGCTGCTGAACCGCATCAGTTGATTTCTCCTGAAAGCCGACCGCCGGCTCTAAAAAATGATACCGAGTTGATGCCTACAGCTGCATATCACCTCGCTACAACCACTTCTTCAGTCCGACATACAGGTACATCAGTTTGCGAGAAGTGGTTAAAAATGGAATTTTGTATTTACTTGGGTTATCTTTATGTAATGTTAAAATTTGTTTGATGGTCCAAATAATTTAAGTGACAAATATGCAAAAAAAAAAAAGAAAAAATCAGGAAAGGGGCAAATACTTTTTCATAGCAGTGCATATGTAATCCCTAACAGCAAACTTCTATTATTTGCTTCCATTTGGTCCATTAAAAATACGATTGAAAGTATTTTGTTATATTTGTTTGGTAGGTGAAAAAAAAAACCTGTTGTTCCTGCCAGAAATCCAGTGAGCATGATAACTTCCTGTGTTATCAGTAGGGTTGAGCGAACATGTACTGTATTGTTTGGGATCAGACCGGACTTTTGAGTTTTCGGTACCCGGACACGGACCCTAACTTTTTACTGTATATTCGGGATACAGTCCGTTGTTCCGTAGTTTTGGCACGGTTTTAATGGCGCGGTTTCAACAGCTGCAGGGCAACCAATCAACAAGCGTTTAACTAGTGTGCCCTTAGAAGCCATCACAGCCATGCCTACTAATGGCATGGTTGTGATTGGCCAGTGCAGCATGTGACCCAGCCTCTATATAAGCTGGAGTCACGTAGCGCCGCACGTCACTCTGCTCTAACTATACTAGGGAGAGGTTCCTGAAGCTGCTGATTTGAGGGAGAGATAGGAGATTATTGTAGGGACAGGCTGGAGATTGCTTTCAGGGAACGAATAGGACACTTCACAGAAGAATCTTCTTTAATCAGACAGCGATCTACATTGATTTTATTGTGTGGGGGTGCAGTGCACAATCTTTTTGCCCTGACCTGAGCCCAGTGAGGAGGAGGGAGAAAAAAAAAACTGTTATCAGTCTGTTAGGCGTGCAGCGGCCATTTAATGCAAGCTCAGTGCATATGTGTCTGCTTAATCTGGATTTTAAAAAAAACAAAACGGTTTTTCCTTCATATTTTACTGTGACATACAGCGTTTAGACACTGCTGTTCTAATCTGCTATTCAAAAATCACCAATTTAAGGGGAAAATAATTATTTTTCAGTTTTTTATTCATACTTTACTGTGACATACAATGTTTACACACAGTGCTGTTCTAATCTGCTATTCAAAAATCACCACCTACACCACCACACCCACCGCCACCTCAACCTCCTACTCCATATGGGCCTCGTCCTCCTAGATCAAGATGATTATTTTTTATTTTTATGTTTTTTATGTTATTTTAAGTTATTTCCCTATCCACATTTGTTTGCAGAGCACTTGCCATGCTCTTAACAAGATTGTGCTGCCATTTGCAGCCCTCTAGCCCTTTCCATGTTTTTTTTAGAGCCATTTTAGTGCTCAAATTTCGGGTCACCATTGACTTCAATGGGGTTCGGGATCGAGGTCAAGTTCGGGGTAAAGTCCGGGTCACGAACACGGATTTTCTTTTCAATTTCGGCCAGACCAGCTGAACCTGGACATCCAGGTGTCCGCTCAACTCTAGTTATCAGTTACATTGTTTCTATCTCTCTCTGTGCACTGCAGAACTCCCCCCCCCCCCCATGTTATGGAGAAGAGAAGAAAGCGAGGTGTTCTGTAGTCCTAACATAGAGTGACTACATAGATACAGTATGGTCAGTAGTAGGTAGGGCAGTGTGCAGAGGTCAGTAGTAGGTAGAGCAGCATACAAAGGTCAGTAGTAGGTAGGGCAGTGTACAGAGGTCAGTAGTAGGTAGGGCAGTGTGCAGAGGTCAGTAGTAGGTAGGGCAGTGTACAGAGGTCAGTAGTAGGTAGGGCAGCGTACAGAGGTCAGTAGTAGGTAGGGCAGTGTACAGAGGTCAGTAGTAGTTAGAGCAGCATACAGAGGTCAGTAGTAGGTAGAGTAGCATACAGAGGTCAGTAGTAGGTAGAGCAGCATACAGAGGTCTGTAGTGGGTAGGGTCATGTACAGAGGTCAGTAGGATATAGGGCACTGTACAGAAGTCAGTAGGACATAGGGCAGTGTACATAGGTCAGTAGTAGGTAGGGCAGTGTACAGAGGTCAGTAGGATGTAGAGCAATGTACAGAGGTCAGTAGTAGGTAGGGCAGTGTACAGAGGTCAGTAGGATGTAGGGCAGTGTACAGAGATCAGTAGTAGGTAGTGCAGCGTACAGAGAGCAGTAGGACATAGGGAAGTGTACAGAAGTCAGTAGAACATAGGGCAGTGTACAGAGATCAGTAGTAGGTGGGGCAGTGTACAGAGATCAGTAGGACGTAGGGCAGTGTCCAGGGGTCAGTAGGATGTAGAGCAGCGTACAGAGGTCAATAGTAGGTAGAGCAGCGTACGGAGGTCAGTAGTAGGTAGGGCAGTGTACAGGGGTCAGTAGGACAAGGATGTAGGGCAGTGTACAGAGGTCAGTAGTGGGTAGGGCAGTGTAAAGAGGTCAGTAGGATGTAGAGCAAGGTACAGAGGTCAGTAGGATGTAGGGCAGTGTACAGAGGTCAGTAGGATGTAGAGCAGTGTACAGAGGTCAGTAGTAGGTAGGGCAGTGTATAGGGGTCAGTAGGATGTAGGGCAGTGTACAGAGGTCAGTAGTAGGTAGGGCAGTGTACAGAGGTCAGTAGGATGTAGGGCAGTGTACAGAGGTCAGTAATAGGTAGGGCAGTGTACAGAGGTCAGTAGTAGGTAGGGCAGTGTACAGAGGTCAGTAGGATGTAGGGCAGTGTACAGAGGTCAGTAGTAGGTAGGGCAGTGTACAGAGGTCAGTAGGATGTAGGGCAGTGTACAGAGGTCAGTAGTAGGTAGGGCAGTGTACAGAGGTCAGTAGGATGTAGGGCAGTGTACAGAGGTCAGTAGAAGGTAGGGCAGTGTACGGAGGTCAGTAGTAGGTAGGGCAGTGTACATGGGTCAGTAGGATGAAAGAGCAGCTTACAGAGGTCAGTAGGATATAGAGTCACTTACAGAGGTCCGTAGGATGTAGGGCAGTGCACAGAGGTCACTAGTATGTAGGGCAGCGTACAGAGGTCACGTCACTAATATGTAGGGCAGCGTACAGAGGTCTCTAGTATGAAGGGCCAGCATAGAGGGGGAGCAAAGTGGAAGCAAGTACTGTAGCTTACTTGGCATAATGGGGACACATCCCGTGTCCCCGGACCAAGTCTGTCCCCGGTTTTGTCCCTGGATTCAGGGCCAGATTACTGTAGTCAGGGCATGTTGTGGGGGAAGGTCTAAGAGGTGGCTGCAGAGATAATCTGTGAGAGAAGGGTGCAGAAGTGAGCTATGGATGTGGGGGAAGAAGTGTCCTCTGTGCATAGCAACCTTGCACTCTATGCCTAATACCCTCCTGTATATTATGTAGTCCTGTACCTAGCACTCTGTGTATTATGTAGTCCTGTGCCCAGCGCTCTGTGTATTATGCAGTCCTGTGCCCAGCGCTCTGTGTATTATGCAGTCCTGGGCCCAGAGCTCTGTGTATTATGCAGTCCTGTGCACAGCGCTCTTTGTATTATGCAGTCTGTGCCCAGCGCTCTGTATATTATGTAGTCCTGTGCCCAGCGCTCAGTGCATTATGCAGTCCTGTGCCCAGCACTCTGTGTATTATGCAGTCCTGTGCCAAGCGCTCTGTGTATTATTCAGTCCTGTGCACAGCGCTCTCTGTGTTATGCAGTCCTGTACCCAGTGCTCTGTGTAATATGTAGTCCTGTGCCCAGAGCTCTGTGTATTATGCAGTCCTGTCCCCAGCGCCAGAGGTTTCTCTACTAAGTCATGTTTTGCTTGGAGATCAAATGTGACAGACCTAGCCGGGACAGGGGCTTTTGGAGAGGACTGGGAGAAAGCCTCCTACCCACTGACTATGGAACCTGGCATTTAAGGGACCACTACTCTTTGGAAGGTGTATGCCTGAGGATCCGTGCAGTGGTCTTGTTTCTGAATTAAGTTCATGTCTCCCCAAAACGCACAGACTCTGGGAACTGGAGGTTTCATATCTATATTTGGGGCCTCTAGGCCTCCAACCAGCAATGACTGTAGATGTTAAGGTAACCCGCTCAAACCACTGGGGTCCCCTGCCACAATGTGTTTATTGTAAGTAGGTTTCCTGCTATAGTCTGTTGCCTACTAGTCTGAGGTGGGGGGAAATCACTGTTTGTATTGTTAATTGTGCTAATTAACTCACCTATTGTCTGCTAGCAAACTATTGGGGGATGTGTTTATACTTGTAATAATGTGTATTGTACTTTGTGAGCTTGATTCTGGCAAGTCTGACCTGGAACAAGATCCCTGATTGTCCAGGTAGCTAGTTAGCTAGGTAGCTATTTACAACTTTCTAGTATATGTTGGCTGATTTGACTAAACTCTTAAGGATCCCCTATGATGGGATTAGCCATGTGTCAGCTGCACCTCATTATCTAAACCATTGTGTGATGTTTTAGGTGAATATCTGGGTTATTGTTCATGTGGTTGTTGTTTAGTTATGGTAATTATATTCCTGTGTGCAGTTTGTATTCTTAAATTAATACAATTTAAGGGTAAATTATTGTCAAGAGGGGACTGTCCTCCTGTGGGGAACATATTATGAGAAATACAGAGAGATGCTTACCCATCATGCCGTACCATCAGGGAGGCGTGTGATTGGCCTCAAATTTACTCTGCAGCAGGACAACGACCCCAAACATACAGACAATGTCATTAAGAACTATCTTCAATAAAAAGAAAAACAAGGAGTCCTGAAAGTGATGGTTTGGCCCCCACAGAGCCCTGATCTCACCATCATGGGGTCTTTTTGGGATTACATGAAGAGAAATGGATTTGAGGCAGCTGACACCCACAGAGGATCTGTGCTTAGTTCCCCAAGATCTTAGGAAAAACCTATCTGCTGAGTTCCTTCAAAAACTGTGTGCCTAGAAGAATTGAAGCTGTTTTGAAAGCAAAGGGCAAAGGGCGGTCACCCCAAATATTGATTTTATTTGAATTGGATTTCTCTTCTGTTCATTTACTTTCTGCATTGTTAATTGATTGATGCTGTTTTACCTGACAAAAAGAGCTGTATTTATGTCAATCCAGTCCTGAGATTTCCACAGCTCTGCTACACGAACAGCCTTGCCTGGCAGGTGAGGGGACCTGATTTTTTTCTGCTGTAGTTTCCGCTTTTTTTTTTACAAGTCTCCTCCCCATCACACTCCGAGACTGGACAGTGAAAGGAGAAGCAGTGCAGTGCTGAGCTCATCTCTGTGTCATTCTGCTGCTGTGCTCTATCAGCTTCATTTGTGCACTACAAAATACCTGATTGGCTCCTTGCACTGCTTCTTTCTCCCCCAGATTGAACTGCTTTACAAGGACTGATAACAAGCCAAATATGCTTACTCTGCGTGCATCAAAAAAAAAAAAATGTAAATGATGTATTAATGATTACAGAGCACTATTTGTGCCTTTTATATCTGCCTGGAGTTCAGCTTTCATTTTAACAATTTGCAAATGAATGTACTATAACTGTACTTACCGTAAAATTCCATTGAGGGACACAATAATTCAGGAATTCTAAAATGGTGGAGTTATGTGCTGCCACCCACAGAAGGTTTGGATACTGGCAATAGAAAATAAAATTGACGGCCAACCCTGTAAAACCCTGCCTCCTACTGTCATGCTTCACTTTTGTGAGCAAGCAGTACAATCCGTGTGACGAAACGTGTTGGGTGGAGCCCCTGGTGGATGGACGGACGCATGCGCGATTGGGAAAGACGGCGGCCTTTTTTTGGCTTGAAGCAACATCGCACCGGTGACAATACATCCAGATACGCTGTTGCCACTCTGCACAAATGTAAGCTGCTCTCTTATTTATAAATAAGCAGTACATAGGGTCAATGAGCACCGAGGGTCAGGACCTGTGTCCCTCAATGGACTTCAAGAAAAAGATTTTGTGGTAAGTGCAAAAATCTTATTTTCTTTCTCGTCCATTAACCACTTAAGCCCCGGAGGATTTTCCTGCTAAACGACCAGGGGGTATTTTGCGATTCGGCACTGCCTGACTTTAACGGACAATTGTGCGGTCGTGCAACGCTATACCTAAACGAATTTGACGTCCTTTTTTTCCCACAAACAGAGCTTTCTTTTGGTGGTATTTGATCACCTGTGCGATTTTTACTTTTTGCGCTATAAACAAAAAAAGAGCGTAAATTTTGCAAAAATAACAATATTTTTCACATTTTTTTATATGAAATTCCCCAAAAAAATGTAAAAATCAAAATGTTTTAACATTTTCAGCCAATTTGTTTTATCCTACCTATGTTTGGTAAAAAAAATCGCAAAAAGCGTATTTTTATTGGTTTGCGCAAAAGTTATTGCGTTTACTAACAAAGGGAAAGATTTTTGTCATTTTTGTTGTTTTTTTTTTTTAACGCGTAATGGCGGCGATCTGCGATTTTTTTTTGCGGTACTGCGACATTGCGGCGGACATATCGGACCCTTGACTGAAATTTTTGACACTTTTGGGGTTACCAGTGACATTTCAACAGTAATCAGTGCTATATATATGCACTGTTACTGTAAAAATACACTGGTAGTGAAGGGGTTAACTTTATTTGGGAGGGAGGGGCTGTGTGTGTCCCTAGGGGCGTGCTTTCTACTGTGATTGGCTGTGGCTTGAGGTGAAAGGACACTGATCAACAGATCTACATAGTAGATCTGTCTGATCAGTGTTTTAACACCGAGGAGAATGACAGGCAGCTTGTTTACACTAGCTGCCTGACTTTCTCCCTCTCCCCCGACGATCGCCGAGTGAGCGGCGGACATCGGGTCCGCCGGTCACACGCGCGGGGGGGTCCGTGACCGCGCGGGAGCACGCCTCCGGCGGCGCGCGCTCGCTCCCCAGACCCTCCCAGGCTAGTGACGTTAATTAACGTCACTCTGCCTGGCCGGGGCTGACCGCCGCAGTAAATTTACTTGCGGCGGTCCGCAAGCGGTTAAGGAACACAAGAATTCTGCAGCACTTGGGAATTCCAAAGGCAGTCCAACTGAGGGGGTCCGCAACAGCCACTGACAGATCAAAGACAGAACCAGGAGCTCCAATCTAATCCAGAAGAGGTGAAGTCCCCTACAAAACAGAAGAACTGCCAATGCCTCAGGTAAGAGCAAGGATTGAACAAACAAAAATTCTCCTGCGCTCGGGTGGTATGAAATGAAGGATAAGTATTCTTTTATGGTCTTGGTATGCACCACTCAAGGTCTTGCTGCCCCCTCAGGACCAAGGGTATCCAAAATACCCTGAAAGAAAACAACAGAAGAAGGGCGCACCGACCTTGTGCATTACCACTAAAAAAGGTTTATTGTGATCCAAAGACAACACACATTATACTCACAAACGAATGATGATATAGCACATGAAAAAACACAATGGAACGTCATTCAATGGATGACATCAGCTCTCAATCCCTCTTCCTATACCCATGGTGCAATGAAATTTTAAATAGTGACCAATAGTACAAATTTTGAAGTAGCTCCTAATTCTTCAGCTCGACTGCCGTGAGCGGAGCGGCCGTGTGAAAGGACCCTTAGAAAAATTCTCTTGGTAAAACCGCTATCCAATATTTACAAACATCTATTCAAAGATGGTTTGGAACACCTCGCACACTGCCGGACAGCGTGGGAGATTGTGTTCCCACAATTGGATGGAGACGATTGGGAAGATATATGGTATATTAAAGAGGTTGTACACCGAGAAATTTTTTTTTTATCTTCTTTACATCCTGAAAGAGAAACCCATAATGAGCTAGTATGCATCGCATACTAGCTCATTATGAAATACTTACCTTAGAACGAGCCCCCGCTGTGCCGTCCGCTTACCTGTATGACGGGCGACATGTATAGTCGCCCGTCTTCCGGGATCGCGGCATCCGGCCATCTGATTGGCCGGAGCCGCGGTGACGTCACTCCCGCGCACGCGCGCGGGAGCCGACGGTCACGGCACGGGGCTCTGAAGGAACGGCACGATCAGCCGTTCCTTCCGAGCGCATGCGCCAGTGACGTCACTGGCTGCATTAAAGGTAAATATCTCCTAAACCGTACATGTTTAGGAGATATTTACAGTACCTATAGGTAAGCCTTAATATAGGCTTACCTATAGGTACAACTTCCTGAGGAGGGTTTACTTCCTCTTTAACTTGTCCAGGCTGGTATCGTCCAGAGACCAACTTATTCAATACAAATTTCTACACAGAATTTATTATACCCCGGCTAAGCTAGCGAAACTCTGTCCCGGGCAGTCCCCAGATTGTTGGTGGTGTTCTTCCACCTACGCAGATTTCGATCATATCTTTTGGGGATGTGTTGAGATTCAGGTCTTTTGGAGGGGAGTTATGGAATGTATAGCTGGGGTGACAGATATCACATTACAGCCAGGAGTGGAGGTATGTCTTCTAGGATTGGTGGATGGATTTGCCCATAAAATGGCTACCTGTACTCTTTTGACACTTCTACTGTTCTATGCAAGGAGACAAATAATACTTTCATGGAGAAAATCTAGACCACCCATGGTACAAGCTTGGAAAGAAAATATAAATAGGACACTTGTATATAAACAGGGAAACATTGGAAAAGTTTAATGAGGTTTGGGGCTGTTGGGTTGATAATATAATTACAGTATCAGAATGATTGGGCAGATTTTGAAGAGCGGAATGGTGGGGGTTTATTGACCCATGGTGGAACGAAGGTGTTTCTTTATGTACTTTAATATGTAGCTAGAATATTTTTTTTTTCTCTCTCCCCCTCTCCTCTCGGGCTGGGTTTTGAATTGGTGAATGCATGTATTGTTCGCCTATTAGGGCATTTGTATGTATGTGTTGATGTTATTTGTATTGAAATTAATAAAAAAAAAAAAAGAGAGAAAGGGTCAACCCTTAGGCTGTGTCACAGCTCTAGACCTGGTAGGCATTACGCGGCTAACATAACCAGTGCACTTAGGTCGAGAAAGTGCCACAATGCAATGCCCGTGCCCAAAGGTCACATTCGAGGCTAGCTCCACAACCTTCCAGCCCAAAAAGGTCTAGGTACGGCCTCCAAAGCTGATGCTGAGGATATGCTCATCCGGACAGCTATTATGTAGAGACCAGTTCAAGCAGCAGTGATGAAGTCTTGAGTAAAATCAACAAGAATAAATAAAGTATAGTCCCGGCTCATACTACCGCGACTTGTCAGGCGACTTGGCCGCCTGACAAGTCGCGGTCCATTCAGTGCAATTGGAACCGTTCAAATAGGAGCGATTCAAGTCGCTCCGACTTAGAAAATAGTTCCTGCACTACTTTTGACTGAAGTCGGAGCGACTTCCATTGACTTCCATTATGTGAAGTCCGTGCAAGTCGCGCCGAAGTCGCGGTGCTCGGCGACTTCACTAGTCGCCACCGAAGTCGTGTCTCCATAGTGTGAACCGACTCTAAAAAAGCAGTATAAACAGTTAAATATTTTTACGGAAAAGGTGTCCAACCTCCTAGAACACTAGCAAATACCTGAGACATGATGAGGAAATAAGTTCCGCGCTGTGGATATCTTAGCGGATGATAAAAAGGAAATCAGGCTGCAGCCTACCCTGAACTACAATCCTAGGATTGTGTAAACACAGAAATCAATAGATGGGTAGTTGGACCACCCAGATTTTGGAGCTCACTTTTTTCCTTTAGGCTACTCATTCCTTGGAGCAACCTGCACCCTCCAGTGACCTGAAATTGAGACTATTCCTGTAAAGGATCCCACGGACGAGCTACCTATATTTTCCCTACGGATACCATACTTAATACGGTTCTTATTGGAGTGGATTTACATACCCTATACCTCCTTTGGTGACACCCGGGACCCCCAGGGAAGACCTCAAACACCCCCCCCCCCCCCACCTGGAAGGAAGTTAGGAGCCAGGAAAAGGAGCTTCATCTATACCCTAATACCCGCTCTATACCCCTGTGTGGGGTGGGTATATCTGGTTAGTAGGCTACTTACTAGTGGGATTTCCCCTTACCTCACCAGTTACCCACCACGGGGTCACCTTGAAATTTCATCTACTTACCAATTCTCTCTGGATTTGGACTAATTTTCTGGGACTATTTCCTATTGCTATTTATTTGGCTATTTTTATCACTTCAGCCAGTTACCAAAATATTTTTTGCTTTTTTTGCACCATTTTTCTGCACTATTTGCACTTATCACACTTTATTTCACTATCTTCACCAGTGAATATACTAATTCTATTGGTACTGGCCACCAAGTTACTGGTTTTTTAGCCAAACATTATATATTCCTTTTATACTTCAATTCACTTATACTTTATACCTCCTAATATATTTATATATTTATATATTTTTTTTTGTTCTCTTATACAATATTATCTAGTCACTAGTCACCTTACATTCGCTACTTGGATAGTCACTCTTTTGCACTTGGCAATTTTTATTATCACTAATGGTCACTTGTCACGTACTATTGATTTTATATTGATTTTATACATTTTTTTAACATGATTGTATTTGTTTTTATTATTCCTGATGTTTACATGTTGATCTTTTAATATTATTTATATTTTATGCCATTTTTTATTATATTAATTCCTTGGATATATGCACTGATATCCATATCCACACACATTGGACGATATTTGCACTTTATCACACTTACCACAGGCGGCGCCAACTACCCATCTATTGATACCTGAGACAGGGCCGGTGCTTCCACTAGGCAAACTAGGCAGCCGCCTAGGGCGCATTGCAACCTAGGGGCGCAGCCATGAGTTGGCACTTTCTGTCCATCATGAATGATCCTTGTGAGCTGAGGGGAGGGGGCGGCAGTGGGGGAAGAATGGACAGAGGAAGATGCCAGGCTTTCCACCACTGTTGGGGGGGGGGGGCAAGAGGCAGGAAGGGAGCCCACAGGAGTGCTGCCTGCATGATGATCCTCTTTGGCTGGAGCTGAGTGGTGTAAACCCTGGGCAGGAAGTGACTCTCTGCACTGAGCTGGTTCATTTCCCTGGGTCGGTATTACGCAGGGAGCGGAGGAGAGCTGAACCTGAGCTGGAGCTTGGCACTGTAGGGCGGCACCTTTACTGGAGCAGAAACGGCGAGGCACCGGAATGGTCTGAGGAGGTTGGGGATTAGGGACGTGCGGAGTTCTCTGACTGCTGCTTCTCCCTTCACCAGGAGCCGGTTGGAGCTGTGGTGAGCACTGTGGTCCAAAAGAGGAGCATCCTAGGAGAAGGAATCAGCAGGATCACAGTGAAGGAGGGCAGAGTGTAGGCCACTCTCTTCATACTGCCCAGTGAGTGTCCCCAGAACAGGGGATTAGGGTCCCTGGGTGTGACATGGCGGTTCTCTGGTGTGAAAGGGAATCAGGGTCACCAGGTGTGCCATGGAGAATAGGGGTCACCGGGTGTAACAGGATTTCAGGGTCACCAGGTGTGCCATGAGGAATTGGGGTCCCTGGGTGTGCCATGGGGGATTGAGGTCCCCAGGTGTGACATGGAAAAACATCAGGGTCTCTGGGTATGACATGGAGGAACATCGGGTGTCCCTGGTGTGACATGGAGGATCATCGGGGTCCCTTGGTGTGGCATAGAGGGACATTAGGGTCCCCAGGTGTGACATGGAGGAATATGGGGGTCACTGGGTATGACAGCATAACATAGAGGGTCACTGGGTATGACATAGAGGAGTTTTTAACCCCTTCCCTTTTTATTTTATTTTTTTTTGGGGGGGGGGGGGCGCAAGTAGCTGGTCTTGCCTAGGGCGTAAAATAGTCTAGCACCGGCCCTGACCTGAGACATGATGATTTGAGGTAAAACTACACGGAGGCTGGTCCCCAACTTTTCTTCTGTTTGCAAGTGTCCAAACCTCCTGTAGGCAGCGGCATATAACTCAACAGTTGTTGGAGAATTATCCCTGAAATTTGTGTCCATTTGACAATATTTACCGGGACAAAAAGGGAGTTGGACTAGCCTAAATACATTGTTACAAAGAAAAAAAAACAAGCTTTTAGAATCCCCAGTCATTTATTGGTATCTGACAAGCTAATTATTCTGTACCTAAAAAAAAAAAAAAATTGATATATGAATCTCGTTAATGAAGCCTTTCAACCACATAAATTCTCTCTCTTCTACAGTGAAATAACAATGTTAAAAAATGTTGTAAAACCCGTATTTACAAAACCTGTCATTTTTATGTTAATTATTTAAAGCCTTTCCTGGTTGAAGGATTTAACGTCATGTTATTTAATAGAAAAAGAAAAAAAAAAACACTTTTTCGCCCTGTAATGTACAAAAGAGACAAGAGAAAAGTCATTTAATCACAGATTTTTATATAACAAAAATTCATGCCTCAATAGTCCCAGAACAAAGTCTTAATTTTATCCAAATTTCAATTTGGAAATATTCCAGAGATGGGCAAATTACAAGTCTTTTCAAAAATGGCACACGTAGTAGGTAATACTTGACTGCATAGCCATACAGCAGCAAGATATGTGAGGAGGAAAAATACCTCCCATTTTTTTGTTTTTATTTTATTTAGAAAGTTTCTTTGTAAATAACAATCTGTATAATGTATCGTCTGTTATCCAATAAAGTGGCATGGTCTACCACCAAATAGACCTTGAATGTCCATGGTTCCTTTCCTTTTGTTTGCTCAATGTCAGAGGCAATAATATAAAAAATGATATCAATTGATACTCTATATTACCCAGGTTTCAGAAAATGTGGTCCCACCCACACCCTTCCAAAAAAAATAAAAAATTGCAACTGCCAGAAGTTGTGAAGCAAATAAAACAGCTTTTCAATGACGACTTGGTGATCTCAAACTCCACTATGAAAACACTGACAAAGGAAAAAAAACTAACTGTAAACTTAAGTCCCAAATTCCACCGGGGTGATGTATCTGCTACATAAACTTTCGAATTATAAAAAGATAAAATGAGAAAAGTCTTTTTTTTTTTTTTTTTTTAGAAAAAGGAAAAGTGAAAATATTTGGAAAATAGTAAAACCACAGTCTTTCAAAATAAAAATAAAATAAAGCGAGATGAAAAATAGTCACGTTTAAAATTAATTTCCATTGCAAAGCTTTCTGGTTAATTATGTTAGAGAGCTTGTGTTTGTGTTTTGTCTTCCTTTGTGCTGCCATCGCCGGTGGATCAATCTCATTCGGTGCGCCGCTAAAACCCATTGAGGTGTTTTTTGATATAATGCCTCCATTGAGTGCCGCTAGCCAGCTGGTTGTTCAATCTAGTCTTGGAGCACTGCAAGCTCGTTGGCTCTGTTACTTAGGTCTTCGTATCTGAGCATAGATAGGGTCTTCTGATGAGATCTGTGGACAACACACAAAATATTATTGAATGGGTTTGATGAAAACTGGGGGATAGAGTTAATGTTAATGAAGGCAGTGGTCTCCAAACTGCGGTCCTGGGGGTTGGATGCAGCCCTCTGCTATCTGGCCCTTGGGGCTCTTTTCCTCTCACTGACACCAACATTGGGGCGTATTTCCTGCTACTGACAACAACAACGGGGCACTATTTTTCCCATTGACACACACAAGGATGGGGCACTATTAATCCCATTGAGGTCAATGATGGGCCACTATTCCTCCACTAATACCAACAATGGGGAACTTTTCCTCCTACTGATACCAATGATGGGACAGTAGTCCTTCTACTGACACCAATGATGGGTCCACGATTTCTCCCACTAATACCAACAATGGGGAACTTTTCCTCCTACTGATACCAATGATGGGACACTAGTCCTTCCACTGACACCAATGATGGGTCCCTATTCCTCCACTAATACCAACAATGGGGAACTTTTTCTCCTACTGATACCAATGATGGGACACTAGTCCTTCCACTGACACCAATGATGGGTCACTATTTCTCCCACTAATACTAACAATGGGGAACAAACTTTTCATCCTACTGATATTAATGATGGGACACTATCCCTCCCACTGATACCAATGCTGGGACACTATTTCTCCTACTGACACCAATGATGGGACACATTTCCTCCCACTGATATCAATGATGGGACAGTATTCCTCCCACTGACACCAATAATGGGACACTATCCTCCCACTGATACCAATGATGGGACACTATTCCTCCCACTGACACCAATGATGGGATACTATCCCTCCTAATGACACCAATGATGGGGCACTATTTCTCCCACTGACACCAATGATGGGGCACTATTTCTCCCACTGACACCGATGATGGGACACTATCCCTCCCACTGATACCAATGTTGGGACACTATTTCTCCTACTGATACCATTGATGGGACACCATTCCTCCCACTGATACCAATGATGGGGCACTATTCCTCCCACTGACACCAACGATGGGACACTATCTCTCCACTGACACCAATGCTGGGACACTATTTTTCCCACTGATACCAATGATGGGGCACTATTCCTCCCACTGATACCAATTATGGGGCACTATTCCTCCCACTGACACCAATGATGAGGCACTATTCCTCCCACGGACACCAATGATGGGGTACTATTCCTCCCACTGATACCAATGATGGGACACTATTCCTCCCACTGACACCAATGATGGGGTACTATTCCTCCCACTGATACCAATGATGGGACACCATTCCTCCCACTGATACCAATGATGGGACACTATCCCTCCCACTGACACCAATTATGGGCGCTATTCCTCCCACTGACACCAATTATGGACACTATCCCTCCACTGACACCAATGATGGGACACTATCCCTCCCACTGACACCAATTATGGGCGCTATTCCTCTCACTAATACCAAAGATGCACTAGGACAATTTCTACTCTCAATGACTACAGTCCGGTCCCCCTATAGTCTGAAGGACAGTAAACTGGCTCTTTGTTCATAAAGTTTGGAGACCCCGGAACTAAGGGATCAACCATAAGAGAGCTGTCTTTGTCCTAGGGGCACAACTACAACCAAGTTGCCCTTTCATACCAGGGACAGATTTATGTGGGTGTCCCAAAGTGACGCAGTGATTGGTGGTTATAGTGAAAGGTGGGTGTTTTTTTTAGAAAACATGGTTCTTAAGCGGGCCATAGATGGTTCAAATCTCGGCCACTTCAGCAGTGACCAGCCACGATTCTATGGGTAGGCTGATTGTACCCAAGTCGATCCATCAGGCAACATATTTTTTTAAATTAAAACATGAAGATAGCCTGGCCACATGTAAAAATACATCACAAGGGGTCACAATACACAACAGAACCAATAACAGCACACTCGGCTAGCAAAGGGATGGAAAGAGGGAAGAGAAAATCATGCAAATGGAACACAACAGCAAGAACAGAGAGAAAAAGGACAGGTACCTACCCCAGTCTGTGCTATCTAGCTACCGACCTCGGGGCTTATTGTATCACCACTGGACTCGCCCTGGTCAGTGCAGGAAGACGCCTGAGGAGCATCAGGCTAGAACACAAGAACACAATAACTGACATTTTTTCCCCAAAGACTAGAAAAAGCTCACAGTTTAGTAGAAAGGAAATTAAAGTTAGACAGAGTTAGCAAGACGCCCCCCCCCCCCCCACCCATAGACATCCCAACATTTTATATCAAGATTTCACTTTCAAAAACAAAACAAACTGTTGCAGGATTAAAAGAGACCCTGTCATTCATTAAAACTCAGCAAAAGACATCCCTGTAAAGTAGATATAAGTAGTGAGAGCCTCTATTACATTTAATTAAATGAGTAAAGGGGAGGGTACCATCATCCTAATGTAACAGTAATATAAAATTGAAGACCCGGGTTTTAAATGGAGACCCGATCAGAGCCGAATTTGGCTTTGAACAGGTCTTCGGCGGCCGTGCAGGCTGGTTGCCCGGTTCTCCCTGGGGGATGGGATACCCAGGCAACCCGCGGAAGGGTGTTCCCTCCCGCTCCTTGTAATGACAGTCGAGCGGCTTCTCAGCCGCATCGGTTGTCATTACAAGACAGCCGACCGTCAGCTATGGACGCCGATACCGGGGCGATGCCTCTAGCTGCAGGCATCACTTCGGTGCAGCACTTTCCCGAAATATCGGCAATATCGGTAACCTCAGGGGCCGATTCCGATATATCGGTGAAAGTGCAGATTGGCCCTCGATATATTGGCTTTGCTGATAATCGGTCGATCCCTAATTTTAACATAAAAAAATAAATGATGCTTGATAATGGGACACCCTACATGGTATTCAAACCCGGGGTTTGGTATACAATAATCCTTGTGAGGCAACTATTGACCTCTACATGTTTTTGCAGACAGTTCTGCTTTTTCAGGAGGAATATATATATATATATATATATATATATATATATATATATATATATATATATATAGAATAACATCAACGAGGACCAGCATCTGGTAAAGGCCAGAGTGAGAACGCCACCATGATTCCCCCATGGTGGGCACTGGGAGGGGCAGAAAGCAGGTGCAGAAACAGGAGCACCAACAGAAAAACTTAACCCTAGTGGGATAATATAGAAACTACCAGGGTTTACAAGTACCAAAGGCCCTTGTAAAAAAAAGAGGAAGGTCACACATCAATTATTGGCGCCACATAATTCCGATGGTTATTTAAAAGATGTAAATAATCCCAATGTGAGGGAGGCCCAATGACTGGAATGAGGGTCCTAAAGCAAATCAAGTGCAGGATATCCCCCTGGCAAATGGTTATTCTGAAAATATTCCTCCTGAAGAAGCAGAACTGTCCGCGAAACATGTAAAGGACAAAAGTTGCATCAAGAGGATAAGAAGAGAAGTATGGGGTTTCCTTTTTTCCCCCATGTTTATTCACCTTTACTTAGGTGGATCGGTGCCATGCTGCATCTGCCCCCCCCCCCCAGCGCCTCTGCACTGAGAACCAAGCGATTGAACACCGCCGATCGCTCGGTTCTGACAGCTCCCTGAGCAGAGAGCTGCTGGCTGTTAGTCACCTCTCTCTACTCTGCCTTCTCCTCGCTCATTGGAGTGCTGGGCTGTGGGGGGTGTCAGGAGCGGCCAGCTCAGGCTCTCAACGGCTCTCTGAGAGGCTGAGCCAGGTGTCGGTCCAGGCACCTGGTGGATCCCGACTCCATGCTCATGATGACACCTGTGAAAAAAAATTCTAGATAATGGATCAAAAAATAAATAAATATTTTAAGTTATTTTTTCAAGTAGTCCTTGGCTGGTGAGATAGTCCATTTTCCCCCCCTTTTTTTCTGACAACTATTGAGGGTGGTCTCCAGTTTTGTTGTCCTGTAAAGTAGAGGCTGAATACTTATTGTACAGTACCTCTCATGCTGCTCGCACCCTTGAAGAGAAGTGGTCCCTCGAAATCCTCTGGAAAACCGACACTTCCGGGAGTGTCGATCTCCTGGGTCTCCACAGCTCCCATTGATTCCTCTCTCTGACTTTTCATCACTACTCTAACCCAGTGGCGGCTGGTGCTCCATGGGCCAGGGGGGCAGGGCGGCATACGGACCACACCATACCCCCCCCCGGACCACACTAGGTAGCACACCATACCACCCCCCCCGTCACCGGCTCACTCACCCTGACATGGGGGGCAGGCAGCGGCGGCTTCCCCCGCCGGCGGCTTCCCTTGCGTCTCCTCCCTCCTCCTCGGCCAATAGCATGGCCTCTACTTTCGGCCAATCGGGAAACAGGTCTCAGGACCCGCTGGGTAACACAACTGGGTGGGCTCAGGGCGCAGTTAAGGACAAGGCAGCCGGCACATACATTTGTAACCACACATTTATATGAATTTACATTCGGACTGAAACAAATTGCACAATTCTAATGGAGGAAGAGTTCTTGTAGCGTCCCCAAATACTACGGCTTCTTCTGCAGATCTGTCCTACAACCGCTCTCAGTGCTGCATGTATGATAGACCTCTCAGCACGACTTATCTTCCTTGGTTTGGTGCTGTATCTGTTTCTAGAGCACATGGACATGTTTTTACCCTGAGTGTTCTTCCCGTATTCATTCGGAGCGGTAGCTCTATCTCCTCCAGTGCTGTCACGCCACAGTCAATCAGAACATTGCAGCTATGGCCTCTCCCTGTCACCAGTGTAAATTTTGGCAGCAATTTTCGAATTCGTTTTAGTCATAGTGTTTTGATTAAAATGCCATTTAAATTTTAGTCAAATTTTACTCTTTTGACTAAAATGCTATTTTAGTTTTAGTCTTATTTTAGTCACCTGCATTGTTTAAGTTTTAGTCATATTTTAGTCGACTAAAATCTCCAGTGCATTTTAGTCGACTAAAATCTCCAGTGCATTTTAGTCGACTAAAATCTCATACATTTTAGTCGACTACAAATCAAATGGGTTTAGGTAAATTATAATGCGTTATTTAAACATTTCTCTAGAATTTTCAAACTAATTATACAAATTTACTCCTGGAGTAAAAAAAATAATAATATGCTAATATTTGTGGTAATAAGGTTTGAACACGCACTACAGACACAGATTTAGCCATTGTGATATATAACGACTTTATAAAAAAAAAAAACACGTTTCATAAACACAACAAAAATATTGCTTTTTGACAAACAGAAGTGCAACTTTAAAATACAAAAAAAAAACTCTATTGGCTGTGCTGTCATTGCACATATTACCTGAATAGATTACCAACATTAAAATTGAGAAAAAAAATATAAGAAAAGCCTTTTTCTTTATTTTTTTTCTCTTCCAGCAGCTTAGTAGATACCTCTTACTTATGCTTATGCGGTGGTGCAATACATGTTTAAACTTTCAAATATGGAGACAATCCATAAATAAAAATGGGGATTTAGTTCCACCATATGGCCATATCGTGCTCAAGCCCACCACTACGTCAAAGTACCCCATTATCAGTGGGTCCTACACTATCCATAAAAAAGGGGTGAATCCAGCCTCTCTAACCCTTGGAGACAACACTCCTTGCTGGGAGAGATGTGCAACTGCACTACAAGGGACTCCTCCTATATCTACTTGATAGTGGACACCAATAGAGTACAGGTGTGTGTGGGGGACGGGGTGCTCAACCTCAGAAGTCTGGTCAGACCTAATACATAATAAACAAGCAAAAAATTGGGGGAGCAAACCCTGAAAGCCAGTGCAGCTATGAACCAAGCAACATGTATATTAAAAAAGAATAGCGCACACATGGATAGTGTAGGACCCACTGACAATGGGGTACTTTGACGCAGTGGTGGGCTTGAGCACGATATGGCCATATGGTGGGACCAAACCCCCATTTTTATTTATGGATTGTCTTCATATTTCTTTTGCATGTGTGCGCTATTCTTTTTTTTAATATACATGTTGCTTGGTTCATAGCTGCACCGGCTTTAGATATACATGTTCAGGGTTTGCTCCCCCGATTTTTTGCTTGTTTATTATGTATTAGGTCTGACCAGACTTCTGAGGTTGAGCACCCCACCCCCCACACACACCTGTACTCTACCAGTGTCCACTATCAAGTAGATATAGGAGGAGTCCCTTGTAGTGCATTAGCACATCTCTCCCAGCAAGGAGTGTTGTCTCCAAGGGTTAGAGAGGCTGGATTCACCCCTTTTTTATGGATAGTGTAGGACCCACTGACAATGGGGTACTTTGACGCAGTAGTGGGCTTGAGCACTATATGGCCATATGGTGGGACCAAATCCCCATTTTTATTTATGGATTGTCTTCATATTTGATAGTCATTTCTTTTGCATGTGTGCGCTATTCTTTTTTAATATACATGTTTAAACTTTATTGTGCGATTATTACATGCTCTGGATGGAATTGTGTTGCCAATTTAGCAATGGCCAGCAGAGAAGTGTTCATTTTGATGTCAATTTTCAATTTAGTTTTAGTCATAGTCTTTTGACTAAAAAGCCATTTTAGTTTTAGCCATATTTTAGTCATCTGAATTGTTTTAGTCGTATTTTAGTCGACTAAAATAGTGTTAATTTAGTTGAAAAAAATATTTTAGTCAACTAAATTAACACTGCCGGTCACTGTGACCAACAAACTCAATTAGACTGGCTTCTGTTTAGCTCTTCTTTCCAGGTTATTTAAACTCACTGATTGAGCAGTGCTTTTGCGAGCCCCCGTCCTCCATTGCAGGGCCGTCTTTTCCAATGGCCATGCCCGGCGGTTGCCCGGGGGCCCCACTTGCCAAGGGGCCCCACAGCCCACACACATGGTGGAAATAACTGTCAACATGCCAGAATCCTCCAGACTACTTAGTTTACCTGGTGGTCTAGGGCCCCCCCGTTGTCCGCCGTGCCCCGCCGCCCCCCCCCCCCCCCCCGTTGTTGGCCGCGGTGGCTCGAGTCCACTGGTTGCTAAGGCCAGGCCGATTGGCATCTAGCAACCAGTGACGTCACGTTCTGAGAGCAGAGCAGACCCATGATGCACAGCTCCTCGTCGGCTCGTCCTCCTCTACGCGCCTAGAAGACTGGCTCCGCCTCCACCCAACTTCTCCCTTCATGTGCAGCAGTTGTGAAAGGTAAGGCAGCCAGCCCAGCTGCCAGGCTGCTTGATTTTTTTTTTCACTCTCTCTCTCCATCCACACAAGAGACAACTACCTGGAGGATATACCTTACAATATATTGGTCCCTGTAATATGTATATAGTAAGGTATATATCCTCCAGGTAGTAGTTGTACTCTCTTGTAGTATATAGTGTTGTTCCCTGCAATGTGTATGTAGTCTATATACATATTACAGGGAACACTATATACTACAAGAGAGTACAACTACTACCTGGAGGATATACCTTACTATATACATATTACAGGGACCAATATATACTACAAGAGAGTACAACTACCTGGAAGATATACCTTACTATATACATATAACAGGGAACACAATATACTACAAGAGACTCTTGTAGTATATCCTCCAGGTAGTTAGTTGTACTCTCTTGTAGTATATACTGGTCCCTGTAATATGTATATAGTAAGGTATATACTCCAGGTAGTTGTACTCTCTTGTAGTATATATTGGTCCCTGTAATATGTATATAGTAAGGTATATACTCCAGGTAGTTGTGCTCTCTTGCCATGATGAATGCTTGTCCTCACTCACCTCCTCCGGACTCCTCTCCGCCCTGCCATTTTTATTCTCGTGGGTGATTGTGTAGGCAGGGGGCCCCAGTGCACTGCATTGCCCAAGGGCCTATAAGGCTCTTAAGATGGCACTGCTCCATTGATTCCTGTGTACCCACTTCTGACTTGTTGCTGGTTGTCCATATCTGCTGTCCGCTTGTTCCAGATTATTCATGTCCATTCTTCTCCTCCAGACTGCTCCCAGTGACCTCCAACTCATGGTTTATGGTACATAGAGCAGGGTGAACCCAGGAGACTCAATCTGGGGTCAGCATTAGGGATGATCGAACGGTTCGGGTCCACCATCGGTTCGGCCCGAACATTGGGTGTTCGAGGTTCGGCCGAATTTAGAACTTTTTGCCCAAAAAGTTCGGAATTCGGCAACCAGAACCGACCAAAATGCAATGCTTCAGGAAATGGGCTTTAAAAGCCTGTGATTGGACCAGAACCATTAGCAAAAGCCAATTGAGGGGGCAGGAGAATGCTAGGAATGTGATTGGAGTGACTAGGGGGTCCCTAGACCAATCATTAGTGAATACGCCCCCCAGTATATAAGATCGCCCCCGCCATATTCCTAGCATTGTTATACTGGACATGGAAGAGAGTGGAAGCAGTTCTGTTAATTTTACTCTAAAAGTGTCATTTAGCATTTATTAGTGTGAGGAAAGGGATATCTAGTGTAGTTAGAGTGCTCCTTTACACTAAGTTAGCTTCAAAAAATTAGTTTCTGTAGGGAAAGTGTTAAGTGTAAGGGGACCGTAGTGTAGTGTAGGGTTAACTGGCAGTGACTGCTATGGCAGGGTGACCAAACCCTTCCATATCAGGGTGACCGCTATAGAGAAATGATCATTTCTCTGAATTGCTTCTGAACTGGAATATGGCTTCTCACCAGCCAAGCATTTTTTATGCTGCAGGGGCTGCCACTGCCAGTGCTTTTTTGAGGACATGTTTGATGTCAGACATGACATCTGAACATGTGTATAGGGGGTATATATACACATATATGTCTGTATATATACCCCTAGACATATCTAGGTGTGATAGTAGCAGAAATATATGCTTGCGCTAATGAAATCATTTACTGTAATATATTTCTGCTACTATCACACCTATATATGGCTAGGTGTCTATATACATATAATTATGTGTGTATATATACCACTATACACAAGTTCAGATGTTTTGCCTGCCTCAAAAGAACCCAAAAAAATGCCAAAAAAAAATGCCCAGGTGTGTTTTTGCTGGCATTTTTTGGGGGTTTTTGGAGGCAGGCAAAACATCTGAACTTGTGCACAGTACCACTATACACAAGTTCAGATGTTTTTCCTGACTGCAAAGAACCCAAAAAAATGCCTGCTTTGAAACCGGCAAGGTGCGAAAACCGAGGAGAGAAGCCCACCCCCTGAGCTGAAAGTTTTCTAATACATACAATCCTTTTTTTTTTTTTCTGGTTCTGGACATGCTACAGAGCTGAAACTTCACAGGTACACCTTTTAGACCCCCCAGACACAAAATCACACAAAAAAAAGTTCTTAAAAATTGTCATTTTTGATAAAAAAGCCAATTATTGACAAAATTAAAAAAAAAAAAAGCCATATATAGGTGTGATAGTAGCAGAAATATATTACTGTAAATGATTTCATTAGCGCAAGCATATATTTCTGCTACTATCACACCTATATATGTCTAGGTGTGTATATAAATATATGTATGTGTGTATATACACCACTATACACATGTTCTGATGTTTTGCCTGCCTCAAAAGAACCCCAAAAAATGCCAAAAAAACGCTAGCGTCAAAAAAAAAATGCCCAGGTGTGTTTTTGCTGGCATTTTTTGGGGGTTTTTGGAGGCAGGCAAAACATCATAACTTGTGCACAGTACCACTATACACAAGTTCAGATGTTTTCCCTGACTGCAAAGAACCCAAAAACATGCCTGCTATTAAACCGGCAAGGTGTTACAGCAGCGAAGCCAACCTCCTGTGCTGAAAGTTTTCTAATACAAACAATCTTTTTTTTTTCTGGTTCTGGACATGCTACAGAGCTGAAACTTCACATGTACACTTTTTAGACCCCCCCAGATACTAAATCCAAAGTAAAAATCAAAAAAATCTCTTTTTTTTTTTTTTTTAATTTTTCAATAATTGGCTTTTTTTTATCAAAAATGACAATTTTTAAGAACTTTTTTTCGTGTGATTTTGTGTCTGGGGGGGTCTAAAAAGTGTACCTGTGAAGTTTCAGCTCTGTAGCATGTCCAGAACCAGAAAAAAGATCATATAGGTGTAAAAGGAGGGTCCCACATCCCTGTTCTACTGAAAAATTATCTTTTTTTTTTTCATGGTTCTGGACATGCTACAGAGCTGAAACTTCACATGTACACTTTTTAGACCCCCCAGATACTAAATCCAAAATCAAAAAATCTCTTTTTTTCAATAATTGGCTTTTTTATCAAAAATGACAATTTTTAAGAACTTTTTTTTGTGTGATTAATAGTTAATGGGGCATTACCCAGAACCCTAGGCACTTTTTAGGGGCATTTATTGGGTTTTAGGGCTTAAAAATTGTGTTTTTTGATTACCGAAGTTCGGGTCCCATTGATTTCAATGGGGTTCTGAAATCCGGGCCGAACTTTCGGGAAGTTCGGATGTTCTGGCCGAACCGAACTTTTCAAAAGTTCGATCATCCTTAGTCAGCATGCAACAAAGCTCAAACCTCCATGAGGGGGTCTCTGGTGAATACCAGCCAGCTCTTAGACTCTGTGCCCCGAGGGATCCGATGTCAACCTCTGTCATGTGGGACCATTGTTTTACTTTCAGGAGGTCCAGGACCTTCATCTTCCAGTGTGCTCCAGCGTGGTTCCTACTCCACAGATCCAGCTCCCAGGCCTATCTTGTTCTGAAGAAAACTCACAGTGCTCGTCCTGGCCGGACTCGATGGCTGCATGCAATAGGTGGTGGTGCAGTAAGAGCTACCAAATATGTCCAACTGGAAAGTAAACACGGGCACTCGTCCTTACGCATGGTCTTACTCATAACTCAGGACTGCAGATAATAATGGGGTGCGGTAAAGTGGCTCTGCAGCTTACTCATGTATTTTCAAATGTGTGCAAACTAAACCTCTGTTAGACAGGATAATTTGGTTGCTTGCAGGTTGGTCGGTAAGCTGAGCTGGGAACTTTCTTTGGTTGTGTTTGACAAGCGTCAACCTTCTATGTGCTCCTTGCTGCAAAGGCCAGTTATAGGTGGGGGGGGGGGGGCAGTGGCAATTTGTTTGTACTGTCGGAATACTGGCAAGGGAACACACTAGACACCTTTGCTGCTATTGTGCTATATTCTGGGTGTCCAGTGCACCCCTGTGCCTTTAAGTAGGGGTGAGCTCCCTCCAAGCTCACCTGCTGTCTATCTATCCATTATAAAGCACGTGCTTCCGCTGTGGAGGTTCTCAAATAGAGTTAGGACTGCAGATAATACTGGGGTGCCTTGAAATGGCTCTGCAGCTTACACATGTATTTGCAAATGTGTGCAAACTTAACCCCCGTTTTTAACGCATACTGCTAGACAGAATAATTTCATTGGTTGCAGGCTGGTGGGTAAGTTGACCTGAGAATATTCTTTGGTTTTGTTTGACATGTGTTGCCTTGCTGCAAATGCCAGTTATAGGGGAGGCCAGTGGCCTTACTCGTAACAACCTGATCATTCCTGGCTGAAATGCGTCAGCATTGATGCATCTGTGACTTTTACCCTGGTGTTTAATAAGGAAGACTTGCAAGCCCAAGGAGGAGTGCTGGCGTTTACTTTCCAGATACACCTGTCCCGCGGTGCCCTGCTCTGCCATGAGCTGGTTGTCAGCCTACACTTCCTGAGTAAGCCTATCACCTCTCATTGGGTTTCTATTACAGTGTAGCTAGAGGGTCCACATGGGCAGTGCCGGGACAAGGTCATCTAGAGCCCAGGGCAAACACGCCAAATTGTGCCCCCCCCAAGATGTATGAGCATTAGAAAAAAAATCCCCCTCCTAGCACTAATCCTCTACCCCTCAAATTTCCCCTCCAAGCACAAATCCTCCCCCCATTCCAAATCCCCCCTCTTTCTGCACAAATTTCCCCTCCCCAATCCCCCATCCTAGCACAACTCCCACTCCATTCCTAGCAGAAATACACTCTAATCATCCCTACTAGCACAAATCCCCCCCAAAAAAAAATTCCCCTCTATTATATTGCTCAAACCCCCCCAAATCTCTCCTTCTAGCACAAATCCCTTTCCCACCTTCCAACACAAATCCCCCAAATCACCACTCCTACATTTGCCCTCCCAGAACAACTCTTCCCCCCAAATTTCCCTTCGCAACACAAATCTCCTCTCCCTAAACTCTGTGTTTTACCCCCCCCCCCACCTCACATGATACCAGAGTGCCCAGGGAAGCCGCCCCTCCTGCCCACCTCTTGTCCCGCCTCTGCGCATGGGCATAGCTTGCCTTTGGATAAGACCTCAACACTAGTGTTGTGTCTCTGCCCCCATTTAGGCTTGGCCAATCATAAATTGCATGGTCATCGCAGGCTGCCTTTAGTGAATGGTGAAGCGTAGAAAGGGTGGAGACCTGATACTAATGCTGGTGACTATCGTACATGCAGAACTTATAGCGGATTTATATTAAAAACAACAGTGGTAGGAACCCTTGATTGGAAGGTTCTTTGGCTCAGGGGCCACCAATCTTTGTACTCTATAAAGCTTTACAGAATTAGCAGATATTATAATAATGAATAAAGTAAAATCTCTGATATATCGCATCCTGAAGCCGTATTAAGTTTCTCTTTAATTCATTTGCAATGGTATATTCACAAGATGTCAACCCTGCCTAGAAAACATATTCCAAGATCTGCTTGTGGTTCTACAAGCTTCGGGAGGTATTTAGCCTTATGTTTTTGAATGTATTCCATTCATCTTTTTTTGTATAAAGTCCTTCCCCGCCATGATATATATTCCGTCCCCCCTTCAACACAATACAATGTCACAGTAACTGCCATATCCAAGACATCAAACAGGCTCGTAGCTCTCAGCCACCCGCCACCACATCCATCAGTCTCTCTCTCTTTTTAAAGAATTTGTGTTAGTGGTTTGGAATTGTCTAGGGGGAGATTGTTGTTTGAATATCTTCCAGCTACTTACTGCATCTTGTTCGACACTTTTGCTGGGACTTTCAAAGCCTTCTTCAAAGATGTCATCTGGGTTGGGATCGCTGGTGTGAGACACTGAAGACTTTGATGGTGAGCTCTGCCTTGGAGCTGGCGTGGGCGCTGGCAAGGGATGACATTGAAAACGTTGAAAGACACAGCGATGTACCAAAGACATGAAAATAGGCAGTAGTGCTAAAGGAAGTACTTGTGCTTAAAGTGTATCTAAACCATAGAACATTGTTCTGTACTCAGCCCTAAAGTCATACTAAACTCTCAGTTATTTGGAGTACTTTCAGCAACTGCTTTAATCCCTTACTGGAAATGCTGCTTCTTTATCTTTTAATCCTTGCCCATGTTCCAGTTTAAGCTGGTGCCATGACCTCTGTCCCTGGTATTCTGCTTCAGGGCGGCTCGATTCTCTTGCAGCATCCTGTGGAGCCACCTTTCTATGCAGGAACAAGAGTTGTGTCTCCCTACACTGTGTGCATCAACAGAAACACACAGCCCCAAAGCCTAGGATGGCAGGGCACTGCCAATCTCCTCCGCCTTCCTCCTCACTTCCTGCTCCTTCCCCCTTTCTGCTCCTCCCTCCTCCCCCTTCCTGCCTCTTCTTCTTCTTCCTCCCCCTCCTCATCCTTTTCTGCTCCTCCCTCTTCCACCCCCCCCCCTTCTGCTCCTCCCTCCTCTTTTTTCCCTTTTCTTGTTCCTCCCTCTTCCTCCTCCTCCATTCTTGCTCCTCCCTCCCCCTTTCCTGCTCCTCCCTCCCCCTTCCTGCTTCTCCCTCTTCCTCCTCCCCCTGCTGCTCCTTCTTCATTCCTGTTCCTCCCTCTTCTTCCTCCCTTCCTGCTACGCTGTCCTCCCCTTCTCCCCTTCTTGTTCCTCCCTCCCCTTTCTTCTCTTCCCTTCTCCTCCCCCTTTCTCCTCATCCCTTCTTGCTCCTCTCTTCTCCTCCACCCTTCCTGCAACTCCCTCTTCCTCCTTCCCTGTTCCTGCTCCTCACTTTCCCCCCTCCTTCTCCTCCCCCTTCCTGATCCCCTCTTCCTCCTCACCCCTTCTTGGTTCTCTCTCCTCCCCCCCCCCCCTACCTGCTCCTCTCTCGTCCTCCTCTTCCGTTCCAACCCTCGTGCTCCTCCCTCTTCCTCCTCCCCCCTTCCTGCTCCTCCCTCATCCTCCTCCCCCCTTCCTGCTCCTCCCACTTCCTCCCTCTTCATCCTCCCCCTTTCTACTCTTCCCTCTTCCTCCTCCCCCTTCCTGCTCCTCTCTCTTCCTCCTCACCCCTTCTTGCTTCTCTCTCCTCCTCCATTCTTCCTGCTCCTCCCTCTTCCTCCTCCACCCTTTCTGCTCCTCCCTCTTTCTCCTCCCCCCTTCTTGCTCCTCTCTCTTCCTCCTAACCCCTTCTTGCTCCTCTCTCCTCCTTCCCCCTTTTTGCTCCTCCCTCTTCCTCCTCCCCCCTTCCTGCTCCTCTCTCTCTCCTCCTTACCGCTTCTTGCTCCTCTCTCCTCCTCGACCCGTCCTGCTCCTTCCTCTTACTCCTCCCCCTTCCTGCTCCTCGCTCTTACTCCTCCCCTTTTCTGCTCTCCCTCTTCCTCCTACCCCCTTCTTGCTTCTTCCTCCTCCTTGTTTCTCAAACCTCCTTGCTTCTCCCTTCCTGCTCCTCCATCCTCCTCCCCCTTCCTGATCCTCCCTCTTTCTCTCTCTCTGCACCCCCTCCCCATCTCCAAACAAACAGACTGGCTCCAGATTGCACTGTCCACTATTAACTCTTTTCTATGAAGACCATAAGGGAAGCAGCACTTAGCAGAAGCCAGCAGCATTAAAGGGATTGTAAAGTCCCAGGGTTTTTCACCTTAATGCATTTTATGCATTAAGGTGAATAACCTTCTTTGCTGCAGTGCCCAACCAGACCCCCCCCCCCCTGGTTTTTCTTGCCTGAGCCATTTGTTCCAGCACCATGCTGGCTCTCATCTCACTGGACAGATTGGTAGCAGGGTAAATGGACACAAGAATACAAATTCAAATTCTTGAAAATACCTGGCATAAGACATTTCTTTGTCCCTCATAAATTTAAAAATAAATAAATAAATAGATAGATATATATCTATATCTATCTATCTATATATATATATATATATATATATATATATGTATGTATGTATATTTATATGTATATTTTAGGAAAATGAATGCTAACACATACTATAACAATCTGCCATACCAATATAAAAATAAATACATTTATGTAAATAAATAAATATATATGCTATGACATACTATAACATTCTGTAATAAAAAAATAAAATTATATATATATATACTGTATTTACAGTGCATTTGGAAAGAATTCACAGCGCTTAACTTTTTCCACATTTTTTATTTTACAGCTTTTTTCCAAAATTGATTAAATTCCAAAATGGTTTAAACAAAATTCTACAAACAAGACCCCATAATGAGAGCCTGAAAGATGGTCCCACAGTTAACAGTGCATGTCAGAGCACAAACCAAGCCATGAAGTTCAAAGAATTGTCTGTAGTGCTCTGAGACAGGATTGTACCAAGGCACAGATCTGGGGAAGGGTACAGAAAAATGTCTCACTCCTCCTCCAAAATGCACATGACAGCCCACCTGGAGTTTGCTAAAAGGCACCTAAAGGACTCTCAGGCCATGAGAAACACAATTCTCTGGTCTGATGAAACAAGGTTTAAACTATTTGGCTGAATGGAAAGTGTCATGTCTGGAGGAAACCAGGCACTGCTCATCACCTGGCCAATACCACCCCTACAGTGAAGCATGGTGGTGGCAGCATCATGCTGTGGGGATGGTTTTCAGTAACAGGAACTGGGAGACTGGTCAGGATCGAGGGAAAGATGAATGTAGAAATGTACAGAGACATCCTTGAAGAAAACCTGCTCTAGAGCGCTCTGGACCTCAGACTGGGGTGAAGGTTAATTTTCCACAGGACAACGACCCTAAGCACACAGCCAAGATAACAAAGGAGTGGCTATGGGACAACTGAATGTCCTTGAGTGGCCCAGCCAGAGCCCAGACTTGAACATCTCCGGAGAGATCTGAAAATGGCTGTACACAGACGCTCCCCATCCAACCTGATGGAGATTGAGAGGTCCTGCAAAGAAGAATGGGAGAAACTGCCCAAATATAGGTGTGCCAAGCTTGTAGCATCATACTCAAAAATACTTGAGGCTGTAATTGGTGCCAAAGGAGCTTCACCAAAGTAATGAGCAAAGGCTATGATACTTCTGTACATGGGGTTTTTTGTTGTTTATTTTTAATAAATTTAAAAAAGATTTCAAACAAACTTCTTTCATGTTGTCATTATAAGGTATTGTTTGTAGAATTTTGAGGAAAATAATGAATTTAATCCATTTTGGAATAAGGCTGTAACATAATAACATAATAAAATGTGGAAAAAGTGAAGCGCTGTGAATACTTTCCAGATGCACTGTGTATATATATATATATATATATATATACATATACATATATATATATACACATATATATATATATATACACATATATATATATATATATATATATATATATATATATATATATATATATATATATATATATATATATATAATATTCCATGTCACACCCTGACACCTGAGGCAGCAGTAGCAGCTGTTAAACAGGAGTTCCTACTCATAAAAGGATTTACCTGGCCTTAGAATTTTTGGGTTTGGATTATTAATAATGACTTTTATGAACTTTTCCCACTACATTAGAACTCTAGAAACTTCTTTTAAAGCTTGATCTTTTTTTATTTAATTATCCACTTCAGCTCCGGAAGGTTTTACCCCCTTAATGACCAGGCCACTTTTTTCATTCGGCGCTGCAGTACTTTAACTAACAATTGCGCGGTCGTGTGGTGCTGTACCCGAATAAAATTTATGTCTTTTTTTTTCCCACAAATAGAGCTTTCTTATGCTGGTATTTGATCACCCGTGCGTTTTTTTAGATTTTGAGCTATAAACAAAAAAAGAGCGACAATTTTGAAAAAAAAGAAAAAAAAAAAACAATATTTTTTACTTTCTTCTATAAAACATTCCCAATAAAAAAATTTAAAAGGTCACATTTTTTTTTATCAGTTTAGGCCAATTTGTATTCTGCTCTTCTGGTAAAAAAAAAAATCCCAAAAAGTGTATATTGATTGGTTTGCATAAAAGTTTTAGCGTTTATAAACTACCAGATAGATTTTTGGACTTTTTATTTTTTTTTGTTTTTACTAGTAATGGCGGTAATCAGCGATTTTTAGCGGGATTGCGAGGCACAGACCCCTAACTGACATTTTTGACACTTTTGGGGGGGACCAGTGACATTACTACAGTAATCAGTGCTAAATAATATGCACTGTTACTGTAATAATGACACTGGCAGGGAAGGGGTGAACACAGGGGCGATCAAAGGCTTAAGTGTGAGCCTAGGGGGTGTTTTCTAACTGTATGGGGGAGGAACTTGTGGAATCAACAGAGAGATCTGTGATCCTAAATAGGGGGAACACAGGCGCTCTGTGATCATTTTAGAGAGGACAAATCAACAAGACTCTGGTCCGGCCACATCTGGAGTATGCTGTCCAGTTCTGGGCACCGGTCCTCAGGAAGGATGTGCTGGAACTGGAAAGAGTCCAGAGAAGGGCAACAAAAATAATTAGGGGAATGGAGGACATCAGCTATGAGGAAAGACTACAAGCACTGAACTTATTCTCTCTGGAGAAGAGACGATTGAGGGGGGATATGATATCAATGTACAAATACTGTACTGGTGACCCTAGCATAAGGAGCAAACTTTTCTCACTAAAACTAGAAGAGAAGCGGTTTAACCTTAAACCGTGTAAAGGGTTCTTTACTGCTAGAGCAGTAAAGATGTGGAACTCTCTTCTACAAGCAGTGGTATCAGCATGGAGCATCAATAGTTTCAAAAAAAACTATTAGATGGGCACCTTAACCACTTGCTGACCGCCGCACGACTATTTACTGCGGCAGTCAGCCGCTCCTGGGCAAACCGACATAGTACTATGTCGCTCGCCCAGGAGCCTGTAGGGGGCGAGTGCGCGCCGCCGGAGGCGCGCTCCTGCCCCCGCCTGTTCTCAGGGATCCCCGCGCATTTGACCGGCGCCTCTGATGTCCGCCGGCCACTCGCAATCTCCCGCAGGAGAGGGAGAAAGGCAGACGGCTGATGCAAACAAAGCCGCCTGTCATTCTCCCTGATGTAAGTGCAGAGATCATACGATCCTGCTATGTAGGATCGTATGTCTCTGTGGTTACATCACAAGCCACGCCCCCCCCACAGTTAGAATCACGCCCCTAGGGACACACTTAACCCACTGATCACCAATAAAGTTAACCCCTTCCCTGCCAGTGTCATTATTACAGTAACAGTGCATATTTTTAGCACTGATTACTGTAGTAATGTCACTGGTACCCCCAAAAATGTCAGCCAAGGGTCCGATCTGTCCGCCGCAATGTCACAGTCCCGCAAAAAAAAAAAAATCGCAGATCGCCGCCATTGCTAGTTAAAAAAAAAAACAATAAAAATGACATAAATCTTTCCCGTAGTTATTAAACGCAATAACTTTTGCGCAAACCAATCAAAATACACTTATTGCGATTTTTTTTTTTTTTTTACCAAAAATATGTAGTAGAAAACAAATTGGCCTAAAATGTTAAAAAAATTAGATTTTTACATTTTTTTTTTTGAGAATTTCATATACATAAATTTTAAAAATATTGTTATTTTTTCAAAATTGTCGCTCTTTTTATTTTTATTTTTTATAGCACAAAAAATAAAAATTGCACAGTTGATCAAATGCCACCAAAAGAAAGCTCTGTTTGTGGGGAAAAAAGGACGTCAATTTCATTTGGGTACAGCGCCGCACGACCGCGCAATTGTCTGTTAAAGTCACACAGTGCCGAATCGTAAAAAAGGGCCTGGTCTTTGAGCAGCCAAATCCTCCGGGGCTTAAGTGGTTAAATACCACAACATAGAGGGGTGTGCAATGTACGGTTAACAGCAAAAACTCACACACATCATAGGTTGAACTGGATGGAATGGTGTCTTTTTTCAAATTCACTAACAATGTAAATATGTAACAATCTGCTTACTAATGTAAAAGCAGACCATCGTTCTCTCTCCTTGGGGAGCGATCGCGGGTGCCAGCCCCTTCGTTTGGCTTCTCTGATGCCTAATGGGGGTGCGATTGGCAAGTGGTTAACCACTTAAGCCCCGGAAGATTTTACCCCCTTCCTGACCAGGGCCTATTTTGCGATTCAGCACTGCGTGACTTTAATGGGCAATTGTGCGGACGTGCGACGCTGTACCTAAATGAATTTGACGTCCTTTTTTTCCCACAAACAGAGCTTTCTTTTGGTGGTATTTGCGATTTTTACTTTTTGCGCTATAAACAAAAAAACAGCGTAAATTTTGCAAAAATAACAATATTTTTCACATTTTTTTATATGAAATTCCCCCCCAAAAAAAGTAAAAATCAAAATTTTTTAACATTTTGGGCCAATTTTTTTTTTACCATATGTTTGGTAAAAAAAAAATCGCAAAAAGCGTATTTTGATTGGTTTGCGCAAAAGTTATTGCGTTTACTAACAAAGGGAAAGATTTTTGTCATTTTTGTTGTTTTTTTTTAACGCGTATTGGCGGAGATCTGCGATTTTTTTTGCGGGACTGCGACATTGCGGCGGACAGATCGGACCCTTGACTGACATTTTTGACACTTTTGGGGTTACCAGTGACATTTCTACAGTAATCAGTGCTATACATATGCACTGTTACTGTAAAATGACACTGGCAGTGAAGGGGTTAACTTTTTTTGAGAGGGAGGGGTTATGTGTGTCCCTAGGGGCGTGATTCTAACTGTGATTGGCTGTGGCTTGAGCTGTAGGAACAGTGATCAACGGTCCTACATGGAAGAACCGTCTGATCACCATTCCTACACAGGGGAGAATGACAGGCGGCTTGTTTACATCAGCCACCTGCCTTTCTCCCTCTCCACTCGACGATCGTGAGTGACCGGCAGACATCGGGTCCGCCGGTCACATGCGCGGGGGGGGGGGGGTCCGTGACCACGCGGAAGCGGGAGCGCGCCTCCGGCGGCGCGCGCTCGCTCCCTAGACCCTCACAGGCTAGCGACGTAGCCCTGCCTGTGAGGGGCTGACTGCCTACGTAAATAGTCATGCGGCGGTCGGCAAGTGGTTAAACTAGAAGAGCGCCATATAATGTGGTTTGTCTATAGGACTTGCTGCAGCTTCTGGTGCACACTGTTTGAAGCCCACAGTGTGCATTAGAAGTTCATGGGGCAAATAAAAAAGTTGAATCTCCTATCAGAAATGAATAACTGACAGGTGTTCCAGCCCTTCCCTGCATTATCCACAATCAGACAATCGCTACATTGTAAAAGCCTTTGGAAACAAAAGGCATTTAAAGGCCTGCGTTACAATGTCTCCGACAATGACTTTGAGCCGGAGTTCCATGTTTGGAGGGCAGGGCGAGGTGGAGACGAAGACAAAAAAAAAAATAATAATTTGTTAGTGAATAGATAAAAGGACACAGACTGTTATGAAATCCATATTTCATTTTCTATTACAGATCTCTCTGCCAGAAGTTTAACCGACTCCATCAAATTCCTCTTGGAGTCACTGGCTTGTAACTAATAATTTTCCCGGGCCGCCTGTTTGCTGTCTAAACGTGTTGAGAAGCATTTTTCATAGCGGGAACAAACACATTCGTTATGCCGCCATGTTCCGCGACGGAAGAAATATTTGCGAATAAAAAGCGGTAGCGTCACCGCCGTTATGCAAAACGCATTTATTGAAACATTTATTGCAACAAACTTGCGAGGAGCCGGATCATAGGGACCCGTACCGAAGAAATATCCCAATGTGGTCTTTTATTGGCTGCAATATACGGTACTGTGCAAAAGTTTTAGGCAGGTGTGAAGAAATGCTGTAAGTCTCAGTTCACATCTATGCGGCTGAGCTTGATTTGTTTTGCGGTGCGTTTTGCAAAGGGCCTGGAATGGATTTTGGGGAAGTGGGGGTGGGGGGCCAAGTCTTTTTTCTGCTGATTTGTTTTTATTGTCGGCAATTGTTGTTTTTTAATTCAGCTGTCAGCGGGGAAACCCACTGACAGCTAATGACTCATCAGTTGTTAAGGACGTGGTGGCCGGCTTCCCGGCCCAGATATACAATGTTTGTTAACCAGTTCTGTACCGGAAGGATTTGCCCCCTTTTTTGCAATTCGGCACTGCGTAATTTTAATTTTTCCGCCCATGGAGAACCAGCCACCATAGCTCCATTGAGAGCCGATCAGAGTCTCCTTTCATGCGAATTTGATGCAAGGAAACCCAGTCTGACAAGACCAACACCAGCAGATGGCACGGCTCCCCAAATCCTCATTGACTTTTGAAAACTTCACACTGGAACTCATGAAACTTGGATTCTGTGCCTCTCCACTCTTCCTCCAGACTCTGGGACCGTGATTTCCAAATCAAATGCAAAATTTCCCACAGTCGGTGATGATTTGGGAAGCCGTGTCCTCTGCTGGTGTTGGTCCACTGTGTTGTATCAAGTCCAAAGTCAGCGCAGCCCTCTAGGAGGAAATTATAGAGCTCTTCATGCTTCCCTCTGCTGACCAGCTTTATGGAGATGCTGATTTCATTTTCCAGCAGGACTTGGCACCGCCCACACTGCCAAAACTACCAATACCTGGTCACATGATCATGGTATCACTGTGCTTGATTGGCCAGCAAACTCGCCTGACCTAAACCCCATAGAAAATCTGTGGAGTATTGTCAAGAGGAAGATGAGAGACACCAGACCTAACAATGCAGATGAGCTGAAGGCCGCTATCAAAGCAACCTGGGTTTCCATAACACCTCAGCAGTGCCACAGGCTGATCGCCTCCATGCCACGCCGCATTGATGCAATAATTCATGCAAAAAGTCCCGACCAAGTATTGAGTGCATTCTATACTGTACATGGACAGACTTCACTAAGCCAACATTTCTCTATTAAAAATCCTGTTGGTCTTCTGTAATGTTCTGATTTTCTGAGATACTGAATTTTGGGTTGTCACTAGCTGTAAGCCATAATCATCAAAATTAAAAGAAAGAAATGCTTGAAAAATATCACTGTGTGCGTAACGCATCTATATAAAATATATGAGTTTCACTTTTTGAATTAAATTACTGAAATAAATTAACTTTTTCATGATATTCTAATTTTATGAGATGCCCCTGTAAGGCCCCTTTCACACGGGCTTTCCGGTCAGGTCCCTGTCAGTTTTTTCATTATCCATTTATCCATGGGGCCAGCGGAAACGATTGCCGCCGGACACCTGCGATCGCTCCCTGTGAAGAGAGAACGGCGGTCTGCTGTTGTAAACACAGCAGACCGTTGTTCTCTCGGGAATCAGCACAGAGCGCCTCAGATCCTCCTATTTAGGATCACAGGTCTCTGTGTTGATTTCACAAGCCCATCCCCCTCACAGTTAAAAAGCACCCCCTAGGCATACATTTACCCCTTTGATCGCCCCTGGGTTAACTTCCTTGCCAGTGTCATTATTACAGTCAGCAATGAACACAGGGATCCTGTGTTCCTCATATTTGGGCACACAGGTCTGTGTGTTCATTCCAAAAGTACATCCCCCACACAGTTAGAAAGCACCCCCCTAGGGCAGTGATGGCGAACCTTGGCACCCCAGATGTTTTGGAACTACATTTCCCATGACGCTCATGCACTCTGCAGTGTGGCTGAGAATTATGGGAAATGTAGTTCGCCATCACTGCCCTAGGGACACATTTAACCCTTTAGTCACCCCTGGTGTTAACCCCTTCCCTGCCAGTGTCATTATTATAGTAACAGTGCATATTTTTAGCACTGATTACTGCAGTAATGTCACTGGTCCCCCCAAAAGTGTAAAAAATGTCAGTTAGGGGTCCGATCTGTCCGTCGCAATGTCGCAGTCCCGCTAAAAATCACAGATCGTCGCCATTACTACGAAAAAAATAAATAAATAAATAAAAATGACATAAATCTTTCCCCTAGTTTGTAGAGGCGATAACTTTTGCGCAAACCATTTAGAATACGCTTATTGGGATTTTTTTTACAAAAACTATGTAGCAGAATACAAATTGGCCTAAAAGGATGAAAAAATTTGATTTTTTTTTTTTTTTTTTTAAATGTTATATAGCAGAATGTGAAAAATATTGTTTATTTTTTTTTTTTTTTCAGAATTGTCACTATTTTTCTGTTTATAGTACAAAAAATAAAAATCGCACGGGTGATCAAATACCACCAAAAGAAAGCTCTGTTTGTGGGAAAAAAAGGACGTCAATTTCCTTTAGGGTACAGCATCGCACGACCGCGCAATTGTCCGTTAAAATAACGCAGTGCCGAATTGCAAAATATGGCCTGGTCATTAAGGGGGCAAATCCTTCCGGTCCAGAAGTGGTTAAAGGTAATTCACAAGAGTATATAAGCTTGGAGCCTTCATTAAACCAATCCCTGGTGAACTGTTTGTGAACTGTCATTACTTTAGGGTTTACTTCTACTTGAATAGTGAATTGAATGACAGCGGTGAGAGATGTCAGCCTGTGGTGTGATACAGCACAGCAACTATAAAGATTCATCATTGGGTGACACATGAACCCGCCGTCTCATAGCCAACTTTTATTAATGTTCAGCCAAATATGACTCAAACGGGAAATAAATAGACTTTCTAAAACGTATTACAAAGTTGCTAATAAATCAAATGTCACTGGAAGTCTAATGCAAGACATCAACCCGATGTATCACTTTAACCACTTTACCACCGGAGGATTTTGCTGTCTTACGTCTGGGCCACTTTTTGCGATTCGGCGCTGTGTGACTTTAACTGACAATTGCGCGGTTGTGCGATGCCGTACCCAAACGAAATTTACGTCCTTTTTTTCCCACAAACAGAGCTTTCTTTTGGTGGTATTTGATCACCTGTGCGATTTTTACTTTTTGCGCTATAAACAAAAAAAGAGCGTTTATTTTGAAAAAATAACAATATTTTTCACATTTTTTTATATGAAATTCCCCCCAAAAAAAATGTAAAAATCAAATTTTTTTAAAATTTTTGGCCAATTTGTTTTCTGCTACCTATGTTTAGTAAAAAAAATCACAATAAGCGTATTTTGATTGGTTTGCGCAAAAGTTATTGCGTTTACTAACTAAGGGAAAGATTTCTGTCATTTTTGGTGTTTTTTTTTTTAACGCGTAATGGCGGTGATCTGCGATTTTTTTTGCGGGACTGCGACTTTGCGGCGGACAGATCGGACGCTTGACTGACATTTTTTACACTTTTGGGGGTACCAGTGACATTTCTACAGTAATCAGTGCTATATATATGCACTGTTACTGTAAAAATGACACTGGCAGGGAAGGGGTTAATTTTATTGGAGAGGGAGGGGTTAATGTATGCCTGGTGCTTACTGACGTGAGGGGGGGGGAGGTGACTGTGTGACAGAAGGACAGATCAGATGTCCAGCTATGCTGAACACTCCCATCTGTCAGTCCCTGTCACTATGGAGATCCGCCCGCTGTGTTTACACACAGCGGGCGGATCTCCAGACTCGATCCCCGACGATCGGGGCAGAGCAGCGGCAATCGCCGCTGCTCCTCCCCTGGCCCAACTCCCGCTGTGAATGAACACAGCGGGAGCGAGCCTCCGGCGGCACGCGAGCGCCGCCCACAAGGCGCGGAGTCCAGCGACGTAGGTCTACGTCGCTGGACGGGATCGCGGCACTTTGCCGCAGTAGCCTCCATGTGAGCGGAGGTAAAGTGGTTAAAAAAAGAATTGAAATACATTTTTGTTAACCACTTCTGGACTGGAAGATTTTCCCCTTTAAAGCAGAGTTCCGGCCTCAAAATCGACATAATCGATTTTGGGCCATCCGCTTGCTCTAGGTCACCTGAAAAACAAATGGATTTTTATTTTTGTTTACTTACCTTGTTATTGAATAAAATATACTTACCTTTCTTCCACTTCCTCCCTCTGCGGCCGCGGCCCGCCCCGTCACTTCCTCTTTGCATTAATTCCTGGGAGCTGAACGTCATCGCTCCCAGGAATCAATCAATACTTACCTTGAAAATTTCTTCTCCAGTGCTGCCATCTCAGGTGTGGGCAGCTGAAGCCAGCGCATCCTCTTCTCCCAGAATGCCCTGCACCGGCCCCGCTCGTCAGTTCCGGTGCGGGCGCGTCATACATTGCTAAACAGCTTCTAGGCATGCCCAGAAGCTGTGGAGGGATGATGCACCCGCACCGGAAGTAAGGAGCGGGGCCGGTGCAGTGCATTGTGGGAAAAGAGGATGCAGAAGAGGACGCTGCGGCTTCAGCTGCCCACACCTGAGATGGCAGCACTGGAGAAGAAATTTTCAAGGTAAGTATTTCTTCTAAAAGGTAAGTGCGACCCGGGACAGTACAGAGGCTATCCATTGTGGAATGTACTAGCCCCGACTGTCCCGGGGGGTATTTGTAGCTAAATTTCACCCCCGAGGCCGAAACTCCGCTTTAATGACCAGGCCATTTTTTGCGATTCGGCACTGCGTTACTTTAACGGACAATTGTGCGGTCGTGCGACGCTGTACCTAAATGTGCGACGCTGTACCTAAATACAATCGATGTCCTTTTTTTCCCACAAATAGAGTTTTTTTTTTTTGGTGGTATTTGATCACCTGTGCGATTTTTATTTTTTGCGCTATAAACAAAAAAAGAGCGACAATTCTGAAAAAAAAAAAAACAATATTTTTTACTTTCTGCTATATAACAGAAAAAAAAAAAGAAAATTATAAATCAAATTTTTTTTAACATTTTAGGCCAATTTGTATTCTGCTACATATTTTTGGTAAAAAAAAATCCCAATTAGCGTATTTTAATTGGTTTGCGCAAAAGTTATCGCGTCTACAAACTACTGGAAAGATTTATGTAATTTTTATAGTTTTTTTTTTTACTAGTAATGGCAGCAATTTGCGATTTTTACTGGGACTGCAACATTGTGGCGGACAGATCGGACCCCTAAGTGACATTTTTGACCCTTTTGGGGGGACCAGTGACATTACTACAGTAATCAGTGATAAAAATATGCTCTGTTACTGTAATAATGACACTGGCAGGGAAGGGGCTAACACTATGGGTGATCAAGGAGTTAAATGTGAGCCTAGGGGTGTGATTCTAACTGTGGGGGGGGGGGTTTGAAATGACCATAGAGACCTGTGTTCCTATATAGAAGGATCACAGGCACTCAGTGATCATTCCAGGGAGAAGAACGGTCAGCTGTGTTTACAACAGCCGACCGTTCTTCTCTCTCAGCGGGGAACGATCGCAGGTGTCAGGCGGCATTTAGAGCTGCCGGCCCCGTGCATTGGAGTCCTGGCTTCCAAGTGGTGGGGGGCTCGATCCCTAGCTGCAGGCACGCAACCGACGCATACCTACGTAGATTCATGCAAGAGGGGCTGCCTGCCGCAGTAAAACTGCGGCGGGTGGTCCAGAACCGGTTAAGTAAAGGAAAACTCAGGATGAAAACAGCACAGTCCAACAAAGAAAATACGCTCTACCGCAAATGACCTGGGAGAATGGAAACCGGAGCTTCGCCCAAATGCCTTTGAAATGTTGCAATAATCCTCTAATATAATAAATCTGGCTACTCTGTAACATCCATTGTGACAATTCCTTATTGGCTACATAGGAAACAGTTATAACACGTTTTGGCTGAAGCCTTTCTCATAGCCTCTGTCAGGGACATGATGGCCAAAGTACAGCTGAAGTTCCGAGGCGAATGCAAATGCGCAGGCACGGGTCCGTGGGTGCCTGTCTTGCCGGGCACAGACGCAAGAAGATTCGCACTCACACGGCTATGCACATGCATTCGCCATTGACATTGGTGCAGAATGGCCTCTATATTATCAGTTTTTGCAGATGACACAAAATTGGCCAGGGCAATAACTGCACAGCATGAAGCAGATATCCTACAGAATGACCTGGACAAAATTACGGAGTGGGCAACGACATGGCAAATGAGGTTTAATGTGGAGAAGTGTAAGGTTTTGCACTTGGGGACCAAAAACATAAAAACACATTACACGTTAGGAGGGGAACCCTTGGGGGAATCAAAAATGGAGAAAGATCTGGGAGTCTTAGTTGATGATAGATTAGGCAACAGCATGCAATGCCAAGCGGCAGCTTCCAAAGCCAACAGAATATTAGCATGCATAAAGAAAGGGATGTATTCCAGAGATAAGACTATAATCCTTCCACTTTATAAAACTCTGGTCCGACCGCATCTGGAGTATTCTGTCCAGTTCTGGTCGCCAGTCCTCAGGAGGGATGTGTTGGAGCTGGAGAAAGTCCAGAGAAGGGCAACTAAACTAATTAGGGGGTTGGAGGACCTTACCTATGAAGAGCGGCTGCAATCGCTCGATTTATTTTCCCTGGAGAAAAGACGTCTGAGAGGGGACATGATAGCAATTTATAAATATCTTAATGGGGATCTCAGCTTAGAAGAAAAGCTGTTCATTCGAAGGAATTGCATGAGGACTCGAGGACATACAATGCGATTAGAGGAGAAGCGTTTTAACCTCAGGCAACGTGGGGGGTTCTTTACTGTTAGGGCTACAAGATTGTGGAATTGTCTACCACAAGAGGTGGTTTCTGCGGGTAGTATGGTGACTTTCAAAAGACTCTTAGACTTACATCTCAAGGATCAGGAGATTGAGGGCTATGTGAGATGATTACAGCCACACACACCTACACAGGTTGAACTGGATGGACTATTGTCTTTATTCAACCTCACCTACTATATAAGTGCAGCAGCTGCACTAGTCCATTGCTGTCTGATCTGCAGCTTTACCTGTGTTCCTGTACCTGATTCTGCTGACTTCTGTGTTTGACCCGGCTTGCTCCTGACTTCCTCTTATTTAGGAACACAGATCTCTGTATTCATTCCATAAGTACATTGCCCACACAGTTAGGGCAGTGATGGCGAACCTTGGCACCCCAAATGTTTTGGAACTCTGCAGTGTAGTTGAGCATTATGGGAAATGTAGTTCTCTATCACTGCCCTAGGGACACATTTAGCCCTTTGGTCGCCCCTGGTGTTAACCCCTTCCCTGCCAGTGTCATTAGTACAGTGACAGTGCATATTTTTTAGCACTGATTACTGCAGTAATGTCACTGGTCCCCCCAAAAGTGTCAAAAATGTCAGTTAGGGGTCTGATCTGTCCGCCGCAATCCCACTAAAAATCGCCGATCGCCGCCATTACTAGTAAAAAAAATAAAAAAAAAATAAATAAAAATGACATAAATCTTTCCCCTGGTTTGTAGACGCAATAACTTTTGCGCAAACCAATATACGCTTATTTTGAATTTTTTTTTACCAAAAATATGTAGCAGAATACAAATTGGCCTAAAATGATGAAAAAATTTGATTTATAAAAAAAAATGTTTTATTGGGAATGTTATATAGCAGAATGTGAAAAATATTGTTTTTATTTTTTCAGAATTGTCGCTCTTTTTTGGTTTATAGCACAAAAAATAAAAATCGCACAGGTGATCAAATACCACCAAAAGAAAGTGAATATTTGTAGGAAAAAAAGGACGTCAATTTTGTTTGGGTACAGCGTCGCACGACCGCGCAATTGTCAGTTAAAGTAACGCAGTGCCGAATCGCAAAAAAATTACCTGGTCATTAAGGGGGCAAATCCTTCCGGTCCAGAAGTGGTTAACCACTTGCCGAACGCCAGCAGTACATGTACTGCGGCAGGTCGGCTCTGTCCCGCGAAACATCGTAACTGTACTTCACTTAGCGGGACCGTGAGTGGGGACGCGCGTACACCCATTCGCCGCGGGAAAAGCTGATCTGCTGGTCCGGTGGCCGCGATTGCCGCCCCGGGCACCCGAGATCGCTCCCCGTGGAGAAAGAACAGTGGTCTGCCGGTGTAAACATTGATTTGGAACAAAGTCCCTCTGTCCCTCTTTCCTCCTCATTTGTCCCTCATTTTGGTCTAATCTCTATAGTTGTATATAAAATGCACTTTTAATCTTTCAAAAAGTCTTTCCCAGCGCTAAACCTTCAATCCACTTTAAATCATCCAATTTCTAAGTCGCTGCGTCTGTAGATCTCAAAAGCCAATATAAAGGAATAGTAGCGGTAAAATAAAAAAATAAAAAAGCAGTTGTTGATTTAACTAATCAGCTTTTTGTATAATTCTCCTTTAAGGGGGTGTGGCAGGGGGTGTGTCCTATGCCTTCCCATTTTTGTTAACAGGTGTCCCTCCTTCTCATCTCAAAAAGTTGGGAGGTATGTTATATCACACCACCACCCAATAAAGACACAATGGTAACTAAGAAACCCTACAGAATATGTAAATACAAAGCACAAGACAAACACTAAAGGTGTCATAGTGAAAAACCTAAAAGCTCTTTCTTCCCAAAAACCAACATTTCCAACTTATGTCTTTGGGATTCTGTTAGTGGGATCTCTACCCTGAGTTCCTAGGTCTGTACACCCCATGTGAGCATTATGAGGGGTTGTCACCATACCTATGCTGAGTTCCCAGGTCTGTACACCTGCTGTACCCATTATGAGGGGCTCCCACCATCCATGTGCTGAGTTCCTGGGTCTGTACACCTGCTATGCCCATTGTGAGGGGCTCCCACCATCCCTGTGCTGAGTTCCCAGGTCTGTACACCCGCTGTGCCCATTATGAGGGGTTCCCACCATCCCTGTGTTGAGTTCCTGGGTCTGTACACCTGTTGCACCCATTATGAGGAGTTCCCACCATCCCTGTGCTGAGTTCCTGGGTCTGTACACCTGCTATGCCCATTATGAGGGGCTCCCACCATCCATGTGCTGAGTTCCTGGGTCTGTACACCTGCTGTGCCCATTATGAGGGGCTCCCACCATCCCTGTGCTGAGTTCCTGGGTCTGTACACCTGCTGTACCCATTATGAGGGACTCCCACCATCCATGTGCTGAGTTCCTGGGTCTGTACACCTGCTGTACCCATTATGAGGGGCTCCCACCATCCATGTGCTGAGTTCCTGGGTCTGTACACCTGCTGTACCCATTATGAGGGGTTCTCACCATCCCTGTGCTGAGTCTCTGGGTCTGTACACCTGCTGTGCCCATTATGAGGGGTTCTCATCATCCCTGTGCTGAGTTCCCGGGTCTGCACACCTGCTGAGCCCATTATGAGGGGTTCCCACCCATATGGAAGAAAAATATATTTCCAATATATTTAGGGAAAAATTTTTAGAAATATATTGAATATGGCCAAAATTGTAGCATTTCAAATATATTTCTAATATATTTGGGGAAAATAATGAATTTTTTTTAAATATATTTTAAATATATTTTTCTTCCATGTGGGCAACATCCCTGTGATGAGCTCCCGAGTCTGTATACCAGTTGTGCCCATTATGAGGGGTTCCCACCATTCCTGTGATGAGCTACTGAGTCAGTACACCAGCTGTGCCCATTATGAGGTGTTACCAGCATCCCTGTGCTGAGCTCCCAAGTCTGTACAGCCGCTGTGCCCATTATGAGGACTTCCCACCATCCCCCTGCTGAGTTTCCGGGTCTGTACACCTGCTGTGCCCATTATGAGGGGTTCCCACCATCCCTATGCTGAGTTCCCGGGTCTGTACACCTGCTGTGCCCATTATGAGGGGTTCCCGCCATCCCTATGCTGAGTTCCCAGGTCTGTACACCTGCTGTGCCCATTATGAGGGGTTCTCACCATCCCTGTGCTGAGTTCCCGGGTCTGTACACCTGCTGTGCCCATTATGAGGGGTTCCCACCATCCCTATGCTGAGTTCCCGGGTCTGTACACCTGCTGTGCCCATTATGAGGGGTTCCCGCCATCCCTATGCTGAGTTCCCAGGTCTGTACACCTGCTGTGCCCATTATGAGGGGTTCTCACCATCCCTGTGCTGAGTTCCTGGGTCTGTACACCTGCTGTGCCCATTATGAGGAGTTCCCACCATCCCTGTGCTGAGTTCCTGGGTCTGTACACCTGCTGTGCCCATTATGAGGAGTTCCCACCATCCCTGTGCTGAGTTCCTGGGTCTGTACACCTGCTGTGCCCATTATGAGGGGTTCCCGCCATCCCTATGCTGAGTTCCCAGGTCTGTACACCTGCTGTGCCCATTATGAGGGGTTCTCACCATCCCTGTGCTGAGTTCCTGGGTCTGTACACCTGCTGTGCCCATTATGAGGAGTTCCCACCATCCCTGTGCTGAGTTCCTGGGTCTGTACACCTGCTGTGCCCATTATGAGGGTTCTTACCCCAAATATTTTCACAATTAATATTTTCTGAATGGTTCTTAAAGACAAATATGGAGAAGATGTATTCATTGCCCTTTGTGTTACCAATTGGGAGGCCAACAAAACGTGATACTTACGTGAATTAGTTGAGGGCGAGGTGGAAGTCATGGGTGTCAGGTTCAACTGCGAGATGTCAAAGTCGTCACAGTCGTCCGTATCTTGCACAAGACCAACTTTGTCGAAGTAGCTTGAGAAGGCATCTGAGGTACACTGTAGGGCAGGCTGGTCCGGCTGTCTGGATGGCACTGGAGGAGGGTTCACCATCTGGAAATCCTTGAACATCTCCTTCGTTACTGTCTGATCAGGCCGCAGGGGGCTTGATCGCATGGAGTCGCTGGAGGGTGGCACAGCGGCTACCGGGGCCGTACTACCTTGGAACATGGCTGCTTGGAAAGGCAATACAGTCTGTGTTGGCATGAAGGCAGCGGGTGGGAACTGACCGGGCAGTGTGGGCCACGGCTGTTGCTGAGTGGGGGGATAAAGGCCTGGCTGGGCCCATGCTATTGTCTGGTTTCCCTGCATAACCTGAGGAACGGGAGGCTGGCCGCCCAAGACCATCTGCGGCTGTATCAATGGTTGTTGTCCCCAGAACGATGGCTGGACGGCTCCCATTGCGACATAACCTGGAGGGAAAAACAAAAAGAAAGATAGAAAACAACAATCAGAAACAGAAATGTTTGGAAATATTTCCATATTGAACTGGAAACCTTTATGTAGCCTGTGATGTACTAAAATCCCTTAATTTGGGTTTTTATCTGTTGTCTTCTGTTGGTTGGCTCTGTGATTACCAACACTATGAGAATTTGTGTTTATGCCCCCTTATCGGTGTCTCCAGCTGCATGGTGCAATGTAATAAATTATACCAAATTCTGTGTAATATCACTTCTATTATCAGTGCCGGGACAATGTCATCCAGAACCCAGTGGACGTGCAATTCAATTAGTTAAGAATCAAAATTTGGACAAAAATTTAGTTATTTGGAGATTCGGATGTATCTGAATTTCTAAACCACAATAGTAACAAAGTTTAACGACTCTGAAAAAAATTATAACAAAACGATCTATCTGAATTCAAATTAAAAATTAATTTGAAATGGATGAATTGGAAGGATTGGGAAAACAAGGATTTCGGGCACAAGGGATAAATAAAATAACTCTTTATTTGAATTCAAAGATAAAAACACAGGAACAATAGACATGTACTGAATTTTAAAAGGGAGGGCCTAAACAGGTCCCTAATGTGCTGTGTATTCGGTTCACAGTCAATAGAATCACAATTCACATACAGAATGTAGTATAATACAGTATACAAAAAATACTTCACATCAAGAAGTGCCCGCGGATGGATACCCGAGTAAACAAGGTGCCGTCCGACCGGGTCATGTGATGTTTTGAATCATAAATTCACCATAATTGGTTAGCATTAGCTCGACATGTTTCACTTTACTTGGGAAAGCTTCGTCCGGAGCTGTTACTAGGGCTTTCAATATATTCTGTATATTGTGTGATATAACACACGTTAGAAATTCCTTAGAACATAACGAGGGGGGTCTGAATGTCATGGCGGCGGTTCCCCATCCGGAGGGGTGATCTTGAAGAGGCAACAGGAGCTCATGATGAGCTTACGGTGTGCTATGCATTATATTTAACCACTTTACCACCGGAGGATTTTGCTGTCTTCCGTCCAGGCCACTTTTTGCGATTCGGCGCTGTGCGACTTCAACTGACAATTGCGCGGTCGTGCGACGCTGTACCCAAACGAAATTTACGTCCTTTTTTTCCCACAAACAGAGCTTTCTTTTGGTGGTATTTGATTACCTGTGCGATTTTTACTTTTTGCGCTATAAACAAAAAAATAGCGTTTATTTTGAAAAAATAACAATATTTTTAACATTTTTTTATATGAAATTCCCCCCAAAAAAGATGTAAAAACCATTTAAAAAATTTTTGGCCAATTTGTTTTCTGCTACCTATGTTTGGTAAAAAAAATCGCAATAAGCGTATTTTGATTGGTTTGCGCAAAAGTTATTGCGTTTACTAACAAAGGGAAAGATTTCTGTCATTTTTGGTGTTTTTTTTTAACGCGTAATGGCGGCGATCTGCGATTTTTTTTGCGGGACTGCGATATTGCGGCGGACAGATCGGACCCTTGACTGACATTTTTGACACTTTTGGGGGTACCAGTGACATTACTGCAGTAATCAGTGCTATATATATGCACTGTTACTGTAAAAATGACACTGGCAGGGAAGGGGTTAATTTTATTGGAGAGGGAGGGGTTAATGTATGCCTGGTGCTTACTGACGTGTGGAGGGGGAGGTGACTGAGTGAGTCATGGACAGATCGGATGTCCAGCTATGCTGAACAGTCCGATCTGTCACTCCCTGTCACTATGGAGATCCGTCCGCTGTGTGTAAACAGATCTCCACACTAGATCCCCGACGATCGGGTAAGAGCAGCGGCGATCGCCGCTGCTCCTCCCCTGGCCCGACTCCCGCTGTGAATGAAAACAGCGGGAGCGAGACTCCGGCGGCGCGCAAGCGCCGCCCAGAAGGGGGAGTGTCTGACGACGTAGTACTACGTCGTCAGACGATAACGAGCCACTCTGCCGCAGTAATATTACTGTGAGCGGTCGTAAAGTGGTTAAAGGCCTTACAGCTACCTGGTATTTATATACCCGGTTAACTATTGATACTGATTATAAGCGGTGTATTGCTTACCGTATTATAATCGCCCTGCTGACCTCATATGAGTCTCCTGCAAGCCCACAAAGACCCCCCTCGTTATGTTCTAAGGAATTTCTAACGTGTGTTATATCACACAATATACAGAATATATTGAAAGCCCTAGTAACAGCTCCGGACGAAGCTTTCCCAAGTAAAGCGAAACATGTCGAGCTAATGCTAACCAATTATGGTGAATTTATGATTCAAAACATCACATGACCCGGTCAGACGGCACCTTGTTTACTCGGGTATCCATCCGTGGGCACTTCTTGATGTGAAGTATTTTTTGTATACTGTATTATACTACATTCTGTATGTGAATTGTGATTCTATTGACTGTGAACCGAATACACAGCACATTAGGGACCTGTTTAGGCCCTCCCTTTTAAAATTCAGTACATGTCTATTGTTCCTGTGTTTTTATCTTTGAATTCAAATAAAGAGTTATTTTATTTATCCCTTGTGCCCGAAATCCTTGTTTTCCCAATCCTTCCAATTCAACAATTTCTAGAGGATAGGGGCACTAAATGTATTATTGTTCACATGCCCTGAGTGCTGCTGTCTGAAGGCATGTTCTTCCAATAATTTGAAATGGAAACATATTGCAATAAATACGTGAAATAAAATGATGATTCCTACTTAGGCTGCTTAAAAGAAAAGAAAAAAAAAAAGAAAGGAAAAGAAAAGAAAAGAAAGGAAAAGAAAAGAAAGGGAAAAAAAGAAAGGAAAAGAAAAGAAAAGAAAAAAAAGAAAAGAAAGGAAAAGAAAAGAAAAGAAAGGAAAGGAAAGGAAAGGCAAAGAAAAGAAAAGAAAAGAAAAGAAAGGAAAAGAAAGGAAAAGAAAGGAAAAGAAAAGATAGGAAAGGAAAGGAAAGGAAAGGAAAGGAAAGGAAAAGAAAAGAAAAGAAAGGAAAGAAAGGAAAAGAAAGGAAAAGAAAAGAAAAGAAAAGAAAAGAAAAGAAAAGAAAGGAAAAGAAAAGAAAGGAAAGAAAGGAAAAGAAAAGAAAGGAAAGAAAGGAAAAGAAAAGAAAGAAAAGAAAGGAAAGGAAAAGAAAAGAAAGGAAAAGAAAAGAAAAGAAAAGAAAAGAAAAGAAAAGAAAAGAAAAGAAAAGAAAGGAAAGGAAAAGAAAAGAAAGGAAAAGAAAATAAAGGAAAAGAAAATAAAAAGAAAATAAAAAGAAAAGAAAGGAATAGAATGGAATAGAAAAGAACAAAAAAGAATTGGACAGAAAATAAAGAAAGAATAACATTGAATAGAATGGAAAATAATAGAAAAGAAAAGAAAATACAAGAATAGAACAGAAAATAGAAGAATAAAATAGAATAGAAAATAATAAAAAAAAAAACTAAAATAGAAAAGTCAAAAATTGAATATATATGAAAAAATAGAATATGACAGAAAATAAAAGAATAAAATAGAAAGTAAAATAATAGAATAGAAAAAAAATAGAACAGAAAAGAATAGAATAGTCTAAAACAATATAATTGAATAGAATAGAAAATACAGAAATAATTTAGAATTAAATATAAAAGAATAGAATAAAATAGAATAGAATAAAACAGAATAGAATCTAAAATAAAGACGTAGAATAGAATTGAAAATAAAGAAATATAATAGAATAGAAAATAAAATAAAAGAATAGAATAAAAAAAAAAGGGAATGTAATAGAAAAGAAAAAAAAAATAGAATAAAACATAATTGATTTTAAGAGAATAGAAAATACAGAAATATAATAGAGTAACATATAAAAGAATAGAATAAAACAAAATAGAATATAAAAGAATATAATTTAATATACTTGAAAATAAAAAAAATGGGATAGCATAAAAAATAAAATAATAATAAAGAATAGAAAATATAATAGAATAGAAAAAAAAGAATAATAGAATAAAATAGAGAGCATACAGCTGTCTTCCGAAATTTTAAAATGTCTAAAAATTCAAATTTAAAACTACATGTCCTAAGAGTATCCTTAGCAAAGGAAGTGAAAAAAATAAGAGATCTATTGGCAGGATCAACAATTTAATTTAAAAAAATAACAAAAATCCTGAGACAGACTGCATTCTATATGTTATTAAAAAAAAAAAAAAAACACTTGAAATGACCAATGTTGTAAGAAAAAGTATTTTTGCTGTATTACAATTTATTGGCTTGTAATTGACTTGTAAAACTATTATACATTTTAGATTCAAATAAACGTTTTATTTTTTTTTATTTGATAAATGACTTTGGACTTAAAGTAGAACTAAAGGCAAAGCTTTTCTTTTTTTTTCTTTTTTTTTTTTTTTTTAATTTTAGGTAGATAGGTAGACCCCTGTTTTTTTTTTTTTTTTGCTATCTTTGTTCCATTGGGGAGATTTCCCTTCTCTTCCTGTCCCATAGCCAAAACAGGAAGTGAGAGGAAATCCTTCCAAAGTGAGGAAATCCCAGGGTGTCACCAGAAGTAGAGATTTCACCTCTATCAATAACCTGATGTCAACAAAAATGTGGGATTTTCTTTTACTTTCACTGGTTGATAACATTAAACAGGACAAATAGAGAGAGCGAATCTCCCTAACAGAAGCACAGATAGAAATAAAAACCTGAAAGGGGTTCTAATCTCTCCCCACTCTATTCAAAACTAAGAAAAATACTTTGCTTTTAGTCACATTTTAAAAGACAAGAATTACAGGCCATCTGCTGGTGAGATCTGGTACTGCAGTTAAGGCCTCTTTCACACTTGTACGACCTGAAAGTCACACGACTTTGACGCGACTTGAAGCAATGCCTGTGTAATCTTGAGGTCTATGGACCTCAAGTCGCCTCGAAGTCGGACAAAAGTAGTGCAGGGTCTACTTTGAAGTCGCTGCGACTTGAAGTCGCACAGATATGAATGGTACTCATTGGAAATCATGGAGTACGACTTGTCATGCGACTTTGCAGTCTCAAGTCGCAGGACAAGTCGCACAAGTGTGAAAGGGTCCTAAACTATTATTCCTTCTTGATGTAAGAGATATGCAAATAACATACAACGAGTCAGGCTGGGTTCACACTTTTGTAAATTGGATGTGGGATACGCAGCTCCTGGGCGGCCGTAATACACACTGGAAAAAGAGTCCGGTGCGTCTTTGACTCCGTTTCAGATTCACACCTGAAACGTAGAAAAGGGACGCATCAGACCCCCTCCTGTGACCCACGGGCCGCAGCTAGTGTGAACCCGGCCTCAGCTGAGGTTAGGGTGATTCTAGGCATAAAGTCTGTGTACTGTTAGCACCCCCTGGTGGATTTAGTAATGATGTGCAATGATGAGTAAGGTATCAATACAATCGCTGTGACCTAACAGATTAAATTACATAAAAACTGATTGTGTAAAATGCAACGTCCCAAACAAATAACTAAAAAAAAATAAATAAAAAAAATAACTTGTTTTCAACCACGACATCTCGATTATTTAGTCTGGAAATGAATCAAGCATTTTTTTTTATCAACTTTATGTATGTAGTCTGTGCTGATCACTGGTACTGTTCCCTTTATGCAAAAAAAAAAAAAAATGTTTGAGTTGATTTTTGGTTTGATCGATTCTCATTGCAGGAATTATCCATAAGTCTTTTAATAATTATTATTATTTTATTTTTTTTGCAATTTTTTATATTTAAATCAATTGTAAATTGCAACATGTACAGAGGCCATAAGAAACGGGATGAATCTGAACCCAAGGTAAAAAAAAAAATAAAAAAATGAATAAATTGTACTGTATTATTCCAATTTTTGGCTTCATTTTCTTTTTCTTCCCAGATGTTTTTTCATTTGTTTACTCATTTATTTATTCTCATTACAGGAAGTAATGGAGTCTTATTGTCAAATTATCGTCAAATTATTGAAGACTTATGGAGTCTTCAATAATTTGCTATTTTGATTTTTTTTTTTTGCAGATTTTCATATTTAAATTGATTGTAAATTTCAATATGTACAGTGGACATTAGAAATAAAATATATCTAAACCCAAGGTAAAGAAAATGTAATATATTGTAGCATTCTAGGCATTAGCTCTGCTGACTGTAGTAATTTTTTTCCCCCTTCCTAGATGTTTTTCATTTGTTTATTTATTCCCATTACAGGAAGTATCCATAAAGTCTTTCAATATTTTGCTATTTTTTTATTTTTGCAATTTTTCATATTTAAATTGATTGCACATTTCAACATGTACAGTGGACATTAGAAATAAAATGTTTCTAAACCCAAGGTATAAAATAAATAATAATAATAATAATAATCATAATAATAATCATAATAATAATAATAATAATAATAGTATATTGTAGCATTCCAGTCATTAGCTCTGCTTACTGCATTGTTTTTTTTTTCCCCAGATATTTTCCATTTATTTATTTATTCATTCTCATTGCAGGAAGTATCTAAGTCTTTCAAAAATGTGCTATTTTTTATTTTTATTTTTGCAATTTTTCATATTTAAATCAATTGTAAATTACAACATGTACAGTGCGCATTAGAAATTGGATGTATCTGAACCCAAGGTAAAAAAAAAAAACAATTAATAAATTGTACTGTATTAATCCAGTTTTTAGCTCTGCTGGCTGCATTCGTTTTCTTTTTTTCTTCCCAGATGTTTTTCCATTTGTTTGTTTATTTATTTATTCTCATTACAGGAAGTTTCTATAGTCTTTCAATATTTATTTTTTTTTTTTTTTGTATTGTTCATATTAATCAATTTAAGGCTCCATGCACACAGGGCGTCATAAAAACGTGCTCCAAAGCTGTTTACATAACGCCGGGAAACAGCAGCTGTAAAAACGTGCTTTCAGTAGCTTTTTCTACTAGCGTTATTGCACGTTTGGCCACAGTAGCTGTTAGCAGCGTTTTTTCTGCCTCCATTCAAAATCAATGGTTCCCTATGGGAGCCTATTGATTTGAATGGAAGTCACACCGCAGGTCGGATCAAGCGATTATGCCGGCCTCTGGTCTCTGCAGCTTAATATATAGCCATTAGGGGCGTGGCCGCCAGATGACGTCATCGGGAGACCACGCCCCATTGTGTCACATATGACGTCATCTGTGACACAAGGGGGCGTGGTCTCCCGATGACGTCATCTGGCGGCCACGCCCCTAATGGCTATATAATAAGCTGCAGAGACCAGAGGCCGGCATAATCGCTGGAGACGTTGTCGGAGGAGGACCGGAGGAAGAAGGACAGCCGACAGCCGACAGCAAAAGAGCAGAAGACCGGAGAGGAGAAGACAAGAAGATTGCACAGCAGAAGGGCGGACAGCAGAAGACCCTCGGAGAGGAGAAGACAGCAGAAGACCCCCGGAGAGGAGAAGACAAGAAGGGCGGACAGCAAAAGAGCAGAAGACCCTCGGAGAGGAGAAGACAGCAGAAGACCCCCGGAGAGGAGAAGAGCCGGATGAAGATTTTTAATAAATTTTCCAAAACGTCTCCTGTCGTTATTCCCATACACTGCATTTTATGGGGTGAATGAGTAGGGGTACAGTGTACCCCATACCCATTCACATAGGGAGGGGGTCCGGGATCTGGGGAAGCCCCCTTGTTAAAGGGGGCTTCCAGATTCCGATGAGACCCCTGCCCGCAGACCCCCACAACCACCGGCCAGGGTTGTGGGGATGAGGCCCTTGTCCTCATCAACATGGGGGCAAGGTGCTTTGAGGTGCGGGGTGCAGAGCCCCCCCTGCCCCAAAGCACCCACACCCCCCCCATGTTGAGGGCGTGTGGCCTGGTATGATCCAGGGGGGTGGGGCCGCTCGCTCATCCCCTTTCCTGGCATGCCGGACTGCATGCTCGGATAAGGGTCTGATATGGATTTTGGGGGGGACCCCACGCCGTTTTTTCGGTGTGGGGCTACACTCAAATTCCATACCAGACCCGAAGGGCCTGGTTTGGAACCTGGGGGGGACCCCACGCCGTTTTTTTCCCCATTTTGGCGTGGAGTTCCCCCTCAAGATTCTCACAGTGCAGGTCGCACCGCAAGTCGGATCACCCTGATCCGACCTGCGGTGTGACTTCCATTCAAATCAATAGGCTCCCATAGGGAGCCATTGATTTTGAATGGAAGAAAAAAAACGTATAACGTGGCTTAACGCACGTTAAGCAACGTTATGGAGCCTTTAGCAGCGTCAGACGTTTTTTGCAGCTTGACGCTGGAGCTCCTGAACCCACAGTTCCTGGGTTTTTTTTGGAGCTGTAAAACGCCTATGCCACTTGGAGCTCCTAAAAGCTCTATGTGTGCATGAGGCCATAGAATAACATGGATGGGCGTTCTGCAGCTGCAAAAAAAAACGTCTGACGCTGCTAACAGCAGCTGTAAAAACGTCCAGTGTGCATGAGGCCTTAATTTTAATATGTACAGTGGACATTAGAAATAAAATGTATCTAAACCCAAGGTAAAAAAAAAAATGTAATATACTGTAGTGTAGCATTCCAGTTAATAGCTCTCCTGACTGCATTCGTTATTTTTTTTTCCCCAGATTTTTTTGAAATTTATTTATTCATTTTCATTGCAGGAACTATCTATAAGCCTTTCAAAAATGTGCTATTTTTAATTTTTTTTTTTTTTTTGCAATTTTTTATATTTTAATTGATTGTAAATTTCAACATGTACAGTGGGCATTAAAAATAAAATGTATCTAAACCGAAGGTAAAACATGTAATAAATTGTAGTATTCTAGTTCTTAGCTCTGCTGGCTGTATTAGTTTTCCTTCTTACTTTTTTTTTTTTTTTTTTCTTTTCTTCCCAGATGTTTTTCCTTTTTTTTTTTTTTTCTTCAATAAAATAGAGATTTTTTTTACTGTGTGATTTTTCCAGTAACACATTTACTGTCCAAGTATCAAGTATGACAATGCTCACTACAGATAGTGTATATGGGATTGTATGGTTGTGTTTTCTTTACTATTTTTTGTTTTTTTATTGGTTGAGCCAGATGGACTTGTGTCTTTTTTCAACCTGACCAACTATGTAAGATCGGACGACAACAGAAACCCCCTCCTTTCTCCATGGGGGGGGGGGGGGGGGTTCTGTAGTCCACATAGATAGCTGTAAACAATGTAACTGATAGCATAGAAAATAATACAGGAAGTTATCAGCTCACTGGATTTCTGTCAGGATCAAGTGTTTTTTTTTTTTTTTTTTACACTTATTGAACAAATGTAAGAAAATGCTTTTATTGATATATATTTTAGCCAAAACTGAGCAAAAAAAATATAAAAATAAAAATTAAAAAAATAAAAGTGTTCTCCCGCTGTCCCACTTGCAACCATGCTTAAAAAAAAAATATATATATGTTATTATTAATTTCTCCAGTGTACAGAGAAGGGTAATCTGGTCTTATTAATGGCTTTGCTTTAATTTGTGCGGAGAGTCATAACACTTCTAATTGTCATATCACGGCACAACGTTTTTAGAGGTCAGATTTATTTCACCATTAAACAGCCCCTTTCATTCACAAGTGTTTATTTCCGACTAAAGAACGGCGGGCGAATCATTAGACGCAGAACACATTAGCTGTCAAATTTCAATTTTCCCGAAGAGCGATTTTCAGGGTCATTGCTCCAAACAGGCTCCTTTAAAATTAAAAAATGGATTCCTCTTTATCAGCGAGGACCCGAATTAATCACCAGCTTGTAAGGCTTGACTTTAAACCTTTGCGGTCCCCGAGGGACGGGCTCGGGACTATGAAAGGCCTCCGGGGGATTAATCTGTACGGAGGGGCCCCAATGGATGGCTCGGCTGTTGAAGGGTAACATGACAGAGCCGGGGGGATCATCCATCATATATTAATGTGATTATCAGGAAACTGCGCATAGATCACACCGGCCCATGTAATGATGGAGAGCTCCAGATAAAGTGCATTTATATTAGAATTGTGTCCCTTTTAAAAGGAATAAGTGTCCTTTTCAGACCAAGAAGATATTATAAAAAAAAAAAAAAAAACCGCTAAAATTTATAAGGTTTTTTTTTTTTTTTTTTTTTTAAAGCTAATGATTATTCTGCTTATACTTTGCCTTCCCTGGTTCTCCCTCCCATCAATATGCTAATACAATTAATAAATAAAACCTTTCGATTTTCCTTACCTCCCCAATGGGACACAGATTCAAAACATAAACTGACAGAGGTTCTAATCTAATTCACTACAAAAAAAAATTAAAATAAATAAATGAATTAATTAACTAAAAAAAAAATATATATATATATATATATATATATATATATATATATATTTTTTTTTTTTTTTTAAATAAATAAACAGGCTATACATGCATTGTTCTGAAACAGTTACACGACCACCCGCGAAAGGTATATTATGCCTTCCCATGTTCCTCTGTCCTCCTGCTGACCATAAATGCTGCTATACAAAACTTTTTAAAAAAAATGTATATACAATTAGAATAAAAAATATATTTAAAAAAAATGTTGGCTATGCATCCTTCTGCTTATCTATATGTATAGTAAAACAAATAAAAAATAAAAAAAGATTTTAATAAATAGATTTAAATAAATATATATATATATATAAATAAGTAAATATAATTATTATTTTTTTTTTAATTTTATTTATTAAAATGTTTTCATTTTTTTTACTATACATGTAGATAAGCAGGAGGATGCATAGCCAACATTTTTTTTAAATATATTTCTTATTCTAATTGTATTCAAATTTTTTTTTAAAGTTTTTTATAGTAGACTTAGCATGTTGGTCAGCAGGAGGACAGAGGATCCAGGGAAGGCATAATATACCTTTCACGAGTGGTCATGTAACTGTTTCAGAACAGTACATGTATAGCCTGTTTTTTAATTTAATTTAATTAATTTAATTAATTAATTCATTAATTTTTTTTTTTTTTTAATTAGATTAGAACCTCTGTCAGTTTATGTTTTGAGTCCCATTGGGGGGGGGGGGGGGTGTAAGGAAAATGGAAAGGTTAATTGTATTAACATGTTGATGGGAGGGAGAACCAGGGAAGGCAAAGTACAAATATGTAAAAAAAAAGGGGGACCGCGCTCATAAAATACATATACATTACAGTCCAGCATACATTCTGAATTCTGTGTTCAAAAAATTGTGCTCAACAAGTATATATGTGCTCAAAAATTATACATAGTGGAATCCTTTGCTTCAGACCACCAGCCACTCGTGTTCGTGGATTAGTGCTCTCCTTCACAGACACCACATGAACATCCCACTTACCAAATATAATTGATCCCTATTACAGGCAGTCAAAATAGGCTTGAAATCGAGGGTGAACTCCACTACCCTGGAGGATGATGTTCTCATTCAAATATAAGTTTAAGTTTAAATTTAAGTATAAGAAAATAATCCAGGCAGGTAAAGAGAGGAAGAATAGGAAGCCTTTATGGTGTAGTATGTTATAAATTAATTTATTGAATACACCGGAAGCGACGTAGCGGCATACCTCAGACCCGATGCGTTTCATCAGTAACATTTGACGTCATCAGGAGTCATGTCATTACTGACGAAATGCGTCAGTCAAAACAATATTTTTCACTTTCTGCTATATGACAGTCTCAAAAAAAATAAAAATAAAATTAAAAATCTAAATTTTTTAACATTTTAGGCCAATTTGTTTTCTGCTACATATTTTTGGTAAAAAAATCGCAATAAGTGTGTTTTGATTGGTTTGGGCAAAAGTTATCGCGTCTACTAACTACGGGAAAGATTTATGTCATTTTTATTGTTTTTTTTTTTTTTTTTACTAGCAATAGCGGTGGTCTGCGATTTTTTTTGCGGGACTGCGACATTACGACGGACAGATCAGACCCCTGACTGACATTTTTGACACTTTTGGGGGGACCAGTGACATTACTACAGTAATCAGTGCTAAAAATATGCACTGTTACTGTAATAATGACACTGGCAGGGAAGGGGTTAACCCTGTGGGTGATCAAGGGGTTAAATGTGAGCCTAGGGGAGTGATTCTAACTGTGGGGGGGGGGGGGGTGTGGCTTGTGAAATGACCATAGAGACATGTGATTCTATATATAGAAGGATCACAAGCGCTCTGTGATAATTCCAGAGAGGAGAACGGTCAGCTGTGTTTACAACAGTCGACCGTTCTTCTCTCTCAGCGGGGAGCGATCGCGGGTGTCAGGCGGCAATCGGCGGGAAATAAGAGAAACAGAGCCGCTCAGGTGTATCAGTCCGACCTGGTGCTGGTGAGACCCGTCATCCGGATGAAATGCAAGGAAATCGGAGCCACCTAACCTGTGCATCGGCTTTCCTGCTGCCGAGTGTGGGCGGGAGTGCGCCCCTGGTGGCACACTAGCCCCTTAGCTGCCGGTGCGTGACCGACATAGACCTACGTCGGTTTGTGCAGGAGGGCCGCACTGCCGCAGTAAAAAGGCGGCGACTGGTCGGCAACCGGTTAATGACCAGGCCTTTTTTTGAGATACGACATTATTTTAACTGACAATTGCGTGGTCATGCGATGCTGTACCCCAATAAAATTGATGTCCTTTTTTTCCCCACAAATAGAGCTTTCTTTTGGTGGTATTTGATCACCTGGGCGATTTTTATTTTTTGCGCTATAAACAAAAAAAGAGCGACAATTCTGAAAAAAAAAAATTATATATTTTTTTTACATTCTGCTATAAAACATTCCCAATGAATAAAAATTAAAATTTTTCATAATTTTAGAGCAATTTGTTTTCTGCTACATATTTTTGCTAAAAAAAAAAAAATTGCAAAAAGCGTATTTTGATTGGCAAAAGTTATCACGTCTACAAACTAGGGGAAAGATTTATGTCAATTTTATTTATTTATTTTTTTACTAGTAATGGCGGCGATCTGCGATTTTTAGCCGGACTGCGACATTGCTGCGGACAGATCGGACCCCTAACTGACATTTTTGACACTTTTGGGGGGGACCAGTGACATTACTACAGAAATCAGTGCTAAAAATATGCACTGTCACTGTAATATTGACACTGGCAGGGAAGGGGTTAACTTAGGGGGTGATTAAAGGGTTGTGTGAGCCTAGGGGAGTGTTTTCTAACTGTATGGGGGCGGGGGTTGTGAAATGACCATAGAGACCTGTGATCCTATATAGAAGGATCACAGGAGCTCTGTGATCATTTCCGAGAGAAGAACGGTCTGCTGTGTTTGCAAAAGTGATCGTCGTTCTCTCTCTCAGCGGGGAGCGATCGCGGGTGTCAGGCGCAATCGGAGCCGCCTGCCCCGTACATTGGAGTCCCTGCTGCCGAGTGGGGGCGGGAGCGCGCTCGCCCCCTAGCTGCAGGCGCGTGACCGACGTATACCTACGGAGGTTTGCACAGGAGGGCCTGTGAGATAGAAGGATCACAGGCGCTCTGTGATCATTTCAGAGAGAACGGTCGGGTGTGTTTGCAACAGCTGACCGTCGTTCTCTGTACGCAGGGAGCGATCGCAGGTGCCCGGCAGCAATCGCGACCGCCAGGCCTTGTGGATCGGCATCTCCACTGCCTACTGAGGGCACTCGCCCCCCAGCACCACTCCTACGAACCAACGTACCCATACGTCGATTCGCGCAGCCGAGCCAGACTGCCGCAGTATATATGCGGTGGGCAGTCAGCAAGTGGTCCTTCGATTAATATTCATATGCCCACTATGGTGTCGCCTATGCTTCCCGTTACCCAAAAATGCTTCAAAGACTGATTTGGTTGAAAAAAAAAAAAAAGGAAAAAAATGGAGTCCTGCGATATGAAAGCCCCTCCCTCTTCCTCTAACTGTGACAGGTTTAATCTCATTGGCCAATTTTCCCAAAAAATGTTTGGAAAAAATGCTCCAAAAACAAAATAAAGAGCTTTGAGTGGACCACTTCTGTATACATCTAAAACTGAGCAAGAAAACTGTAATGTGTATGTCTGTGAACCAGCAGGGGGCAGTGTTGCTCCACTCTATAAATTTCCATTACCAGTTAAATTCCAGCCTTCTGCTTACAATAAATGGCCATATCGTCACATTTTAATAACCGTATGGTCGACCTGCTGCAGCGCTGAGATCCGAGTAAACATCAACATCCTTTATAAGAAGACATCTATTTTTTTTTTTTTTTTTTTTTTTACACGTTATCCTGATTGAAAATGCAGCGCTGCAAGACGTATTGTGACATCATCAGTCACATTTCATGAATTCAGGAATGGACGGGGGTTACAGTCTGGGATATTTCACACGGGTTCACGTTCGGTGTCTGGGTTTGTGCATTCCTTGTTTGTAATGCAGACAGAGCGATAATAAAAGTAAACCTAAAACTTCTTTTTCAGTAGGTTTGGTAGAATTTGTTGTTAATTTGTTTCAAAATTTTCTCCCATGGAGATCCTTGGAGACCACATTAAACCTGAACTCCAGCCAGAGTTTGTCCAGCATCATCTAGCCCACATGTGCCAAACACAAGGCCTGCAGGCCGAATCCAGCCCACCAGGTCATTTCTTGTGTCACTTCGCAACTCTCCTGCAGCTGTGGCAACCCCTTCATCTCCAACCCCACCTTGTCACAGCAGTCAGTAGCAGAGAGGAGGACAGATCTCGCGCTTCTGTGCAGCTGTGGAGAGGCTTGCCTCTGCCCTCACCCTGTTTCAGTAGTCGACAGCAGAAAGGAGGACAGAACTCCTCCTACAGATCCTGCACCTCTTTGTGCAGTCTCGGAGAGGCTTGACTCTGCCCCCTCCCCGTCTCAGCAGTTGCAGAAGTGAGGAGGACAGAACCCCTTGTTCAGATCCTGCTCCTATCTGTGAAGTTGTGGAGAGGCTTGTCTCTGCCCCCCCACCCTGTCTCAGCAGCTGAGAGGAGGACAGAACCCCTCCGCCAGATCCTGTGCCTCTCTGTGCAGCTGCAAAGAGGCCCCCCCCCCACCCTATCTCAGCAGTCAGCAGCAGAGAGGAGGACAGAACTCCTATAGATCTTGCACCTCTATGCAGCTGCGGAGAGGCTTGTCTCTGCCCTCACCCTGTCTCAGCAGTAGAGAGGAACACAGAACTCCTCCACCAGATCCTGCGCTTCTCTGTTCAGCCATGAAGAGGCTTGTCTCTGCCCCCACCCCTTCCACCCTGTCTTAGCAGTCGGCAGCAGAGAGGTGAATAGATCCTCCTACAGATCCTGTGCATCTCTGTGCAGCTGTAGCACCCCCCTGTCTCCGCTTCCCCTGGTCTCAGCTGATGTCCTCTGGTCCTCCTCCAGACCCTTCACTTTCAGCTTGTTCTGTTCAGCCCCCAGCTTCTTCCCGGCAGCAGCACAAGGTAAGGGGGGTGCATTGTGATGTAAGGGTGAATTGGGGACTTAAGTTATGACTACTGATGCGGGGGGGGGGGGGCTCTTGACATCTAATGTAAGGAGTGGTGGGGTGATCTGGACATCTATTCTTATAGATACATCCAGCCCATTGAGGGGAAATCCCTAATTCTGATGTGGCCTGCAATGAAACTGAGCTTAATACCCCTGACCTAGTCAATTTTAGCAGCAAATGCTCACATTTCCTTCCTCGCCCCCTACTGGTCAGTCTGGACAACAAGAATAATTAAAATTCACAGCATATAATAACCACTTCTGGACCGGAAGGATTTGCCCCCTTAATGACCAGGCCATTTTTTGCTATACGGTTCTGTGTTATTTTAACGGACAATTGCGCGGTCGTGCAACGCTGTACCCAAAAAAAATTGATGTCCTTTTTTCCACACAAATAGAGCTTTCTTTTGGTGGTATTTGATCGGCTGTGCGATTTTTATTTTTTGTACTATAAACAAAAATAGTGCAACAATTCTGAAAAAAAAAAAAAAAAAAACAACAATATTTTTCACATTCTGCTATATAACATCCCCCCCCCCCCCATCACCAAACATTTTTTTAAAATCAAAGTTTTTTAACATTTTAGGCCAATTTGTTTTCTGCTACATATTTTTGGTAAAAACAATCCCAATAAGCGTATTTTGATTGGTTTACGCAAAAGTTATCACGTCTACAAACTAGGGGAAAGATTTATATCGGTGGCGATCAGCGATTTTTTGCGGGATTGCAACATTGCGGCGAACCGATCGGACCCCTAACTGACATTTTTGACACTTCTGGGGGTACCAGTGACATTACAACAGTAATCAGTGCTATAAATATGCACTGTTACTGTAATAATGCCATTGGCAGGTATGGGGTTAACCCAGGGGCGTTTAAAGGGTTAAATGTGTACCTAGGGGGCGTGTTTCTAACTGTATGGGGGCGGGGCTTGTGAAATTACCATAGAGACCTGTGATCCTTTATAGAAGGATCACAGGCGCTCTGTGATCATTCCAGAGAGAAGAACGGTCCGGCTGTGTTTATCCGGTCCTCCAAGGCCATCTTGCCCTCACTCAACTTCCTGCCTGGGACCTGAAAGGATCGGATAATTTTTCCTGCTGCCGACGGCTCCGGTAAGCGGGGAAAACCAATGGGAAGCGGCTGCAGGGGTGCACCTCTCCTGCCGCCCTGGTCCTTGGCTTCGCTACATACAGCGGCATAAAAGGCATTTCATGTCCATTGAATGGCAAATTTTTGGGGCCTTTCAGGGCCGACAATTATTTTTTCTGTGAATGCCTAATGTACCTCCAGCCACCAAATACTAAGTTCTTTGCTGTCAGTTCAAACCATGTGAGCTAATTTTTGGAGCCTATACAGGCCGACACTTACTTCTGTATACTGTGAGCGCCTACCGTACCTCTAGCCATCAAAAACTACGTTTTTTTGCTGTCAGTTCAAACCATGTGAGCTACTTTTTGCAGCCTATACAGGCCGACACTTACTTCTGTATACTGTGTGAATGCCTAATGTACCTTCAGCCACAGAATACTACGTTCTTAGCTGTCAGGTAAACCCATGTGGGCTAATTTTTGGTGCCTTTTATGGCCGACACTTACTTCTGTATCCTGTGAATGCCTAATGTACCTTCAGCCACAGAATACTAAGTTCTCAGCTGTCAGGTAAACGCATATGGGTTAATTTTTGGGGCCTGGAATGGCCGACACTTACTTCTTTATCCTGTGAATGCCTTATTTTTCAGACTGGAATTGAAAAACAATGGGTCTGTAAAGGTTCCGCCAAATTGTGGAATGGATGCGGACCCATTTTACAGATGTGTGAATGGACCCTATATGTATTAGACAATGTATTTACCGGCTGCGGTCAGTTCTGGCTGATTTATGAAAAAAAATATATATTTTTTGCTGTAAAAAAAAAATAAATTTAGGGCAACTTTTTCAATTGCAATACTTCTGTTATGACATTGTCCATGTGCTGGGACTATTTGTGCACAGCTAGTATGTCTTTTGTGCCTGCAAATATGACCTAAATGTTTTTAAAGTTCGCCTCCCATTAAAGTCAATGGGGCCCGCCGCGAACTCGCGGTTCGCGGACTTTTGAGAAAATTTGCGGCTGGCGTTCGCGAACCGCCCCGGCCCATGTTCGTCCATCACTAGTGATCAAATACCACCAAAAGAAAGCTCTGTTTGTAGGGAAAAAAAAGGACGTAAATTTAGTTTGGGTACAGCGTTGCATGGCCGCGCAATTGTCAGTTAAAGTCGCGCAGTGCCAAGTTGAAAAAAGTGGCCTGGACATTAAGCAGGAAAATCCTCTGGTCTTAAAGTGATTAACGTCAAAGTAGCGTCGTAGATACGCGGCGGGTGGTCCAGAAGCAGTCAAATCGGCTTCTCTTTTGCGTTTCATGGCTTTTTAGGCCGCGTAGCAGGCACACCCAGCGCCACTTTAGTTATGAAATGAAACCTTTGCCCTCTCCGCATCGGTTAAGATTTAGAATACAATATTATCCGCTCTATCTGCTTAAACAAATTAAATTGTTTTATTCTTTTCATTGGCCACCGGCGGCGGATCGATACTAAAGCGTCTGCTCAAAGGTTATCCATGGATTTTCCTTATTCCCCGGTAACGTGTTCATGCTCAGAACCCCCCCAGGCCTGATTTAGTGTTGTGTCTTATATGTCATGTCTCCTCCACTGGCTGCAAGTCATCTCTAATTATAGCTGCAAACAACCGGGAGTTACAATGTATCGCCGAGGAGAGGAAACTCATTACTGCTCATCTTGTGTCTTCCTGCAAAAGGGGGTCATTTCACCACGGCTGTGTAACCCCCCCCCCCCCCCCCAGAGTAAATGTTTGCAAATGAGCCCCTTCATGCTCCATAGAGAAAGGACATCTGGGTGACGCCATATTTACGAGGCGGGCTTGAAAATGCTTAATTGAAAAAAATCAGCACTATAATAAACAAATAGTAGCATTTTAATAAGGACCAACATAAAATGTGTTCCAAATCCAATAATGTGCATATATAAAATAAACATGCTAATAGGTGAAAAAACACACGTGAAAAAAAATCACACATAAATAGTGCAATAAATGTGAAGAAAAATATTCTCAAAAAAAAAATAGTCTATAATAAAAATCCATAGTAATCCAATAATGTGCATATATATATAAAAAAAACATAATAATAGGTGAAAAAAAACAAGTGAAAAAAAAAAACATAAATAGTGCAATAAATGTGAAGAAAAATACTCTCAAAAAATAGTCTATAAATAAAATCATAGTAATCCAATAATGTGCATATATAAAAAAAAAAAAAAAAAAAACATGCTAATAGGTGAAAAAAACACAAGTTAAAAAAAAAAACACACATAAATAGTGCAATAAACGTGAAGAAAAATATTCTCAAAAAATAGTCTATAATAAAAATCCATAGTAATCCAATAATGTGCATATAAAAAAAAAAAAAAAAAAAAAAAAAAAAAAAAAAGCATGCTAATAGGTGAAAAAACTAAAGTGAAAAAAATCACACATAAATAGTGCAATACATGTGAAGAAAAATATTCTCAAAAAATTGTCTATAATAAAAATCCATAGTAATCTAATAATGTGCATTTATATATAAAAAAACAAAAAACAAAACATGCTAATAGGTGAAAAAACAGAAGTGAAAAGAAAATCACACATAAATAGTGCAATAAATATGAAGAAAAATATTCTCAAAAAATAGTGTATTAAAAAAATCCATAGTAATCCAATAATGTGTATATATATATATATATATATATATATATATATATATATATATATAAATGCTTATAGGTGAGAAAACAGAAGTGAAAAAAAATCACACATAAATAGTGCAATAAATGTGAAGAAAAATATTCTCAAAAAAAAAATAGTCTATAATAAAAATCCATAGTAATCCAATAATGTGCATATATATATATATATATATATAAAAAAAAAGCCATGCTAATAGGTGAAAAAACACAAGTGAAAAAAAAAATCACACATAAATAGTGCAATAAATGTGAAGAAAAATATAAAAAAAATAGTCTATAATAAAAATCCATAGTAATCCAATAATGTACATATATATATAAAAAGAAACCTGCTAATAGGTGAAAAAACATAAGTGAAAAAAAAATCACACATAAATAGTGCAATAAATGTGAAGAAAAATATTCTCAAAAAAAAAATAGTCTATAATAAAAATCCATAGTAATCCAATAATGTGCATATATATATATATATATATAAAAACATAATAATAGGTGAAAAAAAACAAGTGAAAAAAAAAACATAAATAGTGCAATAAATGTGAAGAAAAATATTCTCAAAAAATAGTCTATAAATAAAATCATAGTAATCCAATAATGTGCATATATATAAAAAAAAAAAAAAAAAAAAACCATGCTAATAGGTGAAAAAAACACAAGTTAAAAAAAAAAACACACATAAATAGTGCGATAAACGTGAAGAAAAATATTCTCAAAAAATAGTCTATAATAAAAATCCATAGTAATCCAATAATGTGCATATATAAAAAAAAAAAAAAAAAAAAAAAAAAAAGCATGCTAATAGGTGAAAAAACTAAAGTGAAAAAAATCACACATAAATAGTGCAATACATGTGAAGAAAAATATTCTCAAAAAATTGTCTATAATAAAAATCCATAGTAATCCAATAATGTGCATATATATATATATATATATATATATATATATATATAAAAAACCATGCTAATAGGTGAAAAAACACAAGTGAAAAAAAATCACACATAAATAGTGCAATAAATGTGAAGAAAAATATAAAAAAAAAATAGTCTATAATAAAAATCCATAGTAATCCAATAATGTACATATATATATAAAAAGAAACATGCTAATAGGTGAAAAAACATAAGTGAAAAAAAAAATCACACATAAATAGTGCAATAAATGTGAAGAAAAATGTTCTCAAAAAAAAATAGTCTATAAAAAAATCCATAGTAATCCAATAATGTGCATATATAAAAAAAAAAAAACATGCTAATAGGTGAAAAAAACAGAAGTGAAAAAAATCACACATAAATAGTGCAATAAATGTGAAGAAAAATATTTTCAAAAAATAGCCTATAATAAAAATCCATAGTAATCCAATAATGTGCATATATAAAAAAAAAACATGCTAATAGGTTAAAAAACAAAAGTGAATAAATCCCACATAAATAGTGCAATAAATGTGAAGTAAAATATTCTCAAAAATTGATAAATTTACGTGTGTTGTGACACAACGCGTTGGGAGGAGCCGGGTGACGTCACTTCCAGTTTTTGGCATAGGCCAAAAGTTCTATATTCAGAGACACTACATCATCTGGGGACCCCACGGTCTCATCCATTGTCCATCTGCAATCTTATTTTTAATTGTAAGTCACTAATTATTATAAAAAAACTTCTGATTTGATTTATTACACTATGGAGATGTCTGCTTGCTTTTCATGAGCCGCGTATTACCATTGTGGAGGATTTGTTCCATCTTGAGATTATTTTGAATGCGCTTATTATTCTTCATTGAGGTGAGCGGCCATTGCACTTATAGGTGGATAGGTGCCTGTTTGTTTCTGGGATCTTACATGGAAGACACTCTTTTATTATTAATTGTTGTCACTTATTTGTGGACTTTCAGCAACTTTGATATTTTTTTTCTCACTACAGGCATACCCCACTTTTAAGTACACAATGGGACCAGAGCATGTATGTAAAACGAAAATGTACTTAAAGTGAAGCAATACCTTTTTTCATTTCTCAATGCATGTAAATACTCTAGCTCCATAGAAAATCTTGGTCAGCTTGACATGGCATTGCTCCCAAACCATGTGACAAGGACACCAAGCTTGGGGAGCATGTTAAGGGGATCCAGGACTATGACATAGTAGATTACCTAGGCAAGCTGGCCAGTCACAAACAGGATATGTTGTAGTCCTGTGTCCCTCTCGGTGCTCCCTAAGTTTGGTACCCCTGTCACTTATGGTTTGGGAGCAGTGCCATGTCAAGCTGACCAAGATTTCCTATAGACGCCAATGTTAAAAACCGGGAGTAGTGTCGTGCCAAGCTGAACAAGCTGTGTCCTTACTCGCGAGTGTACTTAAAGTGAGTGTACTTAAAGCGGGGTATGCCTGTACTTTATGGATTTTTATTATAGACTATTTTTTGAGAATATTTTTCTTCACATTTATTGCACTATTTATGTGTGATTTTTTTATCATTTGTGTTTTTTCACCTATTAGCATGTTTTTGTTTTTTTTTTATATATATGCGCAGTATTGGATTACTATGGATTTTTATTATAGACTATTTTTTGAGAATATTTTTCTTCACATTTATTGCACTTTTTATGTGTGATTTTGTTTGCACTTTTGTTTTTTCACATTTTAGCATGTTTTTTTATATATGCACATTATTGGATTTGAACACATTTTATGTTGGTCCTTATTATAATGCTATTATTTGTTTATTATAGTGCTGATCTTTTTCTATTTTATATTTATTGTATGTGGTGACACTACAGAAATTGGCTGATATTGCTCTCTTTGCACATTTATATTCCCCCCTGAATCAATGTATTGGTTAGCGCATTGTTACATTGCTCTCATCTTGAAAATGCTTTGCAATGCCTATTTACTGTTTAACCACTTCTGGACCAGACGGATTTGCCCCCTTAATGACCAGGCCATTTTTTGTGATTGAGCACTGCTTTACAATAAAGGACAAATTGCGCGGTCGTATGAAACTGTACCAAAATAAAATTGATGTCCTTTTTTTCCCCACAAATAGAGCTTTCTTTTGGTGGTATTTGATCACCTGTGCGATTTTTATTTTTTTGCGTTATTTTCTATTCTTTTCATTTCCATTCAAAGTCAAATTTCTTCTATTTGAATTTCAGAAGAAGGTTAAATTCTGTCTATTCTATTCTATTCTATTGCTTTTTCTTTCTATTTATTTTTCTATTCTATTCTTTTCTATTATATTTAAATTCAAATTTATTGTATTTGAAATTTGAATTTCGGAAGATGGTGATATTATTTTCTTTTTCTTTATTTTATTTTATTCTATTCTATTCTATTCTTTTTTTATTCTACTCTGCTTCTTTATTTTCTATTCTATTTTCTTCTGTTTTGCTATATTTTCTTCTATTCCATTTCTTTCTTTTCTATTCTAATTTTTTCTATTCTTTTATTTTGTATTCTGTTCTACTCTTCTATATTCTATTCTTTTTATTTTCTATTCTATTATTTTTTTTATTCTATTCTGTTATATTCTTTTCTGTTCCATTTCTTTTATTTTCTATTCTATTTTATTCTCTTTTGAAATCCAAATTCAAATTTGATTTGAAAACGATTCAAACTTGATTTTTTAAAATTATTTGAATTCAATTTCAAAACGATTTCAATTTGATTTTAAAATGATTTGAATTATCCAAAACTATTCAAATTCAAATTTCATCCAAAATTTTAATTTAGTTATTTTGGTCCTTGTACTTACTTTTAAAATCAATAAATAATGAAAAATGTGTCCAAATTATGATTCAGAACGAAACAAACCACACATGTCTAAATATAATACGAAAATAAAAATATAGTACTTACACATTAAAAAAATAATTTCATGATCTTGCTCGTGCATCCCAGTGCAGGCAATTTTATAGGGTCCTTAAATACATGAATGAGTTTGGGGTGGAGGAACTTGACTGGGGCCTGCACAGAGTCCTGACCTCAACCCGATAGAACAGTGATGGCGAACCTTGGCACCCAGATGTTTTGGAACTACATTTCCCATGATGCTCAACTACACTGGAGAGTGCATGAGTATCATGGGAAATGTAGTTCCAAAACATCTGGGGTGCCAAGGTTAGCCATCACTGCGATAGAACATCTTTGGGATGAATTAGAGCGGAGACGGTGAGCCAGGACTTCTCACCCAGAAGTTTGAATGGTCAAACATTCCCATAGACACACTCCTAAACCTTGTGGACAGCCTTCCCAGAAAAGTTGAAGCTGTTATAGCTGCAAAGGGTGGGCCAACTCAATACTGAACCCTACGGACTAAGACTGGGATGCCATTAAAGTTCATGTGTGTGTAAAGGCAGGCGTCCCAATACTTTTGGTTACATAGTGTGTGTAAAGGCAGGCGTCCCAATACTTTTGGTTACATAGTGTGTGTAAAGGCAGGCGTCCCAATACTTTTGGTTATATAGTGTATCTGCCTGCAGCTCAGCTTTAACAGAAATATAAAATCCTTCGCACCCGCTAGCACATGTGTTCATTATATAGTTACATAGTTAGTCAGGTTGAAGAAAAGACACAAGTCCATCTGGTTCAACCAACAAAAAAAAAACGAAAAAAAAAAAAAAAACCACAGTAAATAATGCAGAAATCAGTATACATGATATACAGTATATAGTGTAGATCTCCCCAGAGTCATGCTGAAATCCTTTCTTGAAATACCCAACAATTACTCTATGCTGGTGTTTATCTAAGACCCCCCCCCTCCTCCCCCTTACCGCCACCACCACGAGGGACAGGCAACCAATATGACCAGAAGGCCCCCGCGGTGGTGTCGAGAAGAATAATAAGCCTATAGTGTGCGTGTGATTTAATGGTGTCTTTCCACAAGGAACAAGGGCCTTTTTTCACCTGATGGTAGAGCGACTGGATTGTAAGAGAGGGTTCCGAACATGGGGGCAATGGCGGGGTGAAGCTGGGTGGGGCATTTCATAAAGGCATCACCTGGAGTTGCCGGCGTCTACAAGACAAACCAACAGGGAGAAGGTTAGGTTAGAAGAGATAGACTTCATCCAGGCATTAAATTCATTTACAATACAACATAGCTGGGGAAGAGCAAACCTTCCATACAATGTAACAATCAATCACTAAATTGTATTCATCCCACAGTACACCATAGCTCTAGAAGAACAAAGTTTTGATACACTGTAACCATGAATCACTAAAGGACATTCCAATATTTCAAGGTGGAAGTATTATGTACAAGATTACTTTGCTGCACCTGTAACTGAGTCAGTCCAATAAGAAAAGGATAAAATACTAAAACTGGGTCATGGTGGGGTCATATGGACAGTGCCCTAGGATCACTTGATCTCTGCCATTGAAAGGGATTGATTATGGCCTAGGTCAGAGATGGTGAACCTTGGAACCCCAGATGTTTTGGAACTACATTCCCCATGATGCTCAACTCCACTGCAGAGTACATGAGCATAATGGGAAAATTTCCAAAAATTTGGAAATGGAAATGGAAAATTTGGGAAAATGAGTTCCAAAACATCTGGGGGTGCCAAGGTTCGCCATCACTGGCCTAGATTGCTCTGCCTGGCATTTGTCACCCTTTAACAGAGGTTATGTAGGTCATGCCTAGGCATTGACCATGTGACCCCCCAATGCAAAACTTTGTAATTTTTCCTTAAAACCTCAAAATGTTAGGCCTGTATAGACTTTTAGTCCCTCCAAAATCATTATGGGGGGTATTTCTTTGCAACCTGAGGGTGAGACTGGCAGCTTTCATCTGCGGCTTTTAAGAGAGGTGCTTTGTGATAAACTCCCTTATTGATTTGCTCAACTCCGGCTATAGTTTGCATAGATATTTATTAAGTGATAGTATGACACTATGTCACGATGTGAGAAGGGTAAAGAGGCACTCAGGGTTTTCATTTATAAAGGTTGAGATTCTCCAGGTTGCAGGTTTGGTACAGAATAATCTGGTTGTTCAGTGTCACCTGGGATTAATAAATCCTGGTATGGGTCCTGGAGCTCAGAGACTTCATCCATACTGGCTGAGAGGCTCCATGATGTATGTTTGGTACAGAAGAATCTGGTTGTTCAGTGTCATTTGGGATTAATAAATCCTGGTATGGGTCCTGGAGCTCAGAGGCTTCATCCATACTGGCTGAGAGGCTCCATGACGTGTGTGTTTGGTACAGAAGAAACTGGTTGTCCAGTGTCATCTGGGAGTAAATCCTGATATGGGTCCTGGAGCTCAGAGACTTTATCCATACTGGCTGGGAGGCTCCAGGCTGCATGTTTGGTACAGAAGAATCTGGTTATTTAGTGTTATCTGGGATTAATAAATCCTGGTGTGGGTCTTGGAGCTCAGAGGCTTCATCCATACTGGCTGAGGGGCTCCATGATGCGTGTTTGGTACAGAAAAATCTGGTTGTTCGGTGTCATCTGGGATTAAAAAATCCTAGTATGGGTCCTGGAGCTCAGAGACTTCATCCATACTGGCTGAGAGGCTCTATGCTGCATGTTTGGTGCAGAACAATCTGGTTGTCCAGTGTCATCTGGGAGTAAATCCTGTCATGGGCCCTGGAGCTCGGAGGTTTCATCCACACTGGTTGAGAGGTACCATGATGCACAGGGCCGGTGCTAGACTATTTTAAACCCTAGGCAAAACCAGCTATTTACAAGTCACCCCCCCCCCCCCCAAAAAAAAAAAAAAAAAAACTTTAAAATTGTGAAAAACAGTAGAAAAATGTAAAACAGCCTGTAGCTCAGGTGACATGGCCCCAATTTATATTACTTGATATCCGTGATTTTTCTCTGGACATTGGACTTTGTATTATGCCAAGAAATGGTCTGGCAGTGTGCTGCACTGGGTTCAAAGAAACCTTGGTGTGGAGCCATGCAATCATCTCTCACATCTTGGGCCTGTTGTGGGGAGTGCTGGACTTTCCTCTTTAAGGTGCTCCCAGTCGGGGAGACTCCATGTGACTACCTGGTACCCTGCCAAGACACAATGCATTATGGACCATTGCTGCTGAGGTCACTACCATGTCATCTGCAGAGCAACACCCAGGCTCTCCAGACCTAGTCAAAAAAGGAGGAGGATAGAACTCACCGGGGCACCCCTATGGACCATGGGGTTGAGCTCTGTCGAGAGCCTGCATCAGAGGTACCATCCGTGGAGGCGACCGAGGCACTGCCATCTACAACAGCACACCCAGCAGATAGAAGTTATTCTCTAGGACCATCAGAGGTACAGATGCCTGCCCTACCCACCGCGGAACTGCCACAGTTGATGGCGGTGTAGTGGTATGTGAGCCTTCAGCCCCTTGTGAGGAGCTCAAGAAGTGGCCTGGAGCTTTGTAGGACACCCTTAAAGGTACTGCTGCCAAGGAAGAGCCAGAAGGATCTGTGGTTCACATAGTTCCACCAGCAACATCTTCACCAGTCCCCGCTGCTGTTTTGCCTGAGAGGGGGCACTATCACAAGGTCCCCAACCCCTGGGAGACCTGTCATTCTCGTTATATGGAATCAGAGGAGGAGAAAGGAGAGGAGACAGGCAGTGCCTGGAGACCCCCAAATGTCCACCATCCTACCTACCCTCAAGAAAGGGGCAGTGCCACCACCTTTCGAAAGTGAGCCCTAGGCGGCTGACTAGCTCCCCTAGTGGTAGCGCCGGCCCTGATGATGATGGTACAAAAGACACTGGTTGTTCAGTGTCATGTGGGATTAGTAGATCCTGTTATGGGTCCCGGAGCTCAGAGGCTTCATCCATACTGGTTGAGAGGCTCTATGATGCAAGTTTGGTGCAGAAGAAACTGGTTGTTCAATGTCCTCTGGGATTAGTAAGTCTTGGTCTGGGTCCTGATTACCGAAGGCTTTGTAAAACCTTGGGAGAGATGAAATCTCCAACCCTGGGTGCCACTTACCTGTGCTCACACCATGACAGAATGTTGTACTGTCACAATATATAAATACACAGAATATAGATCAAGCATTTAAAGCTGTTACTGTGCAAGCAGTAAAATATTTCTACCAATCAATTTGAACAATCTCAGTTTACAATTTTCTTGAACAACAATGTAAAACTTTTTAAAACCTTAGAAATATTTTGTTCCCGGGTTTCGGCACCAAAAAAAAAAAAAAAGAAATAGGTCATCAGATAAATATTGAGGATGCCATTGCTGAGCTTGCTATCAAAAAATGCTATTTACCTAGATGTCATTCTGAAGCTCTGGCTTCCATACCTATCATTGACCATGAACAAGTGTGCAGAGAAGGACTCTTGACTCTGTCTTTCCTGATCTGCAGGCTTGTCTGGTCAGTGACTCAGAAACAACAGAATGAAGAGGTTTAGCGTGACAGCCAGGGGATTAGCATTTTTGGAAGGATGTCTGGAATGACAGCCCTGTACTTCACTCACAACAGGTTTAGTGTAATAAACATTTGAAGGTTTACCATCCACACAAATAACAACGGGCCCATCTATGACGAGCAGACCCCGGAGACATATCCTTACCTCATACTCTGCAATCCTCACCAAATTCAGAAATGACTTATGATTACTCTCACCACCTGACGCTCGGATCGCTGCTGCATTACCATTTATCTGACATGGCCCTATGGCCATCAAGAGAGGTGTTTAACAACACAAGCATTGAAATGTATGCAAAACCAAACTCTATATTTCAGTATGATTCGCATCAGGTGTCACACAATACAGTTTTCTTCCCTAGTTGTGGGCACCGGTCATGCTACACTTGCCCCAAAAAAACAATATTGAAGTAAAAGTGGCAGGTGTATTACTCCCTGTCCTTCTGCCCCACTGCCGCTGCTCCCTTTCCCCCCCTTGCAATTGTTGTCAATTCCCACCTGTCAAAATGACAGCTGGGACTTGCTCTATAAATATATTAGCTATGGAAGCTGCTGCTGCTGTCAAAAAAGAGACTGTCACAGGGTTTATAAAGATTGCTCATACAGAGATAGGGAAATAAATGTAACATTGTTTGTAAACATTGCTCAGACAGAGATAGAGAAATAAATGTAACATTGTTTATAAACATTGATCAGACAGAGATAGAGAAATAAATGTAACATTGTTTATAAACATTGCTCAGACAGAGATAGAGAGATAAATGTAATGTTGTTTATAAACATTGATCAGACAGGAGATAAAGAGGTACAAAGTAGAGCTGCAGGATTCTGGATAAATCAAGAATTATTATTTTTTTGCTTAGAATAAAGATCACAATTCTTGGCGTAACATCATCTTTTACATTATACACAAAAATTGAGCTAACTTTACTGTGTATTTTTTCCCAAGAAACTTGCGTTTGATAGACTTCTGAGCAAATACAGTGTGACATAAAGGATTGTAACGATCGCCATTTTTTTTTCTAGGGTCTCTGCTAATATATATATATATATATATATATATATATATTAGAGATCGACCGATTATCGGCAACACCGATATATCGGGGGCCGATATGCACTTTCCCCGATATATCGGAATCGGCCCCTGAGGTTACCGATATTGCAAAGTGCTGTACCGGGGTGATGCCTGCAGCTAGAGGCATCACCCGGTAGCGGCGTCCATAGCCGACGGTCAGCTGACTTGTAATGACAACCGATGCAGCTGAGAAGGAGCGGGAGGGGATGTCCCCCCCCCCCTCCCACCACCTTGCGCAGTCTCCCGGGTCTCCTGTCCCACCAGTAGACCCGGGCATCCTACCTCCACTGCCGCCGAAGACCCGGGTCTCCATGTAAAAAACCCGGAAGTGTCGTCATAAAATCACTTCCGGGTACTGGCGGCGCTGAATTAAAAAACTGACAGCATTCAAAACAGCCAGACTTGCCGTTTTGAATGCTTTTCAGTGCTGAAGAGGGGTATCCCTCCATAAGGAGTACCTTTAGAAAAAATAAAAATAAAAAAAATGTTTTTACATGTTTGAAAATATCAGCCGATATCGGCCGATACCGATATCCGATGACCAAAATATTGGTATCGGCATTAAAAAAACGATATCGGTCGATCACTAATATATATGTATAATGTTTGGGAGTTCTAAGTAATTTTCTAGCAAAAAATACAGATTTTAACTTGAAGGCAACAAGTGTCAGAAAAAGGCTTAGACCCCTTTCACACGGCTCTGTTCCGTCGACGGAGCCGTTCTGCTCAGCGGGGATCGATCCGCAGATTCCCCACTGAGCAGGCGGATGACAGCTCCGTCTCCGCTCTGTGTGCGGAGATGGAGGTGTCAGATCCCCGCTTTCCCCTATGGGGGAATCGGATGAGAACGGACCGCCTGTCTGTTCTCATCCAATCCGATCCGCCAGACGGATGGAAAATAGGGTTTCCATCTGTCCGGTTTTGACGGACAGGATCAGATCGGATGTCAGTGGACATGTCTCCGCTGACATCCCCTGCCCCATAGAGATGCATGGAGCATCTGTTCAGATCCGCCTGAAAAACCGACAGGCAGATCTGAATGGTCCGCATGTGTGAAAGGGGCCTTAGTCTTTAAGAGGTTAAACTGCCCTCACTTACAGACAGACGTTCATTCCTTTGATCTAAAAGAATGAAACGATACATTATAAAACATTGTGTTTATAGTTATCAAGCAGCCTTAACAATGTTGATAAGGCCGCTTGATAATTGCCGCGATTCTGCCCGCGATCAGGAACCATTGCAAAGGCACCCCAAACACGGCGCAATTTTGCCATAATTGTCACCTGACTAATCACAGGTAAAATCACGCAAACAGAATCGTGGGACGCCTACCGCCCAAAAGAAGTACAAGAACTTCTTTTGGGCAACGGGCGTCCCGCGATTCTGTTTGCGCGATTTTACTGCGGTTCGTCAGGCAACAATCGTGGCAAAATCGCGCCGCATTTGGGGTACGATTGCAAGTCACGGGAATCGCAGGGGCGTCTCACGATTCTGTTTGCGTGATTTTACCACGATTCATCGGGAGACAGTCGCCGCAAAAACTGCGCCGCATTTGGGGTGCCATTGCAAGTCACGGGAATCGCAAGGGCGTCCCACAACTTGCAATGGTTTGGGATCGCGGGCAGAATAACGGCAATTCTGTCTGCGAACTGAAACGCCTATATATGAATGGAGCCTAAACAATGACAGCTGTAAGTGAGCAGAGAACAGCTCTGCAATAAGTGAGAACATGCAGTTTTAAGATCGTGGGGGAGGGGGGGGGGTTGAATTGAGATCACGATTTTTTAACAATTAATCGTGCAGCTCTACTACAAAGTAACATTGTTTATAAACATTGCTCAGACAGGAGATAGAAAGATACAAAGTAACATTGTTTATAAACATTGCTCAGACAGGAAATAGAGAGATACAAAGTATCATTGTTTATAAACATTGCTCAGACAGGAGATAGAGAGATACAAAGTAACATTGTTTATAAACATTGATCAGACAGGAGATAGATACAAAGTAACATTGTTTATAAACATTGCTCAGACTGGAGATAGATACAAAGTAACATTGTTATAAACATTGCTCAGACAGGAGATAGCAAGATACAAAGTAACATTGTTTATAAACATTGATCAGACAGGGTATAGAGAAATACAAAGTAACAGTGTTTGTAAAAATTGTTCAGAGAGGAGATACAGAGATACAAACTAACTATGAGGTTGATTTATATATACAAGTGCATTTGGAAGTGCAGTTGCTCTAGATCTGAGGGGAAGATCTGAAATGAGGGAAAGCTCTGCCCATTTCAGACTAAACCTTGGCTCTTGGGGAGTTCGGACGAACACCCAAACATTTACCCATTCAGTGGAAGCCGAACTTCATGTATCATACCAGATTTACTTCTGCTTTTATACATTAAAGCTTCCTGCTGTCAATGGTTCTGAAGAACGCTGGTGGGTAAAGGCACTGCTGAGTCCTTAACAACCAGTAATGTCACCGACCCCATTCACAAAACTGGCCAGGAATCCCTGGCTTTGTAAATAAAGGAGCCTGAGATAGTTAAAATAGTATGATGTTTCCCATCCTAATTCATAGCAGGCCCTTCAGGTCTGGTATGAAGGTTAAGGGGACCCCATGCTAAAAAAAATGGGGTGAGGTTCCCCCCTAAATGCTTTTTACATACAGTGCATTGCGAAAGTATTCGGCCCCCTTGAACTTTTCGACCTTTTGCCACATTTCAGGCTTCAAACATAAAGATATAAAACTGTAATTTTTTGTGAAGAATCAACAACAAGCGGGACACAATCATGAAGTGGAACGAAATTAATTGGATATTTCAAAATTGGGCGTGCAAAATTATTCAGCCCCCTTAAGTTAATACTTTGGAGCGCCACCTTTTGCTGCGATTACAGCTGTAAGTCGCTTGGGGTATGTCTCTATCAGTTTTGCACATCGAGAGACTGAAATTTTTGCCCATTCCTCCTTGCAAAACAGCTCGAGCTCAGTGACGTTGGATGGAGAGCGTTTGTGAACAGCAGTTTTCAGTTCTTTCCACAGATTCTCGATTGGATTCATGTCTGGACTTTGACTTGGCCATTCTAACACCTGGATATGTTTATTTGTGAACCACTCCATTGTAGATTTTGCTTTATGTTTTGGATCATTGTCTTGTTGGAAGACAAATCTCCGTCCCAGTCTCAGGTCTTTTGCAGACTACATCAGGTTTTCTTCCAGAATGGTCCTGTATTTGGCTCCATCCATCTTCCCATCAATTTTAACCATCTTCCCTGTCCCTGCTGAAGAAAAGAAGGCCCAAACCATGATGCTGCCACCACCATGTTTGACAGTGGGGATGGTGTGTTCAGGGTGATGAGCTGTGTTGCTTTTACGCCAAACATAAAGTTTTGCATTGTTGTCAAAAAGTTAGATTTTGGTTACATCTGACCAGAGCACCTTCTTCCACATGTTTGGTGTCTCCCAGGTGGCTTGTGGAAAACTTTAAACAACACTTTTTATGGATATCTTTAAGAAATGTCTTTCTTCTTGCCACTCTTCCATAAAGGCCAGATTTGTGCAGTATACAACTGATTGTTGTCCTATGGACAGAGTCTCCCACCTCAGCTGTAGATCTCTGCAGTTCATCCAGAGTGATCATGGGCCTCTTGGCTGCATCTCTGATCAGTCTTCTCCTTGTATGAGCTGAAAGTTTAGAGGGACGGCCAGGTCTTCGTAGATTTGCAGTGGTCTGATACTCCTTCCATTTCAATATTATCGCTTGCACAGTGCTCCTTGGGATGTTTAAAGCTTGGGAAATCTTTTTGTATCCAAATCCGGCTTTAAACTTCTCCACAACAGTATCTCGGACCTGCCTGGTGTGTTCCTTGTTCTTCATGATGCTCTCTGTGCTTTAAACGGACCTCTGAGACTATCACAGTGCAGGTACATTTATACGGAGACTTGATTACACACAGGTGGATTCTATTTATCATCATTAGTCATTTAGGTCAACATTGGATCATTCAGAGATCCTCACTGAACTTCTGGAGAGAGTTTGCTGCACTGAAAGTAAAGGGGCTGAATAATTTTGCACGCCCAATTTTTCAGTTTTTTATTTGTTAACAAAGTTTGAAATATCCAATAAATTTCGTTCCACTTCATGATTGTGTCCCACTTGTTGTTGATTCTTCACAAAAAATTACAGTTTTATATCTTTATGTTTGAAGCCTGAAATGTGGCAAAAATTTTAAAAGTTCAAGGGGGCCGAATACACTGTAGCAACATATTGGTACCATTATATCTCATTGCCCTAGGGCATGTCTGATTGCAAAATCTACAATACAAACTACTGAACAGAAAGAAAACAAAAAATGTGCATTTGATTTGAGTTTCTGGATAATAGCAAAGGTTAACTAAGAGATAAATCGAAGACCTCCAAGATTAAGAACATTAGAGTAGGCCTACCACAGGCCTACTGAAAGTCTGCTGGTGTTTTGGGGTTTTAGCAGTTTACTGGACCAGGGAGGTCCTCAGCTGCTTGTCTCATCACAGTGACTAAGTTCCCAGTCTATTCATTTCATTATCCATCTCCAAACTCATGCAGTTAATCCAGCAGCTGCCTGCGGTCCTAATTTATCCCCGAGACACCCATATGCCAAAATGTTTTATTGCGTCTGGAAAAGAGCAATAATATTAAGTCATTTTCACTGCACAAATGTCAACTTGGGTTTAAAAGTTGCAAAGTGACGTATTATGCCTAAAGGATTGGATATCCTCAACTGTAGACGAAGGTTCCGAGAAACCTATGCTTGGATATCAGTGACTTCAGTGCACAGGGAGAGAAAAAAAAGAAAATTTACCCTAAATTGGGTTTTGTCTGCTTGGCCTTGTAGAAAAACTAGCCCCTAGGCTAACAATGAGAATTATTTTAAGCCTCCACCTTTTTTACTTCCACAAAGCTATCAATCTACATTAGAAGAAGTTGGTCAATTCCGTTTTGCCCTTTTATCAAGACACATACTGCAATAGAGGTTGTCCAACTAAGTTTTTAAGGTCCTTTTTAAACAAAGGACCAGTTTACTGATCTTCAGGCGTCATGGGGGCCAGACTGTGGCCAGGGGAAATATAAATGATCCTGGTGTCAGTGAGAGTAAACAATGTCTCAGGTTTGGCCGTCAGTGGGGGGGAAATAAATGGCATAGTGCCTATGGTCAGCATGACTGAGAATAGGGCTCCATCATTAGTATTAGTGGGAGGAATATTGAATCATCATTGATATTGGTGGGAGGAATAAGGCCCCATCATTCGTAATAGTAGGAGGAAAAAGGCCCTATCATTAGTATCAGTGGAAGGAACAGTGCCCTATTGTTGGTATCAGTGGGAGGAGTAGGGCCGCGTCATTGTTACTTATTAGTAAGAGGAATAGGGTCCCATCATTGGTATCAGTGGGAGCAATATCACTCCATCATTGGTATCAGTGGGAGGAATAGGGCTCCATTATTGGTACAAGTGGGAGAAATAGTGTCCCGTCATTGGTATTAGTAGGGGGAATAGTGCTCTATCATTGGTATCAGTGGAAGGAATAGTGCCCCATCATTGATATACGTGGGAGGAATAGGGCTCCATTATTGGTATTAGTGGGAGGAATACGTCTCCATCATTGGTATCAGTGGGATGAACATTGTCCTTTTATTGGTATCAATGGGAGGAATAGTGCCCCATCATTGGTATCAGTGGGAAGAACAGTGCCCCATCATTGGTATCAGTGGGAGGAATAGTGCCCCATCATTGGGATCAGTGGAAGCAATAGTGCCCTATTGTTGGTATCAGTGAGAGAAATGGTGCCCTGTGAAACAGGTAAAAGCAAAAGAGAAGGGCCACATCTGGCCTGTGGGCCACAGTTTAGAGACCACTGCTCTATGCCATACAAACTCTAATTTCTGGACATTTTTCTTTTCTCTGAACCCCATACAGGCACTGCAGGGAAAATTAGAGTGCCACTGAAATTGTCTACTTTATTTAGCATGATGAGTAGTCACTAGAAAAAGCCAAAGTGTTTCAGGGGCTCAACACGCCTCCTTCATCAGGGCTTCATTAGGGCATAAATATTACAGTAAATGAAGAGAAAATTTCTAAATTAAAGATTCCAATTTTGTTTATTTGGGATGTCTGTCAAGCAATATAGTGGCTGGCATCCCAAATAGGCAGAATATAATCCTTTAATTTTGAACCTGTTGTCCAGTCTTCTCCCTATTTATTATCAGATCCAAACTGAGCTGAATGGGGAGTGTTGAGTCTTTGAAGCACGCTGGTTATTTTTTGGGACCAATTTTCATGCTAATTAAAGATTTCCTGGACTCCCAAAAATAAGTTAGTTCCATTCCTCCTCTCAAGCAAAACTGAGGGAAATTTATTTTTTAATTGTTAGCCGAACCCCCACTGCCATCCTGGCCTAGGCCTGAATGATGTGTACCTGGTCCTGCAGCCTCCAGGGATACTTACATCACATCTCCCAGGATGCTGCAAACTGAGCGGCCGGGGGTGGGGGTGGTTCGGAGGGTGGTCTGAAGGCAGGTCCAGTGCATCATCAGATCTGGCTGCCAGCACCCAGAAGAGGTAGCTATCTAAAGAGGGCCAAGATGGTGGCATAGGGCCCACTGTGTGGCACCTGAATAGTGGATTGCAGCAGGATAACATTGGATTCACTGTTTGGGTCAGTATGTGCTTTGAAGAGCACTATAGAACTGCAGGTAAGTGGGAAAAAAACATGGGGGGTGGGGGGAGCTGAGTACCGTTATATAGAAAGTGTCACATTTGTCAACAAAAACATCTAAAGCAATGTTCCAGCAAAAGAAGGCTCTGAAGGCTCCCGTGGACCACAAGTCCAAACAGGGCCGGTGCTACCACTAGGCAAACTAGGCAGCCGCCTAGGGCGCACTGCTGCCTGAGGCGCAGCTACGGCCACTGGTCTGCCGATGTTCCCCCAGCAGAGTCGCCATAAGGAGAAGCTGTCAAACTGTCAAAGAAAGCCTCCATGAAGTACTTCAGCAGACCCGCCTCCCCCAGGTCCTGATTGGTGGCTCCCACGGAGATCACACGGGTCCTGCTGGCTTGTTCTTGGTCACAGAAGCCTGGTAGTTGTGAATCTGGAACTGGGGACTGCTGTTCATGCTCCTCCTCAGCCCCCTGGGGCCCCGTGGGCCCCTCAGATCAGTCTTGACCTAGGCCACAAGGCTCCTGCAGGCTCTATCCTCCTCATCACCAGCACAGCAGGTACAGGGGGGGCCCCCACAGCTGACAGTCCGATAATCCCACCACTGATTTCATCAGGTCCCGGCTACAGATCCTTAGCCCCGGCACACAGCCCAAACGATCACCGTACATAATCAAATCCACGTCAGGCTCAGCAGGCCACACTGGGCTCTTCCTCCGGTGCTTGAAAGTAGCAGTCCGCTCTGTGTCTGTCCTGGATCCCCCCAACTGCCACTCACAGCCAGTCCTGCTCTGTAGAAAGAGCTCCCCACTCTGTCCGCTCCACATCCCCGCTCATCGGAGGAGGACCCCTCCAGCCGTACGTCCACTCGCTTCTCTGTGCACCTTCACTGTCCTGCAGGGACTGACATGCCCGACTGGCAAGACGCCCAGCACACTTAGCCTGTCCATATACTACCTTAGCCTGTCTATGTACTATCCTAGTCTGTCCATATACTACCTTAGCCAGTCCATTTACTCCCTCAGCCTGTCCATATACTACCCTAGCCTGTCCATATACTTGCAGAACATGGCTGGCGCAAGGAAGCAAGCCGGTGCCACCACTATTTGTCTTCAGGCTGGGTCCAGAGACGCAGGTGCGGGCATGTGGACCACGGCTGAAAAAATAGGTGGAGAAGCGTTGCAAAAATCTCCACCCCTGCCACCTTCACTGTATACATAGGCAGGGCAAAGGGGCGGGAGTCGGGGGGGGGAGCAGCAAAATGAGGTTTCGCCTAGGGTGTCAAAAATCCTTGCACCGGTCCAAACCCTTCTGTTCTCAAGAGTTAAAGTCTTCAGCAAAATCTTCCAAACTGGACACTTCCAGGCAAGCCTGGGCCAAGGAGAAGGCAGCGACCTTGACAACTTCAGCAAGTGGAGGCCCAAAGTGGCAAACCTGAAACCTATGCTGCTGAAGTAGCTCACATCTCATGAGCAAGGGGTGCCATTTTGGCCTTTGCCTTTGTCTTGGGTACCAAAGGTCCTTGTCCTGGCAATGCCTCCAGGAGTGTTGCTTGCCTTGCCATGCTGTGGTTTCTTCCTTTGACCCCTATGTCAGTACAGGGTACAGTAGTGTCATACAGTGTGTCAGAAGAAACCAATGAGCACAGTTGGAACCAGGTATCTGACGCTCCTGGAGGTGTGTAAGAAATGAGCCGGAAGATTCAAGCAGAGGCTTTAGCAATTTAAGACAGCAGTTTCCAACCACTGGAGATGTTCGTTTTCAGTGCCTTCTATCTATCAAAACAATGCTTACATTATTTGGGAGCAATTAGAGCAGGTCAAAAAAAGGGTAACATGCAAAGCCCAATAACAACCAATCACATTTCATTTTATTGGAATCAGAGTAGTAGGGATGATCCTTGGCTTGAGGTTACTGCAATTTGCACATTGATCTGTGCCATACTACATATGCCCAACCAAATGGTTACCTCACTGTGCACATTGCCACACTATATATTGCTAAGAAAACTGTTACTGCACTTTGCACATTGATCTGTGCCATACTACATATGCCCAAAAAAACGGATATTACACTTTGTACATTGATCTGTGCCATACTACATACACTCAAGAAAACTGTTACTGCACTTTGCACATTGATCTGTGCCATACTACATATGCCCAAGAAAACTGTTACTGCACTTTACACATTGATCTGTGCCATACTACATTTGCCCAAGAAAACTGTTACTGCACTTTGTACACTGATCTGTACCATACTACATATGCCCAAGAAAACTGTAACTGCACTTTTCACATTTATCTGTGCCATACTGAATACGCCCAAGCAAACAGTTACTGCACTTTGCACATTTATCTGTGCCATACTACATACGCCCAAAAACACTGTTACTACTATTTGTACATTGATCTGTGCCATACTACGTCCAAAAAAACTGTTATTGCACTTTACACACTGATCTGTGCCACACTGAATACACCCAAGCAAACAGTTACTGCACTTTACACACTGATCTGTGCCATACTGAATACGCTCAAACAGTTACTGCACTTTGTACACTTATCTGTGCCATACTACATACACTCAATCAAACAAACAGCTACTGCACTTTACACATTGATCTGTGCCATACTACATACACCCAATCAAACAAACAGCTACTGCACTTTACACATTGATCTGTGCCATACTACATACACCCAAGAATACTGTTACTGCACTTTGTGATTTATCTGTGCCATACTACATACATTCAAGCAAACAGCTACTGCACTTTACACATTGATCTGTGCCATACTACATATGCCCAAGCAAATGGTTACCGTACTTTGCATTCTGACCTCTGCCATACTACATATGCCCAATCAAATGGTTACCGTACTTTGCATACTGACCTGTGCCATACTACATATGCCCAATCAAATGGTTACTGTACTTTGCATACTGACCTGTGCTATACTACATATGCCCAAGCAAATGGTTACCGTACTTTGCATACTGACCTGTGCCATACTACATATGCCCAATCAAATGGTTACCGTACTTTGCATACTGACCTGTGCCATACTACATATGCCCAATCAAATGGTTATCGTACTTTGCATACTGACCTGTGCCATACTACATATGCCCAATCAAATGGTTACCGTACTTTGTATACTGACCTGTGCCATACTACATATGCCCAAGCAAATGGTTACCTTACTTTGCACACTGACCTGTGCCATACTACATATGCCCAACCAAATGGTTACCGTACTTTGCATACTGACCTGTGCCATACTACATATGCCCAATCAAATGGTTACCGTACTTTTATATACTGACCTGTGCCATACTACATATGCCCAAGCAAATGGTTATCGTACTTTGCACATTGATCTGTGCCATATGAAAACATGCCCAGATAAACGTTACAACAGAGAGCAGAATAATTATTGGTTGTCATTGTGTTACTTACAGAAGGTGAAGTTACGTCAGGCGGAGTGGACATGTCCCCAAAAAGTGCTAATTGAGTAACAGCCTAAGAGAAAACAGAGAGTGATAAGAGAGAGAGAAAACATTACTGATTTCTTATGGACAGATGGCACTGCAGGCAATGTTGGTCACAGATAATGATAGACAGTTGCGCATTCTTTCAGTAACCCCATGGCAGACATTAAGAGGCCCTAGAGAGCTTTGAAAAAAAGTGCAATTTTGAGTCATCATAATGCAACCTAACAAAGAGGACCTGTCACAAGTGGCACACATTAGGCAGGAATCTTCTCCCCGTATCACATGGGGGAGGGAGCAGAGGCTCAAGAAAAGCATATTAGGCTCACAGGCTTAGAGCCGGGCCAACTGCAGAGGGCGCTTCAAGACACCTGGCAAATTTATTGTATTGGAGAAATTTTAGTCATGCCTTTTAAAGGTGAGCTCCAGGCAAACAGCTAGTATCTATATTGTTTAAACACTAAAATTAAAATGTAAAAATAATTTTAAATTAATTTATGGGAGCTGTTTTATCTGCCAAGGGACTTGTAGGAAAGTTTGGGCAGTCTAACGATCCAGCCACCCCGCCAGACCGCAGAGACAAGTCAGTGACCTCACTTTATTGTACTACAGCTAACTAATACAGCTTGGTCACCAACCTGCCCCCAGACTGTGATTGGACAGAAAAGAAGAGGTCTTCCTTCTGCTCTCCCCTGTAGGCATGTTCACAATAATAGACTGACAGCACTCTACAAAGCTATAAAGCTCTGATTGGCTCAAACCGGCGCCCCTCCTTCTTTTAGAGGGATTCCTATTATTCAGGACAGGAGATTACAGCGGCTGGTATAAGATTCATGTAAATGTACTAGTTCGATTTACTATTTTTTATGAATATTTAACTGAATTAAATGGTATTGTTTATACACTGTGTGCCTGAAGTTCAGATTTAAAGCGGTAGTATACCCCTTTTTTTGACTTTTAACTACAGGTAAGCCTATAATAAGGCCTATAATAAGGCTTACCTGTAGGTACAATTAATACCTCCTAAACATGCACGGTTTAGGAGATATTACCACTGCATGTAGCCGCTGACGAGTGCGGTCCGGCGGACCTTCAGAGTTCCTTGCCGAAAATTGCCGGAAAATTACTCCCGCGCCCATGCGCGGGAGTGACGTCATCGCGGCTTCGCCACTCACAGCGCCGGAGCCGCCGAACCGGGAAGAGACGCTGAGGGATCATGTCCGCTCCCACAGCGGTGTCCGGGGGTCCGTGTCTGGGCTTCGTTCTAAGGTAAGTTTTTCATAATGAGCTAGTATGCGATGCACACTAGCTCATTATGCCTTTGTCTTGCAGGGGTTTTTTTTTTTTTTTTTTTTCATTACAGTATACTACCGCTTTAATCTCTGATATCATTATGATATATTATTGTATTAGTTGAAAGTGTTTGTTTATGAAAAAAAAAAATGGTTTTTTAACTAGTAGTGAAACCACTGGTACATTCATTCTGAGACAAGGTTAAATGTCGAATGTTATCCATTCATGCAAAATAAAGTAGTTTGGGAGAATACAGCATTATAGTAACTAGGTGGCGCTAAAGAGTTATACTCATTTCCTATAATCCTCAGCTCCATCTAGAGGCCAAAAAGGGTATTTTCTCGATCTGCTTATAAATGAATAACATTGCACATGCTGAGGAACTAGGAGAACATTCGATTTTTGACCTTATTTGCGCAGAACAAATGAACCATCAGTGTCACTGGACGATTACCTATGCATTTCTTTTTTTAACACCATTACGTTTCAGCAGTCCTTGAACAAGCACATGTATTTCTTTGGAATTAAAGTCTTATTTATAAAGCCACAAATGTAGCTTTTGCCCAAAAATTTTTTGAAAGATGTAAAAGCTTTTAAACATTTTAGATGACAGTAAGAAATAAAGCAAAATTACAATTTTCACAAAAATGATTCACAGCAAAAAGCCTTGTGCCACAAATCCAAAATATATCTATGGTAGGAGGTATGGCTGTCATCCTATAGATGCCAACTGTCCTAGATCTGCCAAGACAGTCCCATAATTTGGTCCTCTGTCCTGCTACTGATGCTGTGTCCCGTACCATGCCCCAACCCTATTTATGTTCCTGCATATGAACAACACCTGTGGGAATCAGGGTCACAAGTGGGTAACACATGCATATTTAGAGGTGGGACCAACCAGGGAAGTGAGTGTGATGAGTAAACCCAAAAGGGTAGAGATGTGGAAGATTTTTGGAGTATTATATGTCACTTTGTAATGGCACATATCAGGGTGGAAATGAAGTACCATTTCCTTGGGCATATAAAGTATAGTATGGTATAGGTGAATGTGCAAAGTGTAGTATCTATTTGCTTGGGAGTATGGAAATGGAAATAGAAACACATGTTTGTAGTCAGAGGCAACAGCCAAAAATATTGTCCAGACTCATTGCACTTCATGTAAGTATTTTTGCTAGGCCTTGTCTCTCTCTCTTACATTGCAGGCTAGAAAAAAAGTGTTTACATAATTTGCAGCGAGTCTGTTTCTGGCTGCCACATCTGTTTAGACTACAACCACATGTTTATATTATCATTTTCATATGCCCAAGCACTTTACACATTGATCTGTCACAATGCCAACCTTATTTATGTTCCTGCACATGAACAGCAAAAAGGCAATAAATGTGGGAATCAGGGTAACAAATGGGTAGCCCATGCATATATAGGGGTGGGGCCTGGGCAAGACCTACTAGGAAAGTGGGTGTGATGAATAAACCCAGTAGGGGGAGTGATGAGGAAGGTTTTATTGAGTATATTATGTCAGAGGCAACAGCCAAAAATATTGCACAGACTCATTGCACATAATGTAAGCATTTTTGCTAGGCCTTGTCTCTCCCTCTTATATTGCAGCCTAGCAAAAATGCTTACATGATGTGTAGCAAGTCTGTGCAATATTTCTGGCTGTTGCCTCTATTTCCATTTCCATTACATGGAGGCAGGAGAAATAGTCGTTTACACAGATAACACTATTTTTGTTTTATGTTTAGCTCATAAGGGCACTTCATTTCTGGCAAGATCAACAGTGGTTTTCTGTTCTATGCTAAAGAACCAAACTAATGCAGCCCCCACATGTAAGGACTGATAAACTGCAATATAACAAAACGTGCCTCTTGGGTTTAGCTATCCCTTTAAAGTAGGACTCCAACCTTAAACCCTGCATTTTGTTTTGTTTAGGGTGGGGGAGAATTGGAATCTTTGACAAGTGGTGGGCAGGAGGGGAAGATGCCTTGGGTACTGTGGTATCATGTGAGGTGGGGGGGCACTGCAGATTGGGGGGATGGGATTTGTGTTGGAAGAGAGCATTTGGGGGTGGCAGGATGTAAGTGTTGTTCTAGGAGGGGACATTTGGGGGGGGGTTGATAAGAGTAGTGATTTAGGGGGATTTGTGTTGGGAAGGGGATGGGGAAAGAAGATTTGTGCTAGGAGGGGGGATTTGGGGGGAATGTGTGCTTGGAGGGGGGAATTGAAGTGGGAGGGGGGAGAAGATGTGTACTAGGGGGGACATATTAGAGGTAGGGATTTGTGCTAGGCGGGGTAATTTTTTTTTGGGGGGGGCATTTGAGCTGGGGGGATTTTGGGGGAAGGGGGGGGGCAAAGATTTGTGCTGAGAGGGGAGATTTCAGTAGAGGGGTGGACATGTACTGGGAGGAGGAATTTATGCATAGGGGGTAGAGCATGCAAATTAGTGCACAGTGTTTTTGTGGGAGAATTTTTGCTAACATATAATGCTTATACATCTTTGGGGGGGGGGGGGGGTTGCAGTTTTTCATGTTCACCCTAGGATCTAGATGACCTGGATGACCACAGTGACATTGTCCCACCTCCTGTCTGCAAAATGTCCTACTAGCAATCATGGCGATGCCCAGAGTAGGCATCGCCACTCTGGGCATCGAGTGGGGTTAAATGCCGTTTAGTCTGGGGGTGCATGGATAAAAGTGTATTTCTTACCCTATTTCTGACTCTGGCAGGCTCCAATACTGTACTCAAGCTTTGGGCTGTGGGTGGGCCCTCCATGTCATGACATGCAGTGCAGAGTTATTAACCCTGCATTGTACGTGAGGAAGTGAACACGCCACGGTCCAAAGCTGCCTAAAGAGGATACTGCGGGGGACCAGTTGCATGGATTGAGGAAGCCTGCCATAAGAATAAACTATGATATATTTTACATATGACTAAAATAGTGTTTTGATATACAATATTTGGCCCAAGCCGTTGTGTACACCCCGATCAGGTGAGTATATATCGAATGGTCATATTGACTGCGGAGTGCTTTCCTTTTAAGAATATCTCTGCAGTAAAATAATATGAAGTGGGATCTCCTTTGATAATATTCTTTGTTACAAAGTAGGCGACTCAGAATAAATTATTCACAATGTACTTGACCTCAATTTAAGTGTTGTGTCTTATTTGGATTGTCCTACTTAAGCTTTAAAAAAACGAAAACATTCATAATGGCAGAGCGAGCCCGAGATTTAAATGCCGGGAGGAGGTCCAACCGAGGCCGACCTTTTCCTTCTACCCACTCTGTGTGCTTTATATCTAATTGAGGTTCAACTGGAATATTTCAACGATGTTTGATACATCTATGCAGAACTGAGACAGAGCCGAGTCTATGGAAGCAAAATGCATCAAATATAAATCTATATGTATATATATCTGTATACAGTATGTAATATATATCTTAGGTTCATAAAGACATGGATGAGTGAGTTTAGGGTGAAGGAACTTGACTGGCCTGCACAGAGTCCTGACCTTAACCCTATAGAACATCTTTGAAATGAATGAGTGAGGAGATTGCGAGTCATGCCTTCTCCTCCAACATCAGTGCCTGGCCCCACAAATGTGCTTCTGGAAGAATGGTCGAAAAATATATATAGTGGGGGAGGGGTAGCAGTGTGTGTATATATAGTGGGGGAGGGGGGTAAAACACATTTTGGAAACATGTTTTGGAAGGAGCTAGGCTGAGGTTGATTGGCTGATCATCAGGTTTTCTTGGCAGTGCGGCAACTGGAATTTCTTATTTTGAGTTGTAGATTATAAAACTGGCTGAACAGAATTACGTATCCTTCAGCAGGTAAACAGTCTCTACCGTGCTTTTAGCTGCTTTCCTGGAGTTCAGTGTTTAAACCCAACTGAGCTTTAATTTACTCAGCTTCTATATGCAAAAAAACAAAAACAAAAAAACAGCAAAAGAAAAACAAAAAAGGTATGCAAAAACTTACAGTTTGTTTTCTTTAGAAAGCAGCCACAGCATGAGTAGAAAAGCCTGTCCCCATGCCGGCATTCTGCGTAGTGGGACCCTTGCCCCTTTGTTTGGAAGCAGAGGTCTCCGCACACCACCTGCTTAGTCGAATTTATAGCTCTGCAATCCGCAAAACTCATGCTGCCTGCTAATTAGTGAGCTCTAGTTCTGACTCAGCAGGGGTGTGTAGTACATTTGCAGAGAGACCACTGCTTCTGCACAGAAAACAAGAGTCTTTCTCTGCTACATACTGGCAGGAATAGTTGGTTTAGAAGAATCGAGTACCACACTGATAAGTTTGAAATCCAAAAAAGAGGTTTTATTCTAAACTTAATAGCAAACACATTTTGGGGGCAACTTAGGGCTTAAAAGAGAAGTTGATTTTTTTTTTTTCAAGAATCATATTTACCTAGGGGGCAGCGGTCCGATGCAGCTTCTGTCCCCCACCAGCTCTAAGACTGAGAAGCAAGCGATCAAAAAACACTGATCGCTCAGTTCTCAGAGCTCCGTGAGCAGAGAGCTGGTCACTGGCCACTCGCTCTTTGCCCCCCCCCCCCTCCCCTCCACACTCACTGGAGCGCTGGGCTGTGGAGAGGGTGGGAGCGGCTGGCTCAGGCTTCCAGTGTCTCACTTAGAGGCTGAGCAGGGTGTTGGCCCAGGGTTGCGGGCAGATCCCGACTTCATTGTTGCGATCTTGCCCGAGCCCGGACTGGCTCTGTGACATCAGCAGGCAGCGGACTTCAGCCCGCTGTCTGCTGAAAATGGGTCACGGGAGTGCAGAACAAACTGCACTCCTGTGCTTCCCAGGAGAAGTACAGCCGAACGAGCTATAGCTGTACTTCTCCTTTCACCTCCCTGGCGGTCTGATTATGTCAGGATTTCTGTGCTAAAAGAGGTACATTGTTTTGCATGGAAATCTGTGGTTTTATATTTTAAAACTCACCTTCCCCTGCGATCCCCAGCCATCCTCCCAGCCAATGCCGGCACCTGTCTTCCGGTTCCCTTCCTTGTAAGCGTTGCGACGCAGGGGGGGTGGAACCGGCGGCAATTTAAAAAATGTAAATACACCAAATGAGATGATATAAAGCTGTGATCCTAACGGAATACATTGTATCATCCCATTTCACCACAGGATTTCACGTGGAGACTTTTCCAGTGCCCTGCCTGTGCTTTTCCAGTGCTTTGTGCCTGGAAAATAGAGAACGACCATGGCGTCCAAAAAGCGTTCTTTTTATGCAAAAGCGCTTTTAGACGAACTGGAAAACAGCGACAGCGAAACTGAGTTACTTCAAAAACTGAGCGATAGCGATTGGTGGGAAAATTGGTCATCAGGTACGGAAAGTGACGACAGCGACGATTCTGATGTCTCTTTCTGGCACATCGCTCCGTTGGAAATTCTGAAGAATCATTTGATAAACTTCCCAAATTCCACAAGCGATGTGCCAGAAAGAGACATCAGAATCGTCGCTGTCGTCACTTTCCGTACCTTATGATGAATTTTCCCACCAATCGCTATCGCTCAGTTCTTCAAGTAGCTCCGTTTCGCTGTCGCTGTTTTCCAATTCGTCTAAAAGCGCTTTTGCGCAAAAAGAACGCTTTTTGGACGCCATGGTCGTTCTCTATTTTCCAGGCACAAAGAACTGGAAAAGCACAGGCAGGACACTGGAAAAGTCACCAGGTGAAATCCTGTGGTGAGATGGGATGATACAGTGTAATCCGTTAGGATCACAGCTTTCTATCACCTCATTTAGCGTATTTACATTTTTGAATTTGCCGCCAGTTCCACCCCACCTGCGTCGCAGCGCTCTCAGGGAAGGAACCGGAAAGCAAGTGCCGGCATCTGCCGAGCACAGAGCGGGGAGAGAGTGTGAGGACGACAGGGAGGATGGCGGGGATCGCAGGGAAGGTGAGTGTGCTTCTGGGGTAATCCTGAGTGTGGCTCGGGGTTACCGCTTTTGGTACTGAAAATTAACCCCGAACCACACTTGGGAATACCGCCAAGGAGGTTAAGAGAAAAGCTATTAAGGACATTAGAAATTGGATATCGAAAAAAGTTTGGTTCTCTTTAGCAGCTGGTATTTGTTGCAACACATATGGCCACTGAAACGCGTTGGATATTAAGTCCCGGTTCACACTAGGGCGACCTGTGAGGTGACCTGGTCGCCTCACAGGTCGCCGTAGGTCGCCTCCCATAGGGAAGCTGCGGACCCGTTCTAATAGGAGCGACACAAGTCGCTCCGACCTAGAAAAAGGGTCTGGAGCTTCTTTGGGGCGACCAGGAGGCGACCGCCATAGACTTCAATGTTATGAAGTCCATGGCGGCCGCTCCGAGGTCATGGCGCGCTGCTCGCACCGCGACCTCGGAGGTCGCGGTGCGAAGTAGCGTCGCCCCTATGTGAACGGGGCCTAAGTTTACTACATGTTTGGAAAATAACTTTTTGGGGATTTCAACATTTCGATGTGGCACTCCAATCCTCTGACCAACTATTGTATTCACATCCTGAGGTTTCCTTCTAAATTCTTCACAACGTGGAAGCAGCCCACAAATCACCCAGATGCCCCATTGGGATAGTATCAGTATAGATTTGATAAAACCAATTGTATGTACTAAGTAACATCTACCTAAGGTTTCAGCACCATCCTATGCACTACCTCAAGCATGCTGGCAGGAGACGGGCTTTTCTACTCAGGCTGTGGCTGCTTTCTAAAGACTCTACGACTTTGCACCTGCAATGTATTTAGCCGATTCAAACTGAAAATTTAAACCATCAATTTTATTTTATTTATTTTTTTTTTTTTTTACAGAGTGACCTTTTTATTGATCAGTTCACAAATAACTCCTCAGTTTTCTTTAGATTACACAGTAAATGACTAATAATTTAAATATAAATATTGATGGCATTACAATACAGGGGAAGAGAAGGTTATGGGATACAATGAAATTAGATGAAGACAATGAGATTTCAATTGAATGAATGAATATTTTTGTTACAGAACAGGAATTAAAAAAAAAAAAAAAAGCTAAATTTTCTGAAATAAATCATTACAATTTAAAAACTATTTATTTTGATTGGAAATTAATTTTTCTTGTTGATAAAAAAGAATAAAGATTATGGAGATCATCAATTACAGAGGCAGGTTAATGATATCTGAAAGTAAAGGACCTCTTGAAGGAACGCTATCATTGTGTTTAATCCTATAGTTTCTTTCCAATGATGTCAACGGATGACACCGCCCTCTTATAACGCCATCGACCCAGCATGCCCCGGTCGGTGACGTCACAAGGGGCAAGGTCACCTGTTGACGTTATTGGGTCATTCTGCCCTGATCTGACAGGCGCCAAATGTCAGACGGAGGAGCAGGCAGTCAGCGGGAAGCCTTCAATGAAGCTGGAGGGTTTTTTTTTTCCGGTTGCAGGGGTCAGTGTGATTGATGGATCTACATTGGGGGACATTGTTTTTTATTAAAGACATTGCCAAAAACGTGTGTAGTGTGTTTTTAGTGAATGGGTAGGGTTACTATGTACCCCATATTTATTCACATAGGGGAGCGGGATCTGGGGGCTTCCATATTCCAATAAGCCCCCAGCCCAGAGACCCCTACAACCACAGTCCAGGGTTGTGGGGAAGAGGCCTTTATCCCCATCAACATAGGGACAAGGGTGGTCTTTGGAGTGGGGGGAAGAGCCCCCCCCCCCATCCAAAAGCACCCCCCCATTACCAGCCAGGGCATACCAGTTTACATACCAGGGCATGTGGCTTGGTATGTGACTCGCCCCCCCCCCCACTCCAACTTAACATACATGTGTTATTGCAACATAACAGGAAGGGGAAGTTGACTTTTTTTTTAAAAAAGATGATGTATTTGCTTTGCCAAAGTTTTGGCAAAATTTTATTTTTTGCCAAATGCATTGGAGTTAATGGGGTTGGTGGAGTTAACTTGTTTTTTTAATGGGCTCATGCACAGACCCCAAAAGCCCCTTTGCACCGTTACAAAAACATGTCAACTCCACCTATCCCAATAACTCCAATGCATTTGGCAAAAAATTTAATTTTGCCAAAATTTTGGCAAAGCAAAAACAGTAATTTTTTTTTTTTTTTTTTATTTCTAGTCTTGATTTTTCTGGTCAGGCTCTGTAACTTAGCATGGAAGTCAGAGGCTCAGCATGACAGCCAGGCAGCTCTTATAGAACTGAAAGTAGATCATCCAGGGGAATGAAAAAAAAAAAAAAAAAGGAGTTTGGTATAAAAAACATGCGTTAAAAATCCTAGTACCCCTAACAGGCCAATCAAACTGATGATATCGCTCCTTAGAATTAACATGATTGTAATAATCTCTCTCATTGTAACATGATTCATCCTTGTACTGATTTTATTTCTTTGCGATCCGAGCTTACCTCGATGACATCAGAAGGGTTCTCATCAAAAGATATTAAGTCTCCGTTCTGTAACAGTAAAGAGTGATGGATGGCAGGGAAATGAATAACACAACCTGGAATAATGAAAACGAGCAAACGAATATGGAAATGATGCATCTTATGACAGGCGGAGGAAGCGCTGGGGGGAGACACAGCCAATATTAATGGTAATGACAGATAATGGTGACTATTTATCACACAAGATCAGAGGGAGAGGTGTGGGGGGGGGGGGGGGGGGAGGTGCACGGAGGAAATCTGTTTTAGGTCACAGGATGTAAAGGTCATCTTAAAGCAGAACCCTATTCTGATGGGGAAAAAATGGTTTTAAAAGTAAGTGCCGCTGAAATTACAATATCTTTCTTATTATTGTATTCAATCATTATTTATTGATAAAGCACTTTCGTGACAGTTTACTTGCAGAGTTTGGTGCAAAGTTTAACCTCCACAAAGGGAAAGGATTCTTTACAGTAAGAGCTGAAATAATGTAACATGGTCCTCCACAGAAAGCAGTAGACTAGACATATGCATGACAAAAACAAATAGAGAATAAAATAAACAAAATGCGAAAAGAAAACAAAAAAGGAGGGTAAGCCTCCGTTCACACTATGTCAGATCTGACTTCGGGGCGACCTGTGAAGTCGCGTGCAGCGCGACTTCGGCGCGACTTGCACGGACTTCATAAAATGAATATCGCACACATGCAAAAGAAATGACTATCAAATATGAAGACAATCCATAAATAAAAATGGGGATTTGGTCCCACCATATGGCCATATCGTGTTTAAGCCCACCACTGCGTTCTTTTTTAATATGCATGTCGCTTGGTTCATAGCTGCACCAGCTTTAGAAATACATGTTCAGGGTTTGCTCCCCCAACTTTTTGCTTGTTCATAAAATTAATGTCTATGCAAGTCGCTCCAGGTCGCCCCGAAGTAATACAGGACCCTTTTTCTAAGTCGAAGGGACTTGTGTCGCTCCTATTAGAACCGTTCCTGTACCACACTATGGGACGCGACGGACCGCGACTTGTCAGGCTGACCAAGTCGCGGTTCAAGTCCGATCAGTGTGAATGGGCTGTAACACTATGATGAACATTGAAGGTGGCATGAAGATTTTTTTCCAACAGCATCTTGATTTTCAGTCACTTCTCTCTTTTGATTGCACTTTTAGCACTGCCCTCTGGCACACTATGATACATACTCATCTTGGTTGTGATGTTTCTATACTGTTCACCTACCTGGATTATCTGATGCACAGCTGTACAGATCTTGTTTCTCTCTTTTGTTCTCTTGGTCTTGGGCTCATTTACCCTACCTATATACCCATATGGTCTTCATATTATACTTATTATCGTTTTGATATACCCCATTAGAGCCTTACCTGACTACTAAGTCTGAGACCTATTATGGAGATTCACATTATGTTTATGGACCTTGCGCTTTGGCCTTGTGTGGGGACTTTTGCCCCTCAGTTCCCATTTTGGATGTATCCCTGGGTGACCAACAGCCTCACTGATAGTTAATATCTTACTGTAAGTCATACTCTTCATTTAATTTTTTTTAGTATACCCTTCCATTGGATGCAAAACTGTTCATGTATATATGTTTTTTTTAGAAACCAGAATTGTGCCTGCTCCTGATGAAGTGAAATCCTTTTCACGAAACGCGTTGAGCCAAGGAGGCCTTTCAAATTCATTTGCCAATTCCATCATGCATCCAATTATCATTTTTTACCTACACTCTAAGTTTTCTGGTTAATTCTGTCATTTGTTTTTATTATTTATTATGGTCTTATCATGTTACCTATCTATATACTTTATTCGTCCCCTTTTATTGGTTGTGTACTTATTGTACTGATGTAAACTGCTATGGATATATTAATAAACACGTGATGTTAACCATATGCTTCTCTATGCTTACCAGCAGATGTATATGTATTACTATTATATCATTATGTGTACACTGGCCACACCTCATACAAAGTCCTACAATTTTTTGAACACTATGTGTTCCCATGCTCATCGCATTAGGGATGGAGACTCAATTGCACGAGTCTTATTTAATGTCCCATCTCCCCTTTTTTCCCTCCCTCGTTTGTCCCCTTCGCCTCCCTTTTTTCCTTTTTCACCTAATATTATAAAAACAAAAAAGGAGGGTAACAGTAGGATGAACATTGAAGGTGGCATGAAGATCATCAATGACAATCATGTTAAACATTGTAATGAAACGTCACCTGGACGTATAATAGCGATTTGTAGCCCATTATAAGGTACTAAAAAGGTTTGGAATAAGAAGAAGCTTAGTAAGCATACTAGTACATGAGAATACAATCTGGAAAATTGTTGCACAAGACCAGAGCCGTGTCACAGCCCAGCCATGCATCAAAGAAGGAGTCCACTCTAGGATAACATGAAACCCCCCCCCCCCCCAAAAAAAAACTCACTTTTGAAGTAGATAGAAAGCAACAGTTATGAGGAAACTGAAAGAGAAGTAATAACTAACAAATCACCATGGACATAGTTCAGTAAGGTGTAAAGTAACATATCCAGGAATCGATATCCCGGTAAACTGAGATAGAAAAACCCTAGGAGGGATTTCTCCAAAGATTATCTATCAACCCGTGGTTAATCTATGGTAATCCTCTGAATATTTAAATATATGCCATGCATTCCATGTTTTGTGTAATTTTTTGGTCAAGTCTTTGGCAATAGCCAAGGATTCCTCTAGACCAGGGTTTCTCAACCAGGGTTCCTCCTGAGGTTGCTGGGGGTTCCTTGAGAAATGGGCAATTTCTGCCTCTCAGATAAGTTCCCAATGACACCATTGTTCATTTTAGCTATCTGTAAGGGGGGTAATTCTTCCCAATGATGACAAGAGTAAGGAGCATTCTTCCCACTGACTGTCACACTAATGTGTCATGAGTTGTAGATTTTTAATTTTTAGCAGAGGGTTCCCCCGAGACCAGAAATTTATTTCCAGGGTTCTGTGCTGGAAAGGTTGAGAAAGGCTGATCTTACATAGTAGGTGAGGTTGAAAAAAGACAATAATCCATCCAGTTCAACCTGTGTAGGTGTGTGTGGCTGTAATCATCTCACATACCCCTTAAAGTCCTGATCCTTGAGATGTGCGTCTAAGAGTCTTTTGAAAGCCACCATACTTCCCGCAGTGGTAGAGAATTCCACAATCTTGTAGCCCCAACCGTAAAGAAACCCCCACGTTGCCTGAGGTTAAAACGCTTCTCCTCTAACCGCATTGTATGCCCTCTTGTCCTCATGCAATCCCTTCGACTGAACAGCTTTTTTTCTAAGCTGAGATCCCCATTGAGATATTTATAAATTGCTATCATGTCCCCCCTCAGGCGTCTCTTCTCCAGGGAGAATAAATCGAGTGATTGCAGACGCTCTACGTAGTTTAGGTCCTCCAATCCCCTAATCAGTTTAGTTGCCCTTCTCTGGACTCTCTCCAGCTCCAACACATCCCTCCTGAGGACTGGCGACCAGAACTGGACAGAATACTCCAGATGTGGTCGGACCAGAGTTTTAAAAAGTGGAAGGATTATAGTCTTATCTCTGGAATACATCCCTTTCTTTATGCATGCTAATATTCTGCTGGCTTTGGCAGCTGCCACTTGACATTGCATGCTGTTGCCTAATCTATCATCAACCAAGACTCCCAGATCCTTCTCCATTTTTGATTCCCCCAAGGGTTCCCCTCCTAACGTGTATTGTGCTTTTATATTTTTAGTCCCCAAGTGCAAAACCTTACACTTCTCCACGTTAAACCTCATTTGCCATGTCGTTGCCCACTCCGTTATTTTGTCCAGGTCATTCTGTAGGATATCTGCTTCATGCTGTGCAGTTGTTGCTCTGCCCAATTTTGTGTCATTTGCAAAAACTGATATCAAACTACTGATCCCGTCCTCAATGTTGTTTATGAATAAATTGAACAAGGTTGGTCCCAGGACTGAGCCCTGGGGGACCCCGCTTACTACCTCAGACCAGTCTGAGTATGCGCTGTTTATTACCACCCTTTGGACACGCCCTCTTAGCCAGTTCCGTATCCAAGAGCAAACCCTGCTATCGATACCTGCAGACTTTATTTTATAAATTAAGCGCTTGTGGGGAACTGTATCGAACGCCTTAGCGAAATCCAGATACACCACATCCACTGGTCTGCCCCTATCCAGCTCACAGCTCACCTCCTCGTAGAATGTTAAGAGATTGATTTGACAAGAACGCCCATTTGTAAACCCGTGCTGATTACTGCTGATGATGTTGTTGTCTTTAGCAAACTCTACGATATAGTCCCTTATCATCCCCTCCAGAACTTTACATACTATTGATGTCAAACTGACCGGCCTATAATTTCCCGGCATATGCCTCTGCCCCTTTTTAAATATCTGAATCACGTTAGCTTTCCTCCAATCCCCTGGTACATCTCCTGTCCTAATACTGTCAGCAAAGATCAGGAACAGTGGTCTAGATATAACCTTACTGAGTTCCTTGAGTACTCTCGGATGTACGCCATCCGGGCCTGGTGATTTGTTTGTGTTAAGTTTATCCAGCCTTGCCCTGATTTCACCCTCTGTTAGCCATAGTGGCAAGTCCTGTGTATTACTACTAACCATCTAGATCATGAAACACTGCTACCGAGCGCAGCCATTCTCTGATTGTCAGGATGCAGTTGGATTTCCAGTGTTTCGGGATCAGGGATTTGGCTGCATTCAAGAGATGTTTAGTCAATGTACGTTTGTACCTACCCAAGGGATTATCAGAGATGTGTACTAGGCAGTAAGCTGGGGTCAGCTTAATTTGCAGAGGTAACCACGAGTGCTTCAGGTTAAGGCTTAGATAGGATGGATGGCAGTCTAACACAAAACTCATAAGATGTTCCACAATGATTGTCAAAAGTCACAAAGTTTATTAAGCCACATTTAAATAAGACAATGGTAAATGAGGCTGAGCCTGTCACATCAACAAGGTGAAAATGACTGACGACCAGGCAGTGCCTGTCTACTTAAGAAAAAGGAAAGCTAATGCTCCTACGCTCGAGAGGTGGTAATGTGACGGATGGAAACCATAAGCCCACTACCGCAAACGCCACGTCGGCTGTGCTGCCACTCTCAACAGGTTAGGGGAAACCCGAATAAAGCTCTAAAAAGAAAAAAATACAGAGGGCGCACCCGCCTAGTGCATCACCTTTGCAAAAATGGTTTTATTAAAAATATATACACATCATACTCACAAAATAAGACGACAATTCAACCAAATATAGGTGTAAATTCACCCAGATTTCCACGTGGCATAGCCTGCTGGTCAGCGACAGTCATGGAAAGGATATCTCCAAAAAAACTGACGTGTTTCAAGGGATGGCTCCTCTTCCTCAGAGCTCTGAAGAAGAAGGGACATCCCCCGAAATGTGTCAGATTTATTTGGCCCTGCTCAAATGGTTAATGATTAAAACAGGCACATCAAAGTATGCAGACATCCGGGGTAAAGCTGTCCACATAGACCATCCTCCTCTCCACCATCAATATCATCCCTTCCACGCTGCGCTCCATGAGCGATTCAAGCCTCGCTTTCAGAATGCTCTACTGCAAGAAAGTCTTCCCGGTCAGGATTGCAGACTGACAGCTTTACCCTGGATGCCGGCATACTTAGATGTGCCTCTTTTAATCATCAACCATGTGAGTTGCTAAATGTTGAACCTTCATTAAATGTAACCATATTGCTACACTTAGAGACACCTCTCTTCTCTTTTATACTCAATATTTACTGCTGGATTTTGCTTCTAATCCTCTTGTGGAGGCGGCCATTTGTGGATGGACATTTTATGGTTACACAACTTTTCACATTGTTATAATCTTTTTTTATGGACTATAAACGGAAGGATTTATGAATAACTGGCTGTGGAACGAATCAGCTGAATTTCCATTATTTCTTATGGGGAAAATCGCTTTGATATAAGAGTGCTTTGGATTACAAGCATGTTTCCGGAACGAATTATGCGCGCAATCCAAGGTTTTACTTTAACTCCTACAGATCCAATCTGCAGACAACAGCATGCTGCCATCAACCTGTCTTTAAACTTCAATTTCTTCACTCAGAACAGAAATCCATTTATATCACATCAAGCATCATAATCTGCAGTAATTACTCTTCCCTCCAACTGCGCGAGGGAAAATGTCGTCGCGCTATAAATGAACTGGGGATTATAATAAAGAGCAATTATAGTGAAACTCATTAAAACCCGTTACATGTGATAAGAATTCCTTCACATATAAACTAGATAATTACAAACAAAGAAAGTCTTGCAAGCTTTACAGATCAGAAAATGGCATCCTTGCCTGCTATCGGATCTGGTTGCAAAGCATGCTGGGACTTATAGTGTAGGAAAAGTTGGAGGACCATGTTGTCTCTATATCAGGGTTCGTTTTATCGTGTTTTCTTTAAACACTTCCTAGTAGAATCAAATTCATTGTAATGTAAGGCTGGCCATACAGTGGATACGCATAGGTTGAACATCCAAGGTTCATCTCAAAGTGGACCTGAACTCAAAAAGAAAAGATCCATCTGCCAATCGGACCACTAAAATGTCTTTTTAAACTAAAAAATGAAAGATCTGCTATGTTATGGAGAACATCTAGAAATGTTCATTGGGTTTAAAAAGGTCTAAAAAGACATTTTAGTGGTCCGATTGGCAGAGGCACCCATTGTCACATGTCTAAGGATAGGTCGGAGTCATCTGGTCTAATGAACATCCAGATACTTTATTATACCAAGAACTTGGCAAAATACTTAACTTGGTCAGGGCCGCTGATAGGGGGGGACCACCGGTCCTCTTGTAGGGGGCCCGAGCACACAGGGGGGCCTACACAGGGAGGGGGATTAGTGACGGACCACAATTGTAGAACTCTTCCTCCAGCAGCTGGTCTCTCCGCCTCTCCCTGCTGCCAGCTTTTATCTGCTGAGAAAGAGACAGTTGTCCCTCACTAATTCCCCCTCCCTGTGTGGCCCCCCTCCCAGCTCTGGCTCTAATGTAAGCTCTGCTCCAAAGTTTATCTATGTAACTTTGTTTCTCTCCCTCTGTCTCTCTGATCCCGGAGCTCCAACTGCCCAGCCTATATATTATTTTCATATCATCTTCATTTTATTTATTAACTCAGTTTTGTCTTTTAGAGTTGGCAGGAATCATGTGAGTTATGTTGTATTTGTGTCTGCTAATAATGATTTTATTGTATTTTTAGTGTAATATAGCTTTGATATTTTCTTGGGGGGGGGGGGGGGCTGTCAGGTAGTCTGTACGGGGCCCCGCGATTTCTATCAGCAGCCCTGAACTTGGTTATTGGTGAACCAGATGACTCTGATCTATGCTTAGACATATGATAATGGGCGCCTCTGCCAATCGGACCGCCAAAATGTCTTTTTAAACTAAAAAATGAAAGATCTGCTATGTTATGGAGAACATCTATAAATGTTCATTGGGTTTAAAAAGGTCTAAAAAGACATTTTAGTGGTCCGATTGGCAGAGGCGCCCATTGTCACATGCCTAAGGATAGGTCGGAGTCATCTGGTCTAATGAACATCCAGATACTTTATAATACCAAGAACTTGGGGAAATACTTAACTTGGTTATTGGTGAACCAGATGACTCCGATCTATGCTTAGACATATGACAATGGGCGCCTCTGCCAATCGGACCACCAAAATGTCTTTTTAAACTAAAAAATGAAAGATCTGCTATGGTATGGAGAACACCTAGAAATGTTCATTCAGTTAAAAAAGGTCTAAAAAGACATTTTAGTGGTCCGATTGGCAGAGGCGCCCATTGTCACATGTTTAAGGATAGGTCGGAGTCATCTGGTCTAATGAACATCCAGATACTATAGAATACCAAGAACTTGGGGAAATACTTAACTTGGTTATTGGTGAACCAGATGACTCCGATCTATGCTTAGACATATGACAATGGGCGCCTCTGCCAATCGGACCACCAAAATGTATTTTTAGACCTTTTTAAACTAAAGAATGAAAGATCTGCTATGGTATGGAGAACACCTAGAAATGTTGTTTGAGTTTAAAAAGGTCTAAAAAGACATTTTGATGGTCAGATTGGCAGAGGTGCCCAATGTCATATGTCTAAGCATAGATCAGAGTCATCTGGCTCACCAATAACCAAGTTAAGAATTTGGCCAAGTTCTTGGTAAAATAAAGTATCTGGATGTTTATTCAACCGGTTGACTCTGACCTATCCTTAGACACGTGACAATGGGCGTCTCTGACAATCGGACCACCAAAATGTCTTTTTAGACCTTTTTAAACTCGATCAACATTTCTAGGTGTTCTCCATACGATAGCAGATCTTTCATTTTTTAGTTTAAAAAGGTCTAAAAAGACATTTTGGTGGTGCGATTGGCAGAGACGCCCATTGTCATATGTCTAAGCATAGATCGGAGTCATCTGGTTCACCAATAACCAAGTTAAATATTTCCCCAAGTTCTTGGTATTATAAAGTATCTGGATGTTCATTAGACCAGATGACTCCGACCTATCCTTAGATGTGTGACAATGGGCGCCTCTGCCAATCGGACCACTAAAATGTCTTTTTAGACCTTTTTAAACCCAATGAACAATTCTAGATGTTCTCCATAACATAGCGGATCTTTTCTTTTTGAGTTCAGGTCCACTTTGAGATGAACCTTGGATGTTCAACCTATGCGTATCCACTGTATGGCCAGCCTTACATTACAATGAATTTGATTCTACTAGGAGGTGTTTAAAGAAAACTCGATAAAACTAACCCTGATATAGAGACGACATGGTCCTCCAACTTTTGCTACACTACAAGTGCCAGCATGCTTGACAACCAGATCCGATAGCAGTCAAGGATGCCATTTTCTGATCTGTAAAGCTTGCAAGACTTTGTTTGTTTGTAATTATCTAGTTTATATGTGAAGGAATTCTTATCACATGTAACGGGTTTTAATGAGTTTCACTATAATTGCTCTTTATTATAATCCCCAGTTCATTTATAGCGCGACAACATTTTCCCTCGCGCAGTTGGAGGGAAGAGTAAGTAACATTTCTAGGTGTTCTCCATACCATAGCAGATGTTTAATTTTTGAGTTCAGGTCCACTTTGAGATGAACCGTGGATGTTTAATGTGTGCGTATCTATAGCCAGCCTTACATTACAATGAATTTGATTCTTATAGGAAGTGTGTAGACATTTGCCAATGGCTGCCTCTGCCGATTGAACCACTGACATGTTTTTTAGACCTTTTAAAACTCACCTAGCTCAACCATCTACCTGGCATTGAGAGTGACGACTTTCATCCGGCATGGAGGACAGCGTATTCTCCACCTGCCCACATGGACGTTTTTTATCAACTTACTACATTATAATGGCTTTCCTGCCACCCCCTTTTCTTTTCCAGGGGATACCCCAAGCTGACCCAGAGCCTGTTGGCCAGTCTTTTTGAGACCAAACCCCTCAGAGTTACTTGTAGCCACCACATCCTAAAACAGTAATTGTACCTAAGCAGTACCCTGAAAAGGCAATCTTTTTGTGGAATTCCTCTTGAGAAATAGCAGTGCACTTCCTAGTGTTTCTCAACTCCGGTCCTCAGGGCACACTAACAGGCCAGGTTTGCAAGAAAACTGAAATACATCACAGGTGATATCATTTGCTGCTCAGTGATTGCAGTATTCTAGTCTGCATCTCCCCAAGGTAATACTTAAAATATGGCCTGTTAGTGTGCCCTGAGGACCGGAGTTGAGAAACACTGGCCTAGACCAGCGGTTGGCAACTAATGAGCTATATGGGCCATCAAATGCAGCCCCTATCATCACCAAAGGGGTGCACATAATGTTCAATATATGTAAGAGGAAATGAGGGTCAGATAGTGTGGACATGCTACATTGTTGGCAGGGGCTATGCTGCAGAAGACAATATGAATAATGAACATGTTACATGAGGCTAGTAGAGATCAATGCTATTACCCTAATCAATATTCCCACTACAGATTGCTGAGGTCTAAAGGCTGCAAAGCATATGCCAAAGGAACGCGTGCAGCCCTTGGGCTAAAGGTTGGGCACTAGTGGCCTAGGCACTGTTCTGTAGCCTTATAGCTGTGCGGGATCATCTAAGGCACTGCAGCCTCTGACTGCAAGTCTCACCAGATTTAGATTGATATTTTGTGACGCCTCTACTGTGCTTCTCACTGTTCTTCTTGCTGTAGGCTTTAATAGAAGGAAGCAAAGCTCTGCCTCTACCAAGATGGCCACCTCCACAAACAAACACAGTGCAGAAAAAGGCATGGCAAGTCAGTGGTGGTGAATAGATCAGCTGCAGGGAGCCCAGGGGCAATACCGGTGGCTAGCCCTTTGTCTCCAGCCTGCCTTTTTCAGTTGAGAAGCCCATTCATTTTGGATAAGCCAATCCAAAACGAATAAGCTTGTCAACCCAATGCTTGCAAAAAGCGTTCAACCACACGTGCATTATTGTCCTAAAACTTTCATGTGCAAAGGCCTACATTGGTCCTGTCTAGTGGCGGCTGGTGAATGAAAATTTGGGGGGGCGGCAAAACCAACACCCCCCCTCCGGCGGGACGGCGTGCAATCAGTTCTACCACTCTCCCGGGATGGATGTCTGGCAGCCAAACAGCCAGCATCCTTACCTGCTCCTTCCCCGAGCAGCTGTGAGTCTCCTCCAGCCATATGACTCCTCCCTCTTCCTGCCCAATGGGCAGTAAAATCGCTACTCTTTTCACCCAAACAGGAAAGGGGTCTCACAACCCGCTTCCTGATTGGCTGGGAGGCAAATCAGTGTGATAATAGCAAATATTAATTCGCTATTGTCATATGACTGGGCGGGCTCAGGGTGCAGTGCTCTGTGCCCCGAGCCCACCCTTTTTTGAAGCCTATTAGAGCCTCTGGCTTTAATCATGTGCTTAAAAAAAAAAAAAAAACCCTATTAGAATCCATGCACCGATGCCCTACATGTAGATTAGGGGGCCCGACGCATGGATGGGGAGGGGGGGCGGTGCCCCTGTGCCCCCACTGGACGGGCCGCCACTGGTCCTGTCCACCCCCTGCAGATACATGTCATAGCCAAGAAGAATGTAGAGGTTGATTGGCAGCCAACGGGTGAAGACTGGAGCACGGTTAAATCAAGACATGCAAAGCTCCTGGATTTGACCAATTTTTTATAAATCTGTCCCTGAGAAATTGTAAAGCAGTCAATTTATTGGTGCGCAGAGGGGAAATATTGCACATTCTGCTCTTTTTTTTGGTAAAATATATTCAAATATATTCAAATGAAATCCTTCCCACAATTCCTTGATACATCATTATAGTCTGTGCTGCGGCAACATTAATAAACACGTGGGACACCTATATGTTTCTGCCGGAGAATTAAGATCTGTATTAAGGGGAAAATGTCAGCTTGTTTAATGTCATGTGAACATCTTCCTATAACTCCTGGACCAGCGATTATGCGTCATTCTTATGTAGCGATAAACTCTGCACTGACATCGCTGTCTGAAGATGTATAGGAATTTGCAGGTGCGCTGCATAATTAACGCTTGGAGTTGGAAGATTTAACCATGGATTTCAAGGGCTAGAGGAAAATGTACTGTCACATATATCCTATCTCACAAGTATTATTTTTCTACAGTACAGGAGGGAGCTGACATTTACAATATAGCAATAAAGTAGCAATAGTACAATAGTACAAAGTAGCAATAAAGAGAAAAAAAAAAGTGGAAAAGATCAAGAAAGAAAGAAAAGTAAGACAGAAAAAGAACAAGATGCGTACACAGATACATAGTTTGTGAAGTTGAAAAAAGACATCAGTCCATCCAGTTCAACCTATGATGTGTGTGTGTGTTTGCTGTTAACCGTACATTGTATACCCCTGTATGTTGTACATTGTATACCCCTGTATGTTGTACATTGTATACCCCTGTATGTTGTACATTGTATACCCCTGTATGCTGTGGTCTTTAACCACTTGCCTACAGTGCACTTTCACCCCCTTCCTGCCCAGACCGATTTTCAGCTTTCAGCGCTCTCACACTTTGACTGAGAATTACTCAGTCATGCAACACTGTACCCATACAAAAATTGTGTCCTTTTTTTCACACAAATAGAGCTTTCTTTTGATGGTATTTGATCAATACTGGGTTTTTTATTTTTTGTGCTATAAATAAAAAAAGACTGAAAATATCGTGAAAAAACGCATTTTTCTTTTTTTCTGTCATAAAATTTTGCAAATTAGTCATTTTTCTTTACAAATTTTGGCCAAAATTTATACTGCTACTTATCTTTGGTAAAAATAACCCAAATAAGTGTATATTATTTGGTCTTTGTGAAAGTTATAGAGTCCACAAGCTATGGTGCGAATCATTGAAAATTGATCACACTTGATCACACCTGATGTACTGAAGGCCTATCTCATTTCTTGAGACACTAAAAAGTCAGGAAAGTACAAATACCCCCCAAATGACCCCTTTTTGGAAAGTAGACATTCCAAGGTATTTAATAAGGGGCATGGTGAGTTTTTTGAAGTTGTCATTTTTTCCCACAACTCTTTGCAAAATGAAGATTTTTTTTTTTTTTTTTTTTTTACAAATTGCCATATTAACAGGTTATTTCTCTCACACAGCACATGTATACTTGCAACTACACCCCAAAACACATTCTACTACTCCTCCTGAGTATGGCGATACCACATGTGTGAGACTTTTTCACAGCCTGGCCACATACAGAGGCCTAACATTCAAGTAGCCCCGTCCGGCATTCTAGGAGCACAAATTACACATATAATTTCCTGACAACCTATCGTACTTTTGAAGGCCCTGGAGCACCAGGACAATGGAAACCCCCATAAAATGACCCCATTTTAGAAAGCAAACAGCCCAACGTATAATTTTTGAGGCATAATGAGTCTTTTGAATATGTCATTTTTTTCCACAAGTTTTTGGAAAATGTGGAAAGAAAATGAAAACACATTTTTTTTACACAAAGCTGTCCATTTATGCAATATTTCTAACACATAGCATGTACATAGCAAAAATTGCACCCCAAAATACATTCTGCTATTCCTCCTGAGTATGGCGATACCACATGTGTAACACTTTTTCACAGCCTGGCCACATACATAGGCCTAACATCCAAGTAGCGCTTTACACAAAGTTGTCCATTTATCCACTTTAAGACTGGGCCTATTTTTGACACTTGGTGTTTACAAGCTAAAATCATTTTTTTTGCTAGAAAATTACTTGGAACCCCCAAACATTATATATTTTTTTTTAGCAGAGACCCTAGAGAATAAAATGGAGATCGTTGCAATATTTTTTATCACACCATATTTGCGCAGCAGTCTTCCAGATGCGATTTTTTTGAAAAAAATTCACTTTTTTGAATTAAAAAATAAGAAAACAGTAAATTTAGCACAATTTTTTTCCATAATGTGAAAGATAATGTTACGCCGAGTAATTAGATACCCAACATGTCATGCTTCAAAATTGCGCATGCTCACAGAATGGCGCCAAACATTGGTACTTAAAAATCCCCATAGGCAACATTTTAAAAATTTCTGCAGGTTACTAGCTTAGAGTTACAGAGGAGGTCTAGGGCTCAAATTATTGCTCTCGCTCTAACGATCGCGGCGATACCTCACATGTATGGTTTGAACACCGTTTACATATGTGGGCGGGACTTGCGTATGCGTTTGCTTCTGCGCGCGAGCTAACGGGGACAGGGCGCTTTAAATTTTTTTTTTTTTTTTCCTATTTATTTTATTTATTATTTTTTTATTTTTACACAGTTTAAAAAAAAAAAATGTTTTGATAATTTTTATTCCTATTACAAGGAATGTAAACATCCCTTGTAATAGAAATAGGCATGACAGGTCCTCTTTATTGTAAGATCTGGGGTCAAAAAGACCTCACACCTCACAACTACACTAAAAAAGAAAAGAAAAAAAAAAAATTGTTGAAAGAGGAAAAAAAAAAAAGCAAAAAAAAAAGCGGCCCTTTAAACCGGTTGCTAGGCAACGTCTTTTGACGTAGCTCCGGTCCTCCAAGACCATAGAGTTGAGTGAGGGCCATCTTGCCCTCACTCGACTTCCTGTCTCTGAGGATCCGGGACCGGATAGTTTTCCCCGCTGCCGGCGGGTCCGGTAAGCTGGGAAAACGTCTGGGACGCGGCAGGAGGGGGGGGGGGCACCTCTTCCCCTGCACCGTAAGGGTAATTCCGCGGCGAATCCGCCACTGGGACCACCCTTATCTGAAAGCCGACCGCCCGCCGTTTCAAAAATTACCGGGGTTATGGGGGCTATCTGCTGCCATAACCCCAGTATTTAGCTTTTAATGGCCGACGCTTATAGTCGTTAGGCGGTCAGTAAGTGATTGCATGCATATGGCAAACAGGTGACGATGACTGATGGGGTGACAGGTGACGATGACTGATGGGGTGACAGGTGACAATGACTGATGGGGTGACAGGTGACAATGACTTATGGGGTGACAGGTGACGATGACTGATGGGGTGACAGGTGATGATGACTGATGAGGTGACAGGTGACGATGATTGATGAGGTGACAAGTGACGATGATTGATGGGGTGACAGATGACAATCACTGACGGGGTGACAGGTGACGATGATTGATGGGGTGACAAGTGACGATCACTGATGGGGTGTCAAGTGACGATGATTGATAGGGTGACAGATGACGATGACTGATGGGGTGACAGGTGACAATGACTGATGAGGGTGACAGGTGACGGTGATTGATGGGGTGACAGGTGACGGGCGATGGTCACTGATGGGTGACAGGTGACGGGCAATGGTGCACGGCGGTACTGATGGCAGTCTCTGGTGACCGGTGAACTTTAGGCTATGTTCACATGTGAGCGTAGCGATCGCGGGCAGAATCACTGCGATTCCGCCCGTGATCCAGAAATCATTGCAAATTGCGGGGCGCCTGTGCGTTGCCCGTGATTTGCAATAGCACCCCAAACGCTGTGCGATGTTGCTGCGATTTCCGCCTGCCGAATCGCGGTAACATCACGCAAACAATGCATGACGCCCCAAAGAAGCTCTTGTACCTTTTTTGGGCGTCATGCGTTGTTTGCGCGATGTTACCGCGATTCGGCAGGCGGAAATGGCGGCAACATTGCACAGCGTTTGGGGTGCTATTGCAAATCACGGGCAACGCACAGGCGTCCCGCAATTTGCAATGATTTCTGGATTGCGGGCAGAATCGCGGTGATTCTGCCTGCGATCGCTGCGCTCACATGTGAACGTTATGGGTGTCAATTTCTGGGCACTGATGAGGTGACTGTTGGGTGACAGGTGACATTGGGGGGGGCTGAGGACTGTGTGGGGGGACCTTTATTTGTGTGATTTTACTTTTTACAGGGGTACAGAGCAGTAACTCACTATTTCTAGCTCTTCTCCCCTCATACTGGAAACTGTATGAGGAGAGAAGAGCTAGTAACACTGAGTTACTGCTCTTTGTTTACATTTTCTGATCGGCTGTGAATGGATTCACAGCCGATCACATAGTAAACAGTCACTGTCAGTGACTGTTTACTACTGCCGGTGACAGCTGTGTTCCTACGGAACACAGTGCCACCGACATGACCGCGCTGCGCGCTCCCGATCGCGCATGCGCGGTCATCTCCCGGCCGCCTCCATTGTGATCGGCTGTGTCATTGGAACACAGCCGATCACGTGGGAAACAGCCACGCCCAGTGGCTGTTTCCCCCCTGCCGGTGACGGGGGGTGTCCCGGGGACACCCCGACACCGGCAGTGCACGGCGGCGCGCCCGCGATCGCGCGCCTGCCGTGCATTTCCTGGGTCACGTCATATGACGTCCGCCCAGGATAATAGCCGCACCGTCCCGCCGTCATATGACGGTGGGCGGGCGGTAAGTGGTTAAGGTGCCCATCTAATAGTTTTTTGAAACTATCGATGCTCCCTACTGATACGACTGCTTGCGGAAGAGAATTCCACAACCTTACCGCTCTTACAGTGAAGAACCCCTTACGTATTTTAAGGTTAAACCGCCTTTCCTCTAGTTTTAGTGAGTGGCCACGTGTCTTATTGTATCTCCTTTCTCTGAATAGTTTGTTCCTTATGCTAGGGTCACCAGTACAGTATTTGTACATTGATATCATATCCCCCCTCAATCGTCTCTTCTCCAGAGAGAAAAAGTTCAGTGCTTGTAGTCTTTCCTCATAGCTGATGTCCTCCATTCCCCTAATTATTTTTGTTGCCCTTCTCTGGACTCTTTCCAGTTCCAGCACATCCTTCCTGAGGACCGGTGCCCAGAACTGGACAGCATACTCCAGATGTGGCCGGACCAGAGTCTTGTAGAGAGGGAGAATAATCTCTTTATTTCTGGAGTGAATCCCCTTTTTTATACATCCCAGTATTCTGTTGGCTTTGCTTGCAGCGGCTTGGCATTGCATTGCATGCCACTGCCAAGCCTGTTGTCTACCAATACCCCCAAGTCTTTTTCCATCCTAGACTCACCCAGAGGTCCCCCCCCCCCCCTAGTGTGTAGCTTGCTTTCTGGTTTCTGGCACCCAAGGGTATTACTTTACATTTCTCAACATTAAACCTCATCTGCCATGTAGTTGCCCAACCCATTATTTTGTTCAGGTCTGCTTGCAAGGTTTCCACATCCTGCATAGAAAATATTGGCATGCTTAGTTTAGTATCATCCGCAAAAACTGAGATTGTACTAGATATCCCCTCCTCTAGATCATTTATGAATAAATTAAACAGGATTGGCCCCAGGACAGAGCCTTGGGCGACCCCACTTTCCACACCCGCCCAATCCGAGTTCTCCCCATTAATCACCACCCTCTGTTCTCTCCCCTGAAGCCAGTTCTCTATCCAGGTACTCACCTTATGGTCCATACCTACCTTCCTTAGTTTGTACAGTAAGCGTTTGTGGGGAACGGTGTCAAATGCCTTTGCAAAGTCCAGATACACCACATCCACAGGCTTTCCTTTATCTAGGTGGCAGCTCACTTCATAGAAGGTTAATAGATTGGTTTGGCAAGAACGATTTTTCATGAATCCATGCTGATTACTACTAATAATACCATTTTCCTTACTAAAGTATTGTATGTGGTCCCTTAACATCCCCTCCAAAATTTTGCAGACTACTGATGTTAAGCTGACTGGCTTATAGTTACCCGGGATATATCTTGACCCTTTTTTAAATATTGGTACCACGTTGGCTTTTTTCCAATCAGCTGGCACCATACCCGTCTGTAGACTATCCTTAAAGATCAAGAATAATGGTCTGGCAATCACCTGGCTGAGCTCTTTAAGAACCCTCGGGTGCAAGCCATTTATTTATTTATGTTAAGTTTCTCTAGTTTAGTTCTAAGTCTATCTTCTGTTAGTAAGAGAAAGGAAAGCAAAGAGGAGGAGGAAGGGAAAATAAAACAGGAAGGGAATAAAGGGAAAAAGAAGGAAAAGAGAAAAGAAAAAAAAATAGAACAAAATACAAAGGAGAGAAAATTAAACCAAGAGAAGAAAATTAATAAAAAAGGTAGGAAGGGACGGAAGTGTAAGAAATGAATAGAAGGGGATGAAAAGGAAAGGAATGAAGGGAAAGAAAATTGGAGAAAGGAAGCTAAAGAAATTAAGTGAAAGTAAGGGAAAAAGATGGAATGAAGGGAAAGGAAATGAGGGGGGAGGAGGGATAAATTCAGAAAGGGAAAGGGGAAGCAAAGGAATGAAGGAACAGGAAGCAGATAAGAAGATTAAACAGGAGAGGGACAAAGGGAATGAGAGAAAGAAAATAAGAAATAGAAGAAAAATAGTCCAGAGAAAGGAGAGAACAGGAAATAAAGAGAAGGAAAGTAAGGAAAAGGTAGGAAGGGAAAAACATGAAGGGAAAAAATGGAAATGAAAGGAATTAATAAGGTAAGAGGAAAGGAAGGAATGAAGGCAAAGGGAGTGAGGGAAAAGGGGAAAATAAAATCAGGAAGGGGAAGGAAAAGGAATGAAGGAAGAAGAAGTGGAAGGAAAAATGAAACAGACGTTGGACAAAGGGAAGGAGAGAAAAAAAAAGAGAACATAAGAAACATAGACCAGGACAGAACAGGAAATGGAAAGAAGGGAAGTAAGGAAAAAAATAGGCAAACAGGTAGGGAGGGAAGAAAGTGAATGGGAATGTAAAGGAATGAAGGGAAAGCAAGTGAGGAGAAAGAAGTAAAAGTAAGGGAAGGGAAAAGGAAGGAATAAAGGTAAAGGAAGTGTGTGTGGGGGGGGGGGGGGGGAGAAAAAACAGAAAGCGTAAGGAAAAGAATAAAGAAATAAGAAGTGAGGGGCCAAAAGGGACAGAAAATGGAGGAAGGGTAGAATGAAAATAAAGGAAACAAAATTAGTTGAGGAATAGAAAGGAGGGGTTGGCAGAGAAGGAATGAAGGGAATGGAAGTGAAGGGGATAGGAAAGGTAAAAAGGAAGAGGAAGAGAGAGAAATAAGGGGGACATTTAGGTGAAAAAAAATAAAGAGAAGGAAGAGAAGAGAAAAGGGGGGGGGGGGGTGGAATGGAACTTGGTGAACAGACTATAAAAGAATATAAGGAAATTAAAGGTACGAGAAAGGAAATGGAATTTTAAAAAAGGGACAAAGGGTAAGTAAGGTAGGAGATTGGAAAGAGAAAATAAATAATTAATGACAGAAGCCTGGTCCAAGAATGTTATCCACTTGAAGTTATAGCTAATTTTTGTCTGGGGTACCATTAAAAAAAACTTTACTTACATTATCCCCCGTCCTTGCCGGCTGCTCCTTTCCGTGCAACCAGTCCCCTAAAGCCAAATCTCTTTAGCGTTCTGTCCATTGGTGGACCAGCAGACCTGCATTGTTAGTGAGGGCCCAAAGGGCCCACCCACAACCCAGAGAGAAGAGGAGAGTGCTGACGGAGGAGTGACGGATAAGGTAAGTATAAGTACGTGGTGTCCTAGGCAAGCAAATCCATTTACTCTTGCAGTGCAGGGAAGGGACCGGGGGGGGGGGGGGGTACTACTACAAGGGTATTGTTTTTAGTTCCCCTGGGTTCAGCTTTATAAAACCTCTCCAATATATAACTAAAATCTTCTAAGGAGTGGCCGGCACTGTATCTGCTGACAGATGGTGTCTGTATCTCAGATGGCTCATGATTGAATTGACTCTTCTATTGTCCAAGTTTGTCCTTGAAAAACATAAATTCCTGTAAAGGACACCGCAACTTGTCATTATTTTTCTAATATTTATACAAGGAAGACACTCTCAATGTATTCTCATCAGAGCATCTGACAGTCCATTGCCTTATTGAGGAATATTGAAAGTTTTTTAAAGTAATAAGCTGCAAAGGCAGAAAAGGTCACTTTCTAAAGACCCTCCGTGCAATGACTTGAATGCGTTCAAACAAGCAGCACATTTAAATTTCAAACTGAAATAAATACATAGATAATGTCAGGATGCGCATGCCAGCAAACTAGCTAACTCCTCTGGATGAACCTTTGTTCATAAGCTAAAACATATTCCCTTTTGTGCACATAAGAATTCAGCACTGGCCAATAAATATGCGCAAATTGGTACGCGCACACGTGCCATCGCGCATTTGCACTTGCGCACACTTGTGACAGATGCTGGCGCCAAACAGGCTATTTAAACTCAGCCAGTACTCAAGATCAGTGCTGCTTTGTCTTTAGCCTTCTGTGTATGGTTCCTTTTACACGGGCGCACCGCCCAACGGAGTCCGTTCTGCTCAGCAGGGGATCGATCCGCCGATCCCCACTGAGCAGGCGGATGACAGCTCTGTCTCCGCTCTGTGTGCAGAGACGGAGCTGTCAGATCCCTGCTGTCCTCTATGGGGAGATCGGATGACAGGTGGTCCGTTCTCATCCCATCCGTCCAGATTTCACGGACAGGATCGTATCGGATAGCAGCGGGTGTCAGCGCTGACACCCGCTGCCCCATAGGGATGCATGGAGCATCCGATCAGGTCCGCCTGAAAAACTGACAGGTGGATCCGATCGGATCGCCCGTGTGATCCTGCATCCTGCTTTCAGTTGCTGAACCGGTTTGTCTGGACCTTCCTCTGAACTCCACTTGCATCGACCTCGGCTTGACCCCTGACTTCTGCTTCTGCCTTTGGCTCCTATTCCACTGATCGGTTCCAGATCCGGCCTGTCTCCTGACCACGTTCCAGTCTATACCATACCCGATCCATCCCGCCTGTGTAAGACCCGGGCTTACACAGGCGGGATGACTTTGCTACTCTGCCTGCTGTCGCCAGCACCTGCTGTCTGCCTACTTACCTGCTTGCTGAAGCCGTCTGGTGACTTCTCCTGCCCAGCGTGGACACCTGCCCCACTTCTAGCAAGACTTACAGGCACTCGTGCCACTCTGTACTCCTGCGCCTCCTGTCTACACTATCAGGGGCCCCTGAGTCAGAGGTGTAAGAGAGGCCTTCCTCATCATATCAGGCTCTGCTACCAGGTACGTGATACATAAATATATATAAATATATATATATATATATATATATCAAAGAAAAAAAGGGGGAACATGTTTAAAATTAACAACCTCTCGCCCCAAATAAAAAATACTTAGAAAAAAAATATATATGTGAAATCTTTTGTATTTTTTTTTTCATTTTCAGAAATTAGAAATTGGCTTCTGGAAAAATTCTAGCTGCATTTTATTTATTTTTTTTTTTTTTGCTTTTAGAGCATCACATAATGATGGCACCAAATTCATTATTTGAAACAATAATGCACTATATTACCAAAATAGTGCTCCAAATTGGTTGTCATTGCATTTTTTTTTTCTTCATACCTGTGTAATAAATCTATAAAAAATGTATTCTAATGCGGCAATATATTTTGGGTACACCGGCTGGCTCGCCAATCTTTATCTCAGAGATCAGAGAAAAATGACATTATTGGGTGATATGTTACAGGTGCCACGTTTAGCGATAATGAAGCCTGCCAATCATTGTGGAAAGGTCGCAGATAAAACGTATCCATCAGGTGAAATATTAGCGATACATTTCATATTTCTATGGAGAAGTGTCAGTTGTTATAATCACTGTAATCCTTGTACATACTTCTGCAATGAGTGCTGGGGTGGCTACAGAGCTGCACTGCAGGCATATGTCCAGTGTTCTCCAGGTGGGGGCAACAAGGGCTACCCAATGGCCATGCTGCAAGAGGCCTGGACTGAATTCTACTTGCACATTATATTTGGAATTATTACACTGCAACATTGAAGAGAAACTCCGGCCTTCCCTTCAGTCTTGCACAGTTGTACCGGCTCCTCTCCTGGACTGAAACGGCGTACTCTGATTTCTCACAGAGTGCATTAAAAGCTGCACCAAGTCAGATACCGCACGGCTCTTTTCTTGGCTGGAAGACATCTAGCAGGGGAGGACTGGGGCAGGGGGGCAATTGCCCCCTGGGCCGCTCTGATGTCCTGTTAGAAGGCTGCACCGCTCCTGCCACAGACATGCCTAAAGGATTCCTGGTGAAGAGAAGTAAAAAGTCCCCACCACTGACCTAGTGAGTATGAGTTGAAGACAAGGACAGAGTGCAGGCCTCCCTCCCCAGCATAAAGGGTGTAAACTGTCTGAACAGAGGCAGGTTCCATGCCCCACTGGAGACTCTCCTCCTCTGGCCAGCCTCAACTGAGCTGTTCCAGCTCCTCCCAAGCGCCCCCTGCTGGCCAGGTTGGGAACCCAGATTCAGCTGGTGAGTAGAGTACCTGGAGCAGAGATTCAGCCCGGAATGGGGGTCAGGAGGAGGCTGGGAAGAGGGAGAGTGAGAGAAGGGCCGAGTCGCTGCACCATGGGCCTCTGGTTTGTACCGGCCCCCTGGGCTGAAAGTTGCCAGTCTGCCCCTGACATCTAGCATTATCTAGTCCAGGGGTCTCCAAACTTTGGATCTCCAGTTGTTCAGGAACTACAATTCCAATCATGCCTAGTCATGTCTGTGAATGTCAGAGTTTTACAATGTATCATTGGACATGTAGTTCTGCAACAGCTGGAGGGTCGTAGTTTAGAGTTCCCTGATCTAGTCCTTTCCTTCCCAGCCAGACTGTCCTGGGCCCGTCCCTTTTAATTAATTGGATTTCAGATTTATGGAGGCTTAACATCGCATGTGGTGGTTACCCAGGGTGGTCTACCTACTGCTCTCCCAGACTGACACCCGCTCATCAAGGCATTTTGATATTTGCATAACCCCTCCCTAGAGCCTGCCCACTGCTAACATCAGGGCTGTGGGGTTCTTGAGAGGAGTACTGGAGGAGGGTGCTGTGATGTTTTTAGGAAGCAATGTACAGCACTCTGCCGGCCCCTCCCACCAGCCATGATCTGCATACATTAGATAGATAAGCACAGAGAGTCAGTGATCAGGTCACAGAGTTTCACTCAAAAGTGAAGTCCTGCTGGTTCACTACCCCACCCCAGTTTGCAATTGACTTATGGTATTTTTTTAGGGGAAAAGGGGTTATGAGTATTGATTTTTATTGGCACCCACTTCCTCACTCCTCATCTAGGTGAGGATGACACCTCCCTTCTCTCCCACAGGCTCCCAGGACACATGTCCCAAGGGGCTGCAGGACCATTCTTAGAACACCATGTGAGCTCACCACAGCTGGCTTTCGTAACCAAGATGGCGGTGTCGGAGACCTGTGGCGGCCTCCCTGGTGTGCACTCATGTTGGAACAGGAAGGGGCAAAAAGTTGGGAGCATGAAATTGTCTAAAATGTCTTTGTATACTGACGCCTTAAGAGTTTCCATTCACTGGAACTAAGGGGCCAAGCCCAACCCCTGAAAAACAACCCCACACCATAATCCCCCCTCCACCAAATGATTTGGACCAGTGCACAAAGCAAGGTCCATAAAGACATGGATGAGCGAGTTTTGGGTGGAGGAACTTGACTGACCTGCGCAGAGTCCTGACCTCAACCCAACAGAACACCTTTGGGATAAATTAGAGTGAAGACTGTGAACCAGGCCTTCTCTCTAACATCAGAGCCTGACCTCACAAATGCGCTTCTGGAAGAATGGTCAAACATTCCCATAGACACACTCCTAAACCTTGCGGACAGCCTTCCCAGAAGAGTTGAAGCTGTTATAGCTGCAAAGGGTGGAGCCAACTCAGTATTGAACCCTACAGACTAAGACTGGGATGCCATTAAAGTTCATGTGCTTGTAAAGGCAGGCGTCCCAATACTTTTGATAATATAGTGTACTTTAAACCATGTGATCAATCTTAAACAGTCATGGAAACTTTTGTAATTTGAAGATCAATTAAAGAGTTTTCTGAGAGTCGGATGGCGAATGCATCTGATAAATTGCTAACAACACTCCACTGATGTACACTTTCCAAGCCATCTAAACTAACAAAAACAGGAATAAACCTCCATTACTCAGGTTCAAGGACTGACGTGCGGGAGTCACAGATTTAAAGATGATGCATGGCGTGTGTATGACCTCTCACATCTATTGTTTCCGGAAAGTGCTGCCGTCCACTCTGCTCGAAGCACGCCGGAAAAGGTCAAGGAAGCCTAATTTATATCATGGAAAAAGGTGATGAAATTCAGTAATGAGGGTTCGCCAACTCACCGGCAAGACATATAAAAATGCCACTGCAAACCGTTAAAAAAGGAATACGGAAAAACAAGGTTTGACTCTTAGATGGCCAAATAACAAGCAGTGCTAAAGAAAAAAAAAATCAATTAAACACGTGTGAAAAAACAAAATAGTGGACCTGTTTGGGCATCGTCATCCACATATAATAGTTGCTTGGTCTGATCAAGAAAGTTAAAAACTATGCATCTATGATGTAACAGGATTGTTTCCTATGAACCAAACACCCTTATACGGAAAGTCCTACAAGGCCTTCAATAACAAACATGTGTAAGGTAAAATATTACAAGGATCGTCATTTTATTCTCTAGGGGCTAAAATATATATATATACAGTGGGTACGGAAAGTATTCAGACCCCCTTAAATTTTTCACTCTTTGTTATATTGCAGCCATTTGCTAAAATCATTTAAGTTCATTCTTCTTCCTCATGAATGTACACATAGCACCCCATACTGACAGAAAAACACAGAATTGTTGACATTGTTGCAGATTTATTAAACAAGAAAAACTGAAATATCACATGGTCCTAAGTATTCAGACCCTTTGCTGTGACACTCATATATTTAACTCAGTTGCTTTCCATTTCTTCTGATCATCCTTGAGATGGTTCTACACCTTCATTTGAGTCCAGCTGTGTTTGATTATACTGATTGGACTTGATTAGGAAAGCCACACACCTGTCTATATAAGACCTTCCAGATCACAATGCATGTCAGAGCAAATGAGAATCATGAGGTCAAAGGAACTGCCTGAAGAGCTCAGAGACAAAATTGTGGCAAGGCACAGGTCTGGCCAAGGTTACAAAAAGATTTCTGCTGCACTTAAGGTTCCTAAGAGCACAGTGGCCTCCATAATCCTCAAATGGAAGACGTTTGGGACGACCAGAACCCTTCCTAGAGCTGGCCGTCCGGCCAAACTGAGCTATCGGGGGAGAAGAGCCTTGGTGAGAGAGGTAAAGAAGAACCCAGAGATCACTGTGGCTGAGCTCCAGAGATGCAGTCAGGAGATGGGAGAAAGTTATAGAAAGTCAACCATCACTGCAGCCCTCCACCAGTCGGGGCTTTATGGCAGAGTGGCCCGACAGAAGCCTCTCCTCAGTGTAAGACACATGAAAGCCCGCATGGAGTTTGCTAAAAAAAAACCTGAAGGACTCCAAGATGGTGAGAAATAAGATTCTCTGGTCTGATGAGACCAAAATAGAACTTTTTGGCCTTAATTCTAAGCGGTATGTGTGGAGAAAACCAGGCACTGCTCATCACCTGTCCAATACAGTCCCAACAGTGAAGCATGGTGGTGGCAGCATCATGCTGTGGGGGTGTTTTTCAGCTGCAGGGACAGGACGACTGGTTGCAATCGAGGGAAAGATGAATGCAGCCAAGTACAGGGATATCCTGGACAAAAACCTTCTCCAGAGTGCTCTGGACCTCAGACTGGGCCGAAGGTTTACCTTCCAACAAGACAATGACCCTAAGCACACAGCTAAAATAACGAAGGAGTGGCTTCACAACAACTCCGTGACTGTTCTTGAATGGCCCAGCCAGAGCCCTGACTTAAACCCAATTGAGCATCTCTGGAGAGACCTAAAAATGGCTGTCCACCAACGTTTACCATCCAACCTGACAGAACTGGAGAGGATCTGCAAGGAGGAATGGCAGAGGATCCCCAAATCCAGGTGTGAAAGACTTGTTGCATCTTTCCCAAAAAGACTCCTGGCTGTATTTGATCAAAAGGGGGCTTCTACTAAATACTGAGCAAAGGGTCTGAATACTTAGGACCATGTGATATTTCAGTTTTTCTTTTTTAATAAATCTGCAACAATGTCAACAATTCTGTGTTTTTCTGTCAGTATGGGGTGCTATGTGTACATTCATGAGGAAGAAGAATGAACCTAAATGATTTTAGCAAATGGCTGCAATATAACAATTTCCGTACCCACTGTATATAATGTTTGGGGGTTCTAAGTAATATTGTATCAAAAAATACTGATTTTATTTGTAAGTAACAAGTGTCAGAAAAAGGCTTAGGCATGAAGAGGTAAGGACATCAGATGTGTGTCTAAGTAAATCCCTGTCCCAATAAGTTTCCATCCTATAAGTGTCTGCCTGTCACTCAGCAGTTTTAGAAGTTGCCATGAAAATCAAAAAGTTGGAAACAACTTTTTATTTACGCTTTTTTTTTTTTCCTTTTTAAAGTCACTTCAAACAAGCGATATGAACATCTATTTCCCGGAATTTGATTTATTCGGTAACAAAAACATTATGAACCAATAAACAAAAGCAAGTGATTTTGCGTTATGGCGGGCGAGTGACAGGCGCACATAGGGGAGGTTATTTGTGTGTCGTCGTCTCTTCCTTTTAATTAGACCAGAAACGGCTGCAGATCAGCAAATACAAGAGCAGGAAAGTGCAAACTCAGACAAACAGCTGCTGTAAAGCTTTCAGATTTGGTTATTAATGTCGGTGGATCTGAAGTTATTATTTCTGTACACAACTTTTAATTATTCTGTTGGTTGAAGGCTTTGTGAAGGTAAGATATGCAGGGGGGGGGGGGGGGGGGATTATAACATGAAATGCCAGATTGGTGGAGACGCAACATTGTCCGTACTCTTAGTGCCGGTTCACACTACTGCGGCACGACTTCGGGGGCGACCTGTGAAGTTGCGTGCACCGAGACTTCGACGCGACTTGCACGGACTTCACATAATGGAAGTCAATGCAAGTTGCTCCGATGTCGCCCCGAAGTAGTACAGGAACTATTTTCTAAGTCGGAGCGACTTGAGTCGCTCCTATTAGAACGGTTCCCGTAGCACTGAATGGATCGCCTGACAAGTCACGGTAGTGTGAACCGGCACTTAGGGCTTGTTCACATGTGCGGCTACGGGGAAGTAAAACCAGGTGGTTGAGTCACGGTTTTTCCGCCCCCCCCCCCCCCCCCACCTACTCCCTGAACCAGGGAATGCAAACGCTTAAGGCCAGGGCCGGGACAAGGGGTGGGCAGGAGGGGACAGTTTCCCTGGGCAATGTGGTATCATGTGAGGTGGGGGGGGCACCATGAGAAGATTGAGGGGGGAGGGGATTTGTGTTAGGAGGAGGAATTTAGGAGAGCAGCAGAGGGAAAAAAATTTGCTCTAGTAGGGGAAATTTGGGGTGTGTGTGCTAGGAGTGGTGATTCAGGGGAATTTGTGTTGCCAGGGGGGTAAGAGAAGAGGATTTGTGCTTGGGGGGGGGGGGGGTTTGCGCTAGAAGAGGTGATATGGTATAGGGGGGGAAGGGGTTTGTGTTAGGGGAATTTTTTCTTTTTTTTTGGGGGGGGGGGGGGGACTTAAACTAGTAGGGAAGATTTGGGGGTGTTTGTGCCTAGGAGGTGGGCGTTTGTGCTGGGGGGATTTTGAGGACGGTGGGGAAAAAGATTTTTACTGGGAGGGGGGTATTTCAAAAGGGGGTGTGATTTGTACTGGGAGAAGGGGGAGTTTTATTGGGGGGTAATTATACAGATTTTTTTGGGGGGGAGGAGGTTTGCTGACACATAATGCTTATACATCTTGTAGGGGGGGGTTGCAGTTTGGCATGTTTGCCCTGGACTCTGGGTGACCTTGTCCCTGCACTGCTTAGGGCTGTACATGCAAATCTATGGGGCTGCACGTGGCTCTGTGGTGCGGCATTTAGAGGGTTAAATCAGGTGCGGAATATGTGATATGTCGTCTCCTTGCTACCTGTCAAGCACCCTCTGAAAAGCCATCCACTGCAAATCGCTTTTCAGAGGGACAGGGCTGCCAAACATGTGAACGAGTCCTTAGGGGCAAACAGTTTAGGCACAGAGAGCCTGCCACTGGTGAGGTGGGGGGAGGGGGGGTGCACTACTGAAAAAAAAATGTATTAAAAAGGTGAGAAGCCTTAACCCAGGGCTTGATACATTTGCTGTGAAGCGAGGAGCCAGATAAAAAAGTTAGGAGCCATTTTTTTTCTAGGTGAAACACTTATCCTTTAACCCAGGGGTCTGAAACTGGTGGCCCTCCAGCTGTGGTAGAACTACAATTCCCATGAGGCATTGCAAGGCTGACAGTTACAAGCATGACTCCCATAGGCATGATGGGACTTGTAGTTCCGCTAGAGCTGAGGGGCCGCCCGTTTGAGAAACCTGCTTTAACCCAATTACAGCCAGGGCCGTTTTTGCATTTTTTGAACAGGTTTAAAAAAAATAATTTTAGGCCTGAAGATGATATAAAACCCCCAAACATGAAATATTTTCTGAAAGCAGACACCCTAGAGAATAAAATAGTGGAAGTACTAATTTTTTGTGTCACACGGTATTACTGCAAAGGTCTAGGAAACACAACATTTCAGTAAAAAAACTCATTAAAAGTTACAAAAACGCAATAAATTACACATTTTTTTGGCCGAGATTTCACCGAGTAAATAGATCCCCAACATGTCAAACCCTAAACATACCAGTACCCTATATTTTCCATAGGCGATGCTTTAAAAGCCCCCTATAGGTCATCAGTGTAGTGGTACGGAGGAGGCCTGGTTCTAGAATTATTGCTCTCATTCTGGCGTGTGCAGCGATATGTAACACGTGTATCGCAATTGACGTTTTCAGGTGTAGGCGTCCCGCCACATGCGTTTATGTTTGTACGTGTGTATACGTAGGGGTGGGGAAGGGCTCCATTTTTTTTGAGTGGAGGGGGATTTATGTGCTTGGGTGTAACTTAAATATTTTACAATTAAAAAAACATTTTTTTTCACTTAATTCTTTTTTCCATCAAAACTTCTGGTCGTCATCTTCTCTGCATGTATTGAAGCCATTAGGTCAGCATGACAGAGATATCAGCCAGAGAACTGGCATTTTTTAGGAAGGGAGTTCAGTAACAGCAGCTCAGGTTTGGTTTTCTAGAACTCCCTAAATTGCTGGACTTACCCTGCTGGCATTGAATGCTGCCAAAAATAACTACATCATATTCAGCTGCTTGAAAGAGACAAGTATTAATGAGCATGTAAAGTGGTTTTATACATGTTTCCTTTCCTTATAGTCAGGACTAAAAATAAAATGTTCATTTTTTATTTGTATTTTTTTGGCATCTGTAATATATCCGCAAGTGGAAGATTTGGTTCAATTACACGTTTTTGTAGGGTCTTCTTGGCTTTTCTGCTGAGAAAAAACCTGTTGCTTACATAGCCCAATAGCTCAAGCTGACATTCAAACTAAACGCTGGTTGGATCAGAGCAGTGACCCCTTCCTTTCTCTCCTCTTTGCTCCATGTTTCCAGTGGGAGACAGATTGTCTGAAAGGAGACTGCTACCGCTGTGCTCTCTCTTTAGAGCTCTGAGAATCCTTTGTCATGTATTACATTCTCATATGTAAAACAAAGACATAACATAAAGATGATAGATAGATAGATAGATAGATAGATAGATAGATAGATAGATAGATAGATAGATAGATAGATAGATAGATAGATAGATAGATAGATAGATAGATAGATAGATAGATAGATAGATAGATAGATAGATAGATAGATAGATAGATAGATAGATAGAAAAAAAATATATAGATGGATTAAAAAAAAGATAGATCGAAAAAGAAATCTACTGTATATACATTTTAACATTTTAAACATAAAATATTACAATTGACCCATTACCATCATAGCGTCAGGACCTGGATCACCTGCTGGTGGCACTGTGCTTCCCAGAGCAGAGAAGGTCGTAGTTCCACTGTCCACCAGAAGGTGTCCCCCAGCAGCTAGCAGACCCCAGCAATCAGTCTCCACCTGATGCTGGATGTTGGGAGGGTATTTAGGTCCTCCCCTTCTAGTGCCTCTCACTCCAGTATTTTGCTGCTGCAATATTCTGTTTGCCATTCATCCTGTTCCTGCTCCTGCCCTGTTCCTATGCTCACTCCTGTTCTTGATCCCAGTTTTGGTTCCCCTTTCCCCATTCCCCTTTCCCATCTGCTCCCTGCACGTCAGTATTCCCCTACTCTTCTGTGTTCCCTGTTTTGTATATATTGCATATAGTTAGTTGTTAGGCTTTTTGTTTGTTAGGTTGATTAGTTGGGTATTCTGTCAGTGGGTTTTTGGTACACTTATATTTGTATATGTTTGTTGTATGCTGACATTTGGATCGATTTCGTGTCACTCTAAATAATTCTCACTTAAAGCATTTACAGACTGGTCCCAATTTCCTAAGTGTAGCCACACAGATCTGGCCATCCCCACCCCTGATTCCTGACATATAGGAGCTGTTTTTTTTTTTTTCTAATTTTTGAAAGTTCACAAAGTGAACTCTTCTGACCTTGTGGTAACAGTTTGGTGAAGGCCTTTTCTGTTTCAGCACGACTGTGCCCTTTGTGTACAAAGCCAGCTCCATAAAGACGTGGTTTGACCAGTTTGGTGTGGAGGAATTTAAATGCCTGGTGAGAGCTCTGACCTCAACCCTAATGAACACCTTTGGGATGAGTTCTAGTAACTGACCTCACACATGGGCACAAATTCCCTCTGACACCCTCAAAAATCTTGTAGAAAGCCTTCCCTGAAGAGTGAAGGATGTTAGAACCACAATAAGGGATGACAAAAACTGCATGTTAACCGCTTGCCGACCGCCACACGACTAATTACTGCGGCGGTCAGCCCCTCACAGGCAAAGCGATGTAGTACTACGTCGCTAGCCTGTGAGGCTCTAGGGAGCGAGCGCGCGCCGCTGGAGGCGCGCTCCTGCTCTAGCACGGTCACGGACCCCCCTGCGCGTGTGCAAGGCGGACCCCGATGTCCGCCGGGCACTCGCGATCGTCCGTTACACCGGAAGAAAGGCAGGCGGCTGATGTAAACAAAGCCGCCTGTCATTCTTCCCTGTGTAAGAATGGAGATCAGATGGTTCTACTATGTAGGACCGTTGATCACTGTTCTTACACTAGTAGCCACAGCCAATCACAGTTAGAAACACGCCCCTAGGACACACTTAACCCCTCCCTCTCCAATACAGTTAACTCCTTCACTGCCAGTGTCATTTTTGCAGTAATAGTGCATTTGTATAGCACTGATTACTGCAGTAATGTCACTGGTAACCCCAAAAGTGTCAAAAATGTCAGTCAAGGGTCCGATCTGTCCGCTGCAATGGCGCAGTCCCGCAAAAAAAAAAAAAATCGCAGATCGCCGCCATTACTCATTAAAAAAAAAAACAACAAAAATGACAAAAATCTTTCCCTTTGTTAGTAAACGCGATAACTTTTGCGCAAACCAATCAAAATACGCTTTTTGCGATTTTTTTTACCAAACATATGTAGCATAAAACAAATTGGCTGAAAATGTTAAAAAATTTTGATTTTTAAATATTTTTTTGGGGAATTTTATATAAAAAAATGTGAAAAATATTGTTATTTTTGCAAAATTGACGCTCTTTTCTTGTTTATAGCGCATGATCAAAAAATCGCACAGGTGATCAAATACCACCAAAAGAAAGCTCTGTTTGTGGGAAAAAAAGGACGTCAAATTCATACAGCACAGCATCGCACGACCGCGCAATTGTCCGTTAAAGTCACGCAGGGCCGAATCACAAAATAGGCCCTGGTCAGGAAGGGGGTAAAATCTTCCGGGGCTTAAGTGGTTAATGTCCATGGTTCTAAAAAGGGATGTCCAACAAGCTCGTATAGGAGTTGTGATCAGGGGTCCACCATGCTTTGGTAAAGCTATATAAAGTCTTCAATACTACAGAAGTGTAAAAAATGATTAAATCCAGCCACACATGGATCGAAATTCCCTGCTGAACTGGCCAAGATTTGATACATCTATGGGCAGGCTGGTTGTACCCAAGTCAATCCATCATACACCAGCCTGTAGGATTTTCTACATGTGACTACTGCCGGTGGCTATAGTCACTAGCAGTATTCATTGTGTTCTGTCAACCAGAAAGGCTCCCCATGCTCCTCTGGCAGAATACAATAGCGCTGTGGGAGGACGGAAAGAAAAGCAAATGATCTATAGGCTGCCTAACTCCATACCTCCTGACTGATGGTCAACAGGGACATGTTGTAGCACAAAGTATGTAGTAGTATTTAGTCACATTCAACTGCGACTAACTACGACTAGCTTTGGCTACATACTTTGTGTTCCTCCTCCTGACCATGTCAGGAATTTGGAAGGTATGAAGATGGTTATTAAACACACCCCTTTTTTCTAAGTTAAGCCCCCTCCTTGCTCCTTGGCAAAGCAGGGTGGGCTGGATGTGGTGGATCACATCAACACAAGTGGCTTAATATAGACTGTCAAATTCAACTAATCAGAAGAAAAGGAAATAAAAACCCTTCAAATAATTTATACCCTAATGTTTGGTAAGCTGTGGGAAACGATTTAGGCTCTGGTTTAAGTGTAAATTCCATTTGTTTTTAAAAAGGCCACCATTTTATGCATCAATCTTAAAAAAAATAGTAAAATTAGAAGAGTTACATATATGTGTCTTAAAATACTTGGATATTTTCACAAACTTTTAGACCAGGGGTCTCCAAACATTGTAAGCAAAGGACCAGTTTACTGTCCTTCAGGCTTTAGGAGGGGCAGCCTCTGGGAAAATGCCCCAACATAAGTGCCCCATCATTGGTTTTAATGGGAGAAATAGTGCCCCGTTGTTGGCATTATTGGAAGAATATTGACCCAATCGATGATGTCAGTAGAAGGAATGGTGTCCCATCACTGGTGTCAGTTGGTAAAATAGTGCCCCAAGGGCCAGATAAAGGCAAGCTAAGGGCCACATTCGGCACCCCGGCCACAGATTGGGATTCACTGCTTTAGACAATTCTATTTGTAGAAAATTTACAGTCAAATTAAGGGTTTAAATTAGGGATCAGCATCGGGTTCAGGTAGAATTTGATGCAAACTTTGCCTATTTGGTGTTTGGGTGAACTAAATGGGGTCTTCACCCACCTGCCCACTGGCTGAGCCAAACCTTTGGGATTCAAACCATATATCAGAGGCAGAGATCGGTTATTACCACCACATCACTTCTTTATAATCATTAACTGCTGGGACTCTTGACTGTTTATATGTCCGGATAATGTACCCAGTGTACTCTGCTCTATGCGGATATAAGGAAGTCTAAAGTCCCACCGCCTGGATATAGGATATAATAGGATTGATTAACACAAAGGATGCTGGAGGTCCCTGTGGCACTTGGCTGGAGGGTTATAAGGGTCTACCTATTATTTTATTATTATTTTAAGTGACTCCTGAGTTGTGTGGTCTCCACCATCTAAACTTCAACCAACATTGTTCTGAATACAACTGTCTTTTTTTCTTTCCCTGAAGAAGCCTTCTAATTGAAATGCGTCGGAATCTTACATTTATTTGCAGCATGTTTCCTTTGAACAACCCACATCTTGACTAATTGGAGGTAAATTTGTGCTCCCAGGCCAACGGGGAGTGGTCTGTCATAGCCAAATATTTGTATATCGCATTGCTGGGTGAATGGGTCTAAGGGGGTTGTATTTTGTTATGCTGAAGGGTTTCTTAATACTTATATCATTGATTTTAATGCCATGGGGCTCTTGGTATCCTGCATTTGTTATTTTTAACAAAGATCAGGGCAATATGGCCCCAAACTGGTATGGAAATAAAAGTTAATTTCTTTTAATTGTGGACTGTGTACTGTTTTTCTGACAGATTATCCACCCATACTCCCTTATATTCCAGGTTCTGCTGGACATTATTAACAAACCTTTTGGATTCTCGGCTGACAGCTGAATGTAAACAAAGGGGCTGCCTCCTTGTTTACAAATCACCTGTCAGCCAGGAATCTGTCATTTGGTGGAGAGTAATGATGGGTACGGGTGTGTCATAGTGTTTTTACTTCTGGCCGGACTGCAAACATTGTTTATCGTGATTGAGGAAAATCTGCATGACTAGACTATGCTATTTTATATATTGGATTTACATTGTGGTTTATATATTTTTTTTATTTAGTAAAGGAATTGTCAAAGTGTGTGGTATGTTCATTTACTGTTTCCATTGTTTGGTGAAACAATTATTCACGTGGGGGCGGGGGGCAATATCTGGGGGTCCCTTATTAAAAAAGAGGGCTTTCAGATTCCAAAAAGCCCCCCCCCCCCAGCTGCAGACCCCTACAACCACTGGGCCAGGGTTGTGGGGAAGAGGCCCTTGTCTCCCGGGGCAATGAACAGCTCCCCCACCCCTGATATTTGTTTAACAATACCTTGCCTGTTAAACTTGAAATGCCTAGCAGCACTGGGGTCATCGGTTCGAATCCCAACCATGGCATTACCTGCCTGGAGTTTGCATGTTCTCCCTGTGCCTGCGTAGGTTTCCTCCACGTACTCCAAAGATAAGCTGGTAGGTTAATTGGCTCCTGTCTAAACTGGCCCTCGTAAGTGTACTGTATGTTTGAATATAAGTTAGAGACCTTAGATTGTAAGCTCCTTGAGGGCAGGGACTGCTGTTTGTCTCACCTGCTGGTAGCACTGTGCTTCCCAGAGTGGGAGGTTGTAGTTCCGGTATCCACCAGCAGGTGTCTCCCAACAGCCAGCAGATTCCAGTAATCAGCCTCCACCTGATGTTGGCTGCTGGGAGGGTATTTAGTCCCTCCTCTACTATTACACTTCTCTTCAGTGTTTTGCTTTGCTTCCAGATACTCCTTGCCACTTATCCTGAGCCTAGATCCTGATCTTGTTCCTGCCCTGCTTCCTAAACCCAGCGGTCTCTTTTCTGCTCCTCTGTGCCTGCGTGAGTTTCCTCCAGCTACTCCGGTTTCCTCCCATACTCCATAGACGTGTTGGTAGGCTAATTGGCTTGTGTCTAAATTGGCCCCCTAGACTGTGCATGATGTAAGTTAGCGACCTTAGATTGGAAGCTCTTTGAGGGCAGGGATTGATGTGAATGTACTATATATGTGTAAAGTGCTGCATAAAATTGACAGCGCTATATTAGTACCAATAAGAAATAAATAAAAATGTCCGGAACCAAATTTAAAGATTTGGCTACTATTGACTTTAGAGGGGTTCAAGTTAAAGTTCAGATCTTCAGCACAGTTCACCGGACTTCCCGTGAACTGAACCCAGGTACGTTTTGGCTCATCCCCAATTAGAGTTGATGATGTTAACGTTATGTCGTTGATGACATCACCTTCCCTGCAGTTCCTGAATGCAGACCCAGAAACAGAAGGTGCTCGGATTCAATTTTTAGGGAAACGTGGTAGCCCAGCGGTCCGGTCTGTGAAGGGTTAATGCAGCGAACATTGGGAGGAAAATGTCAAATATGACATACTAGATAACTGTGTCTGCGCTGATTGCATTGTGGTTGTACAACAGAACTTAATTAAGACGCGGCTCTGACAAACGCCTTGATTTAATCTAACGATCCCGGCCGTCACCGCCACCAATCTCCCACCTAAATAAATGTCAGAAGGCTAAAAATGTGTTCCCAAATTTTATGTCGAGAAAATACAATCTTCTTGACTTATCTGTTAGTCTGAAAGAAAAGAAATTTCACTTAGCCCATTTTCTTCTTTATGAGAAAGGTCAGAGGAGAATAATCAGAATAATTAGTCTTGTATAATTACATTTAGGAAATATTTACTTTATCTTTCAGTCATAAAAGGGCAAATTCTGAAGCTTGTTTCTTCCTGTTTCTTACCATAAATTGTCGTAAAGGGAAAATGCCACCATTTTAGGCTACCCAATGACTTGAGAAGTCCATTGGTCGACTTTTTGTATTTTATTGATCCCCTGCTGTGTGCTGTGGTTCCTCCTGCCTGTGTACAGCACACAGTAGGGGCATAGGGGCCGGTAGAAGGAACCATGGCACACAGTGTCGGGCATAGGCATCTGATACACCCAGACGTGTCAGATGCTGAAGATCCCAAAGCTGAAGTGAGGGTTCGACGTCTGCCAAGACATACACTTTAAATGTGACCACCAGCCCTCCCTTCAGTCTTGCAAAGTTGTACTGGCTTCTCTCCTGTACTAAAGGGGCTTGCTCTGATTTCACTGCACACTGTGAACTTCTTGCAATGTGCATTAGAAGCTGCAGCAAGTCAGATAGTGCTTGGCTCATTTTCTGGCTGGATAACATCCAGCATCATCTATCCCTTTTCTTCCCCAGCCTGACTGTCCCTGGCCCACCCCTTTTATTTATTGAATTTCAGTTCTTTCAACATGTGGGTGTTCTATATGCAAATACAGTCTGCCTAGGAACGCCCACTTCTCCAGAATGACCTCTACACATCAAAGCATTTTGATATTTGCATTACTCCTCCCAAGAGCCAGTGCACTGCTTGCATCATGGCTGAGGAATTATGAGCAGAGTACTGAGGCAGGGTGCTGTGATATTTGAAACACCTGCTGGAAGCACTGTGCTTCCCAGAGGGGGAGGTTGTAGTTCAGGTATCCACCAGCAGGTGTCTCCAAACAGCCAGCAAATTCGAGTATTCAGTTCCCACCTGATGCTGGCTGCTGGGAGGGTATTTAGTTCCGGAAAGTGAGGACAGCGACGATTCTGATGTCTCTTTCCTGGCACATCGCTCCGTTGGAAATTCTGAAGAATCTTTTGATATACTTCCCAACTTCCCAAATTCCACAAGCGATGTGCCAGAAAGAGACATCAGAATCAGAGTCACTGTCCTCACTTTCCGTACCTGATGACAAATTTTCCCACTAATCGCTATCGCTCAGTTCTTCAAGTAACTCCGTTTCGCTGTCGCTGTTTTCCAGTTCGTCTAAAAGCGCTATTGCGCAAAAAGAACACTTTTTGGACACCATGGTCGTTCTCTATTTTCCAGGCACAAAGAACTGGAAAAACACAGGCAAGGCACTGGAAAAGTCACCAGGTGAAATCCTGTGGTGAAATGGGATGATACAGTGTAATCTGTTAGGATCACAGCTTTCTATCATCTCATTTGGTGTATTTACATTTTTTATATTGCCACCAGTTCCACCCCCCTGCATCGCAACGCACGCAGGGAAGGGAACCGGAAGACAGGTTCTGGCATCAGCAGACAGAGGGAGGATGGTGGGAGGATGGCGGGAAATCGAAAGGGAAGGGGAGTTTTTAAAATATAAAACAACAGATTTCCCTGCAAAACTTTGTACAGCTTTTAGCACAGGAATCCTGATATAATCAGACTGCCAGGGAGGTTAATTTAGATTTGTCAAAAGGGATAAGGAGCCATCTCCATGTGTAAGAAACAGCTTCAGCTTGCACCTCCCAAGGCACGTCCCTCTAACGCGTTTCGTCCACCTAGAGGCTTAGTCACAAAGGTCATTCTGATTTATTGCACAAAGCAGTGTAAGTTGCAGCAGCTCTCTGCGCTGCCTTGGCGAGCAACCCTGGTGGGTCCTTTAGTCGCAAGTACCTTAGAGCAGTGGTCCTCAACTCCGGTCCTCAGGGCCCACTAGCAGACCAGGTTTGCAAGATAACTAAATTACATCACAGGTGATCTCATTTGCTGCTCAGTGATTGCAGTATTCTAGTCTGCATCTCCCCAAGGTAATACTTAAAATCTGGCCTGTTAGTGGGCCCCGAGGACCGGAGTTGAGGACCACTGCCTTAGAGGATACCAAAACAAGCTATAACCGAATGACGTGAGTGAATTACAGAGCATTTTAAACTGTTCTGAGAGTCGGTCCTTAATCAGGTTTGTGTTATGAAAAGTCTTTTCATGCGTGTCGCGGGTGAGGTGAAGTGGATGGCGGTGTATTCATGACACGGAAAGCAGCCCGAGCACAGTGAATAAGAGAAGCTGGTGATTGATGCTTTCATTTACACATGATGAGATGCACTGACACTCCGCTCTTCACTGGAACAAAGCAATTACTGCACTGACCCCCCCCCCCCTCCCATCCCCACCCCCCTCCCGGCTGACAGCACCATAACCTCCGCACTGGACGCACGGAGATCATATTCTCCCCAAGCTTGTCAGAAGGAGCCGAGGACTTATTTAAAGTAGATGTAAACCCCAACTGAATGACATTTAGCTCGCTCTGCGCACTGTATTATAAACGATTGTCACCTTTTTAATTAAAATCCACTTTTTATCTTCTTTTTTTTAGTGTTTTGTTACATCTCAGTGCTGCTGATCTCCTGCTGTCTACATGCACTCCGGCAATGGCGATGGTGACAACAGTGTACCATGCTTGCATAATGTGTGTTGAAATGGCTACTTATGGTCTTCATGGGAAGTGAAGGAGACAGGGTGACAACGCATTGTATTGTCAATATTCTCATCGCACACGTTCCTGGACATAGGCCCATCAGTAGCAGGTGCTGCAACCAGGGGTGGGCAGGAGAGGCGGCTGCCCTGGGTGCAATGGTTTATCGCAGGGATGGGGGGGGCCGCCCTGACCCTAACCCTAAGGGAAGGAGGGGGGGTGCAGTTTGGCATCTTTGCCCTGGGTGCTGGATGACCTTGTCCCAGCACCGGCTGCAGCAACTACCGACTCATCACGAATCAAAAGCACAGAGATGGTTGAGAAATTCCCAAGCTTACAGGAACATATCCAGGAATTATGGTGGAATGTTGAAGTATCCAGGACACATAGAAAGATACATTTCCATCTTACAATTTTATCTTATCTTACTTCTCAGTAGGGATCGACCGATGTAGTTTTTTCCATTGTCGATATGGGCCGATATGTTCATACATTTAAAAAAAAAAGTTTTATTTTTTTTACTTGACAGGTACTCTTGTGGAGGGATCTGGGGGTCTAAAATACCCCAAACCCCTCCTCTGCACTTAAAAGCATTCAAAACTCCAAGTTTGTCTGGTTTGAATGCGGTCATTTTTTTTTAATCTGGCGCCAGTCATGACATCACTTCCGGGTTTTTGCATGGAGACCCGATCAGAGCCGAATGCAGCTTTGATCGGGTCTTCGGCGGCCGTGCAGGCTGGTTGCCCGGTTCTCCCGGTGGGACGGGAGACCCGGGCGAGCCGCGGAAGGCGATGGGAGGGGGGGGGGACGTCCCCACGTCCCCTCCCACTCCTTGTAATGACAGCCGATCGGCTTCTCAGCTGCATCGGTTGTCATTACAAGACAGCCGACCGTCGGCTATGGACCGGGGGGATACCTCTAGCTGCAGGCATCACTCCGGTACAAGCACTTTCCAAAATATCGGCAATATCGGTAACCTCCGGGGCCGATTCCGATATATATCGGGGAAAGTGCATATCGGCCCTTGATATATCAGCTTTGCAGATAATTGGTCGATCTCTACTTCTCAGCCCTGATTAAGGGGGGGGGGGGGTATTGAACCCCGAAACACATTGGATTTACTTATGATCTCCTGTTGTGTTTAATAAAGATTTACAGAACTTACATTTATTGGCTTTATCATATTTTTATATTCATTAGACTGTTCCAAAGACCCCCAAGGATACCCAATTCGGATTAACCACTTCCCGACCACCCGCGGCCTTTTTACTTGTGCAGGGTGGCTCTCCTGTGCAAACCGACGTAAACCTACGTCGGTCACGCGCGGGAAGCTAGGAGGTGAGCACGCTCACGCTCCAATTGCCGCCTGACACCCGTGATCGCTCCCCGCTGAGAGAGAAGGACGGTCGGCTATTGTAAACACAGCCGTCCGTTCTCCCTGAAATGATCACAGAGACCATGTGATCCTTCTATATAGGATCACATGTCTCTATGGTCATTTCACAAGCCACGCCCCCCCCCCCCACAGTTAGAATCACTCCCTTTTTAACCCCTTTATCACCCATAATGTTAACCTCTTCCCTGCCAGTGTCATTATTACAGTAACAGTGCATATTTTTAGCACTGATTACTGCAGTAATGTCACCGGTACCCCCAAAGTGTCAAAAATGTCAGTTAGGGGTCCGATCTGTCCGCTGCAATGTCCCAGTCCCGCAAAAAAAAAAAAAAAAAAAAAAAACGCAGATCGCAGCCATTACTAGTAAAAAAAAGAAAAAACAATAAAAATTATATAAAAATGAAAGTAGAAAAACCTATGCGCTTGACCATATGCCAGATGTAATAAATAGATAAAATTGAGTAGTAGATATAGGGTGAAGGTAGGGAACAAGGATTAGCCGCCAATTCTTAGTAGTGTCACCACATACATCAAAGCAAATGAAGAAATCAATAAAATCGGCGCTCAGTCAATCCCAATAAGACTAATAAATAACAAGCATCAATATATACATAAATGCAAGGTGTTCATTAGTGATATCAAATAAATAAATAAATATATATAGTGATGTGGTAAAGTGTACATGTGCAGAAAGTGCCTAAAAATGCATTTTTAGGCACTTTCTGCACATGTGCACTTTACCACATCACTATATATATTTATTTATTTGATATCACTAATACAGGGTTAATTTCGTCAACTAAAACAGACTAAAACTTTTTCGTCGACTAAATTAACACAATTTTAGTCGACTAAAATATGACTAAAACTAAAACAATTCAGATGACTAAAATACGACTAAAATGGCATTTTAGTCTTAAGACTATAACTAAAACTAAATTGAAATTTGCTGCCAAAATTAACACTGGTGCATGCTCAAAGCTTAATACCATAAATAATAACATATTCGATTTTTCACTCCAGGACCAGCAGTAGTATATAATGAGTTTGGAAATTGTAGAGAAATGCTTAAATAATGCATTACAAATTACAATTGAACTACATTCGATTATAGATGACTAAAATGAGTTATAGTCGACTAAAATGTACTGGAGTTTTAGTCGACTAAATACGACTAAAACTAAAACACTTGCAGAAGACTAAAATGGGACAAAAACTAAAATGCCATTTTAGTCCTAAGACTAAGACTAAAACTACCGTATATACTCGAGTATAAGCCGAGTTTTTCAGCATGTTTTTTCATGCTGAAAATGCACCCCTCGGCTTATACTCGAGTCACTGACTGGAGTGTCTTTTTAAAAATGGCGCCGCCCGGCGCCGACGTGTCACTGCGCATGTGCCGCATGCCGGAAATAGCCGAACGTAATCGGCTTTTCCCGAGCATCGGTGGCGCATTTGCGGTGACGTATGGCGGCGCCGGGTGGCGCGATTTTTAAATCAAAGACGGCGCCTCACCGACAGGTAAGTGAGATGCCTCCGCAGCCCCTGTATTTCCTCATGCAGTGCTGCGGGCATGGTACAGGACATTCTCCTGTACCATGCCCGCAGTACTGCATCTCCTGTGCCATGCCTGTAATTACTGTGCCATGCCTATACCTACTGTGCCATGCCTATACCTACTGTGCCATGCCTATACATACTGTGCCATGCCTGTACATACTGTGCCATGCCTGTAATTACTGTGCCATGCCTATACCTACTGTGCCATGCCTGTACATACTGTGCCATGCCTGTACATACTGTGCCATGCCTGTACTTACTGTGCCATGCCTATACCATCACCTGTACTATGCCTATACCATCACCTGTGCCATGCCTGTACCATGACCTGTGCCATGCCTGTACTGTGACCTGTGCCATGCCTGTACCATGACCTGTAACATGCATGTACCATGACCTGTGCCATGCCTATACCTTCACCTGTGCCATGCCTGTACCATCACCTGTGCCCTGACCTGTGCCATGCCCTTACCATGACCTGTGCAATGCCTGTACTATGACCTGCGCCATCTCCTGTACCATGCACGCAGCCCCTGTTTTGTGTCTGGTGGTGGTCCAGTTGGGTCCAGTAGCTGCAGCATTTCCCACCCTAGGCTTATACTCGAGTCAATAAGTTTTCCCACTTTTTTGTGGCAAAAGTAGGGGTCTCGGCTTATATTCGGGTCGGCTTATACTCGAGTATATACGGTAAATTGAAATTTGCTGCCAAAATGAACACTGCACTAATGAACACCTTGCATTTATGTGTATATTGATGCTTGTTATTTATTAGTCTTATTGGGATTGATTGAGCGCTGATTTTATTTATTTCTTCAAAAATGACATAAATATTTCCCGTAGTTAGTAGATGCGATAACTTTTGCGCAAACCAATCAAAATACGCTTATTGGGATTGGATTTTTTTTTTTTACCAAAAATATGTGGCAAAATACAAATTGGCCAAAAATGATGAAAAAATTGGATTTTTATTGGGAAATGTTATATAGCAGAAAGTAAAAAAAATATAGTTTTTTTTTTTTTTTTCCAAAATTGTCGCTCTTTTGTTGTTTATAGCATATAATCAAAAAACTGCAGAGGTGATCAAATTTCACCAAAGGAAAGCCCTCTGTTTGTGGGGGGGGGGGGGGGGGGGACATCAATTTTATTTAGGTACAGCGTCTCATGACTGCGCAATTGTCAGTTAAAGCAACGCAGTGGCATATCGCAAAAAATAGCCTGGTCATTAAGGGGGAAAACCTTCCGGAGCTGAAGTGATTAGACACATTTTTATAACTTTTATATATATATAAATATATTTTATGTGTACATTTTTTATATATAAATATATTTTTATGTTTGCTGGTATTTAAAAAAAAAAATAAAAAATATTCATAAATACAGACACTCAAAGTACATGATGGATGATAGTTACAAGACAAAACAGACCACTTAAGAGTCAGCTCCACCCAAAACGCATATGTCAGTTGCTGAGTTGAATAGTTTATTCCAGGAATGCACCGATACAGGTGCCGATACGGAGTATTTTCACAAGTACTCCTGATAATGCTCCGATAATCGAAACCGATACTTTATGGTGCAATTTCCACCCATACAAAATCAATGGGATCAAATCACACTGCAAAGAATCACATGCAATTTGAACAGGAATGCCGTGCGAGTCTGAATCGCATGTGGTTTCCGCACTGCTCCTTTGTGAACCCAGGCTGAAATCACTATGACAAGCCTGGGGCTCACACAAAACTGGTGGGGAAACCGCATGCGATTCGGACAGGAATCGTACCACATTACTGTTCAAATTGCATGCGATTCCCTGCAGTGTAATTTGAGCCCATGGGTATGGGTACAAATCACACTGCAAAGTATTGTTACTCTGTATCGGTGAGTACTTGACCAAAAGTATCCGTATCGGTGCAACCCTATTTTTTTCTGCATCTGGTAGAGGTGAGGTTCTCTGCGTTTAGGTGCGTTTCCACTTCTTCTGCAATTACGAGTATATTTATTTATTTGTTAATTACTGTTATTTGTTTTTTCAATTTAGAAAAATTTTATTATTTCTTTATTTTACATTAAAGCTGGAGAAAAGGAATAATAAACTTAAGCCACAATTTTTTTATTTTTTGCACAGAAGTTTAAATCTGCTTTTTTTTTTTTTTTTTTTGCTAGAAATTACTGTAAATATCCCCAAAAAGATATATTTTTTTCTGTAACACATAAAAAGTTGGGTTGTGGCAAGTAAATGTGTAGATACCAAACATATCAAGCCTTAAAATTGTGCAAGCTGGTGAAGTTTCAAAAAGATGATGGTACCCCAAATTGTCCAAAGATGATGACTTAACCACCTCAGCTCTGGAAGGTTTTACCCCCCTTCATGACCAGGCTATTTTTTGCTATTCAGCACTGCACTACTTTAACTGGTAATTGTGCGGTCATGCAACACTGTACCCAAACTAAATTTATATAATTTTTCACATAAATAGAGCTTTCTTTTGGTGGTATTTGATCACCACTCAGTTTTTTATTTTTTATTATATAAACGAAAAAGACTGCAAATAAAAAAAAAAAAAAAAGAAAAACTATATTGTAACTATGCTCTAGGATTGTTGCTCTCACTCTGATGTTCTGGGCGATACTTGTGATACAATTGATGTTTACACAAACGTGCTCACCCTACGCTGTGCTTTTTATATAGGTTGTGTGCAGGGGTGCTTTAAAAGAAAAAAAGTTATATATATATATATAGTATAAATCAAATTAAAATCAAAATTAAATTAATATAGTATATTATATTCTCTTTTTTTTTTGTACTTTTTTTATTTATTTTGAATATAGGTTGTGTGCGGGGGTACTTAAAAAAAAATAAAAAATAAAAATGTATATATGTATGTATATTTATATATATATATAAATATAAATATATATATATATATATATATATATATTCTGTTTTTTTTTTTTGTTCTATCTATCTATCTATCTATCTATCTATCTATCTATCTATCTATCTATCTATCTATCTATCTATCTATCTAAATAGATACATATAAATATAGATAGAGATAAATATATATAGTATACTGTACATCTAAATATAAATCAAATAAAATTTAAATTAATATAGTATATTATATTCAGTTTTTTGTAATTTTTTTTTTAATATATAGGTTGTGTGTGGGGGTGCTTTAAAAATGTGCGTGTGTATATATATATATATATATATATATATATATATATATATATATATAAATAAATAAATATATATATAAATATATATATATATATATATATATATATATATACATATAGATATAGATAGATAGTATGAATCTAAATATAAATAAAATAAAAATCACTATAGTATAGTATATTCCGTTTTTTTGTACTTTTTTGATTTCTTTGAACTTTATTGCTTTCACAAGGGAACATATGAGATATATCAAGCAAATGGGTTGTTGACTATAGACTGATTATTCCTATTGGAAAAGATTGATCGGAAAAGGAATCGATCATTTATTTAACTATGTATGTTCACCATAGGAGATAACATGCAAAACCGAAATAGGTTTTGGAAGGAGCTGGCCTTTAAATATCCATTTTGGGTGGAGGAGACACATTCACAGTATCTTTGTAACCCATTTCATACATTTCATTAAGCGAATGCCCCATCCCCCGACACACACCGGAATCCCACCTCCCCGGAACACATGGATGCTGCACACGATTCATTTATCATTCTGATTCCAAAATGCTTAAGATAAGAAATGATACGTACACTTATCGGCTGACTTTTTGGTACATCATAGACACCTTCTTTCTTATGGCTGGTAGGGACCTAGAATTAAGCCAGATATTGTCTGGGTCAATATGAAATGTCAATGTATCACAATCACACAGTACAGACATGTGACAGGACAAATGCATGCTGGACGCACATGGCTAGCTGTACCCCATGGTGCTATGCTCTACCGTGGAGGAGGGGAGGTGGAAGTTACCTTATCAAGTTAATCAAAATGGACAGGAGCCAAGAGCCGCATCGCTCGCTCAAGATATAGCTATTTTCAGCATGCAGTAAACTGCAACAACCTAATTTTAAATTAATAATTGTGATTGGCTATTAAGGGCGGCTGTACTTTACACTCCTTTGTTAAAATGTACCCATAGCTAAAACTTGTATTTTTTTTTAGTTTGGGATAACATGGGGAAGGATTAGAACCCCTGCCAGGTAATTGATCCTCAAAGCATAAAAACACAAAATAATTCATAATATGTTCACATAGAAAAGCCAACACGTTTCAGGAGCTAAGCACTCCCTTCATCAGGGTCTGGAGTCATTAGGAGGACAGAATTTCACCCTAAAGTTAAAGCAGACCTTCAGCCTCCCGCAGCAATCTCCTCCTCTCCATTCTGCCCCCCCCCCCCTGCAGCACAAGTGTCATGGTGTCATGGTTTTCTTTTTAGTTTTTTTTTTTCTTGCAAAAAGCCTTGGCCTGACCCTCCATCGTCTGGCGTTTGCCTGGGAAAATGACGCCGGTGCCCCGTGCCTCCTGGGATGCATGATGTGCAGTCCCATTCAGTAGGGAGGAGGGGGCGGGTCTAGTGCGCATGCACCCGCAAGAGCCGACAGCTGTCAGGAGGAAACATGGCAGCGTCGGACTTATGCTGAGGCTTCAGAGAAGAGATCCCAGCAACTCAACGCTGGATCCACTGGCTGGGTGAGTAGTCCTACTGTGCAGAACAGTGTCAGGCAAGCAGGGGGGGAACAAATATTAAGAGGGAGGGGAAAGGCTGAAGTTCCTCTTTAAAGTGGTTGTAAAAGTTAAATGTTTTTCTACCTTTATGCATTCTATGCATGAAGGTAAAAAACATTCTGTGTGCAGCAGCCATCCCCCCGTCCCCTCCCCCAAGGCCCCTTAATACTTACCAGAGCCCCTTCTTCATCCAGCCAAGTGCACTAGAGCAGCGGCTCTCCTGGGTCTCTTCCGCATTGGCAGAAACAGAAGTGACTGTGGCCGCTGCTGTCAATTACAGCCAGTGAGTCAATAGGGAGAGAGCAGAGGTGTGACTGAGCCAGGCTTCCTGGGTGAATGGACACACAGAACAGTAGCTTGGGAGCGAGCCTGCTCAGATTCCGCAGTGATGGCGAACCTTGGCACCCCAGATGTTTTGGAACTACATTTCCCATGATGCTCAACTACACTGCAGAGTGCATTAACATCATGGGAAATGTAGTTCCAAAACATCTGGGATGCCAAGGTTCACCGCCACTGCCCTATAGCAAGTTGCTTGCTTTGGGGATAAAACAAAAATCTGCCTTTAACCACTTCTGGACTGGAAGATTTTCCCCCTTAATGACCAGGCCATTTTTTTGCGATTCGGCACTGCGTTACTTTAACAGACATTTGAGCTGTTGTGCGACGCTGTACCCAAATAAAATTGATGTCCTTTTATTCCCACAAACAGAGCTTTCTTTTGGTGGTATTTGATCACCTCTGTGATTTTTATTTTTTGCGGTATAAACAAAAAAATAGCAACAATTCTGAAAAAAATATATATATTTTTCACATTCTGCTATATAACATTCCCAATAAAAAAAATTTATAAATCACATTTTTTTCATCCTTTTAGGCCAATTTGTATTCTGCTACATATTTTTGGTAAAAAAAAATGCCAATAAGCGTATTTTGATTGGTTATCACGTCTACAAACTAGGGGAAAGATTTATGTAATTTTTATTTATCTATTTTTTTTTTTACTAGTAATGGCGGCAATCAGCGATTTTTAGCGGGACTGCAACATTTTGACAGACAGATCGGACCCCTAACTGACATCTTTGGGGGGACCAGTGACATTACTACAGTAATCAATGCTAAAAAAAAAATGTACCGTTACTGTAATAATGACACTGGCAGGGGCAATCAAAGGGTTAAATGTATGCCTAGGGGTTGTTTTCTAACTGTGGGGGGGGGGGGGTGGGCTTGTGGAATCAACACAGAGACCTGTGATCTCAAATAGGAGGATCACAGGAGCTCTGTATTGATTCCTGCGAGAACAACGGTCTGCTGTGTTTACAACAGCAGACCACTGTTCTCTCTCGACGGGGAGCGATTGCGGCCGCCAGCCCCGTGAATCAGTTTCCCTGCTGGTGAATTGGGGAGCGCCCCCAGGATCGCTTAGGTACGGCGATTCGCGCAGCTGAGCCAGCCTGCCACAGTATATATGCGGCGGGCGGTCGGCAAGCGGTTAACCCCTTCGCACCTAAGGGTAAAACAAATCTAAATTCCTAAGCACAATTTTGCAACTTTGACATGTGTTAGTAAAACTGCACATATCGTCACAACTACTTTATGTATCCGGGTGGATTATACCACATTTTTTTCAGGACAAATTGGGCTTTCATTTGGTGGTAAATGTAAACGGAAATCTCATGATTTTTTATTTTTTTTTATTTTATCGAAGAAAAACTGGCCCAAAAAAGTTCGCTATATATTTATTGCTATTATAAAGAAAATTCCCCAAAAAAATTCTCCTGCTCTGGAGGATCACATGTATGTGTTAGTTGTTTTGTGTACCCATAGTACAGCCCAAAAAAATGGTGCACATTTTACATATTTTTTTTTATCCTACCTAAAACATACTGACACTAATTAAAAAATATAATACATTTTTTTCTACCAAGAAATATGCTGACCGTGACCTTTGACCATGACCTTGACCCTAAGGCTCCGTTCACATGTCAGCGTATGGATCGCGGGCGGAACCGCCGCGGTTCCGCCCGCGATCCGGAGATTATTGCAAATCGCGGGACGCCTGTGCGTTGCCCGTTGATTTGCAATAGCCCCCCAAACACTGAGCGATGTTGCCGCGATTTCCACCTGCCGAATCGCGGTAACATCGCGCAAAAAAAAATCGCAGGACGCAATACGCTCCAAAGAAGCTCTTGTACTTTTTTGGGCGTAATGCGTCCCGTGATTTTTTTTGCGCGATGTTACCGCGATTCGGCAGGCGGAAATCGCGGCAACATCGCTCAGCGTTTGGGGGGCTATTGCAAATCAACGGGCAACGCACAGGCGTCCCACGATTTGCAGTAATCTCCGGATCGCGGGCGGAACAGCGGCGGTTCTGCCCACGATCCATACGCTGACATGTGAACGGAGCTTAACACTAACCCTGAAAAACCTTGATCTTGTTTTTTTTTTCTTTTCTTTATTTTGTATTCTTCATTTTTATTTTTTTATTTATTTATTTTTTTTCACATGCTTTGGGTTGTTTACATTTTCCTCTCCCGCAAGGAGAAGAAGATACAATTTATCTTCCTATTCATCAGAAGAAGCAATAAACACAGGGGCGGGCTCACAGTGACTGACAACTGTGATAGCCAATCAGGCTTTTAGGATTGTGAAAGTTACAAATGCAGCAATTTAGAAATCAGATGAAAGGTTAAGCGCTGGGAAACACTTTTTTGAGAGATAAATATTGCATTTTATATACAGTATCTCACAAAAGTGAGCACACCGCTCACATTTTTGTAAATATTTTATTCTATCTTTCATGTGACAACACTGAAGAAATGACAATTTGCTACAATGTAAAGTAGTGAGTGTATAGCTTGTATAAGGCTCCGTTTTCATATAGGCATTTCAGATCGCGGTCAGAATTGCCACAATTCTGCCCGCGATTCTGAACCATTGAAACCCACAGGACGCCCAAGTGATTCCCGTGACTTGCAATGGCACCCCAAACGTGGTATTTTGCCACGATTGTCGCCCGATGAATCGCGGTAAATTTGTGCAAACAGAATCGCGGGATGCCTGACGCCCAAAAGAAGTTCTTGTACTTGCTACAGTTGATTGATTGAACCATGAATGCCAACATGTACTGTGACATACTGAAGCAGAGCATGATCCCCTCCCTTCAGAGACTGGACCGCAGGGCAGTATTCCAACATGATAATGACCCCAAACACAACTCCAAGATGACCACTGCCTTGCTAAATAAGCTGAGGGTAAAGGTGACGGACTGGCCAAGCATGTCTCAAGACCTAAACCCTATTGAGCATCTGTGGTGAACTCTTCAGAACAGGGGTACAGACAGCATAACAAATGGTACAGGGGTGTTACCCTTCCCTATGCTATCCAAAAAACGTAAAAATTATTCTTTTGGCTGGAGCTAAACAAAAACAATTTACCTGTTCTGATTTACAAACAAATTCGACTTAAGAACAAATCTACAGCCCCTATCTTGTTTCTAACCGGGGATCCCCTGTAATCCTAACACTAACCCATTCCTGTAACCCTAACATCAACCCTTACTGTAATCCTAATAGTAACCCTCCCTGTAACCCTAACACTAACCCTCCCTGTAATCCTAATACTAATCCCTACCTTTAGACCTAACGCTAACCCTCCCTGTAATCCTAATACTAATCCCTACCTGTAATCCTAACACGAACCCTCCCTGTAATCCTAACACTAACCCTCCCTGTAATCCTAACACTAACCCTCCCTGTAATCCTAATACTAATCCCTACCTGTAATCCTAACACTAACCCTTCCTGTAATCCTAATACTAATCCCTACCTGTAAACCTAACACTAACCCTCCCTGTAATCCTAACATCAACCTTTACTGTAATCCTAATAGTAACCCTCCCTGTAACCCTAACACTAACCCTCCCTGTAATCCTAATACTAACCCTTCCTGTAATCCTAACACTAACCCTTCCTGTAATCCTAACACTAATCCCCCAGTATTTCTAACACAAATTCTCCCTGTAATCCCAACACTAACCATTCCTGTAATGCCAATGCTAGGCTTCCCTGTAATCCTAACACTAACACTCCCTGTAATCCTAACACTAACCCCTTCCCATCTGCGCAATAGCCGGAAGATGGCTACAGCGTGGGCTTAAAATGCTGGGAGTGTGTCATTGGACGTCCTCCTGTGCTTGCGCTGCCTGCGCTGACAGCATGAGGAAAAAAGGGAAAAGCTGATGGCTGGCTTCAAAATTGACGACCAGTGCCACCTATCAGTGCCCACCAGTGCTACCTATCAGTGCCCACCAGTGCCACCTATCAGTGCCCACCAATGCCACCTATCAGTGCCCACCAGTGCTACCTATCAGTACCCACCAGTGCCACCTATCAGTGCCCGCCAGTGCCACCTATCAGTGCCCACCAATGCCACCTATCAGTACCCACCAGTGCCACCTATCAGTGCCCGCCAGTGCCACCTATCAGTGCCCACAAGTGCTACCTATCAGTACCCACCAGTGCCACCTATCAGTGCCCGCCAGTGCCACCTACCACCAAGAGAAAGCTCTGTTTGTGTGAAAAAAATGATAAAAATGTCATATGTGTACAGTGTTGTATGACCACGCAATTGTCATTCAATGTGTGACAGCGCTGAAAGCTGAAAATTGGCCTGGACAGGAAAGGGGGTAAAAGTGCCCGGTAGGCAAGTGGTGAATTCCGCTTTTATTCCAGTGACAGTCCGTATCACATATTTTATTTTTGATTTTACCCAGAATTCCCCTTTCAGTTGTACAGTAGACGCTTTATAAAATGCTCTGAGCGTGTTGTAGGGTTGTAGTGTTGATGTTGTAAATCAGGTGAAGGAATTGGCTGCAGGTAACGTCTCTCTAAGCATACTTCATCAGTGTAATCAAACCCTCCGTTCATTACAAGTCCCCGGCCGGTTTAAAACCCCATTAAAAGTTGCCTCTCCTCTGTATACTGCTAAGGAGGCAATTAATTAGCTCCCCGCTCCAGGTGTGCGCTTAACAAGCTCGCTGCAGAGTCATCGCTCCATAGTCCTCCCATCCTTTGTATCGCCAACATCAAGCTGGAACAGCGAATTTTGTCATGTCAGGGAAATGATACAAGGCTCCCGACTATACATAATCCGCATCTGTTATCAGCTAATTAGGGACATTCAGTGAGACATAAAAAATATTTCCTCCACCGGATATTCTCGCTTGTCTGGGATTAAATACATTTGTTTTTCTAGTTTAGGAAAGTTCATATTAAAGCAGAACTCCGGCTTTGCCTTCAGTCCCGCACAGTTGTACCGGCTCCTCTCCTGGACTGAAATGACTTATGCTGCTTACACGGCACACTGTGAGCTTCTCACAATGTGCATTAGAAGCTGCAGCAAGTGAGATAGAGCCCCGCCTCATGTCCTGGCTGGAGGACACGCAGCATCATCTAACACACATGAAGGCACCTTGGTCACTGCACCACATACACACTTTTTTTCGCACCTGCCTGCCTTTTGGCTGGGACCAGAGGAATTTTTTATTCCTGGCCGGGGGGCCTGTCAAGGTCTTGCACTTTGACACTACCCACACTTCTATGGCGTAGGTCCTCGGGTCTGCCCTGAAAGCCTTGGGAGGGGGTGGATATGGCCTTCTGGCTTAATTCGCCCTCTCTCATGGGGTCTCCCTTCCGGGGAGCCCCACCTAGTACTTGGGGTGGGCTGTTTCGGCAGTCCTCCCAGAGAACGGGGTCTGCCTGGTTTCGGCCAGGCAGGACCAAGTGAGTACCTCAGTCCCTGGCAGGAGCTTCGCACAGCAGGGGATCAGGGTTAGGGCCCTTCCTTTTCGAAGGAGGGCTATGTGTACGCCTTGTGCACTTTTTGTGTTTCTCACGTTTTGCGTGTGTGCACTTTTTATGCACCGGGTGTAGCTTGAGTGTGTTTTACACACCACGGGCTTTAAAAAAAAAAAAAACATGCGTGCAACATGTGTGGTTGGGTGGCAGCTATGCAAATCTGCTGGAGGGTTGGGGGCTTGAAAGGTTAGTGCCGACTGGAACACAAACCACAGGCAGTTGAGGCACTGGAGAAATTCCCCTGGGAAAGTTGGAAGGGCTCATTAAATCCTGATTTGGACCTTCTACCTTGTCTGCCCATGGGCTGGGAAGGCAGAGAGTCCGCAATGTCTGTGCCCTCTGGGAGTTGTCGCCCCAGGGGTGCTCTTGGTAACACTTGGGAGTGGGACCCCATTGTGTGAGCCGGCACATGGTACAGCTCCAAACACTTTTTCTTCACTGGGCCTTTTGGGGCTGGGCCTTTTGGCTAAAGTCCGGGGCAATTTTTGTTACCAGGCCTCAGGGCCCAGCGAATGCACCATGCACGGCCACTTATTTATTAATTTTTTCTCCCATGTTTTGTCACCTTTCACTTTTGTGTGTGTTTTCTTCTCACTAGGATGGAGGGTGTGAGTCCTCAGGCTTACCCTGAAGTCTAGGGGGAGGATGTGCGGCCCTCAAGCTCCTTCCTCCTCTGTCCCTGGGGGGTCTCTCTTCAGGAGAGCCCCTTGACCAAATATTCGGGGTCAGCTTCAGCTGCCCAGAAGAACGGGGTCTGCCAGGCCTTCTGGCCAGGCAGATTATTGGAACCCTTTGTCCCCCTTGCGCCCCGGGGATCAGGGTAGAGGTCCTACCCCTTTTGGTGGGTGGACAAAGCACACCCCTAAGTGCACTTTTTTTTGTGTGTGTTCACATGCACGTTTTTTGTGTACACTTGTCGGGTATTTTCATTTAAGTTTTTTGCACCACCGCAGATTTATAAAAAAAAAAACAAAAAACGTGTGCACCGACATGCATGACCGCTTTTTTTTTACTATCTATTTATTATCTCCCATGTTTGTCACCTTTTCACTTTTGTGTGTGTTTTCTCACTGGATGAAGGGTGTGAGTCCTCAGGGTTAACCTGAGGTCTAGGGAGAGGATGTGTGGCCCTCAGGATCCTTCCTCCCCTGATTCTAGAGGGGGGCGTCTCTCTTCGGGAGAGCTCCCCTGACCAAGTATTCAGGGTCGGCTTCGGCTGTCCTAGAACGGGGTCTGCCAGGGCTTCTTGGTAGGCAGACCATGTGGATCCATGTCCCCATCAGGAGTCTTGCACCCTGGGGTTCAGGATAGAAGTCCTACTCCTTCGGGGGTGGTCTAAAGCACACCCTTAAGTGCACTTTTTAGTGTGTGTTCACATGCACATTTTTTGTACACTTATGGGTTTTTTCGTTCTAGGTTTTTTACCACTGCGGACTTAAAAAAAATAAAAACGTGTCAAACACTTCAAGGGCAGTAAGGGTATGCCCGACACCGCTGAGGGTGTTCCTTGCTTGAAGGACTTTGGTTGACAGAACTTTGGACTCTGGTGGTAACTCCATGTCCCGTTTTTTCATCCTGCCTCTTTGTAGGTCCCTTGGATGGGACAAACGGGACAGTTCCATCCCCTATAACTGGAACACTCCTTGGTAATACTTGGGCACTTTCAAGTTTATCAAGGTGCAGGGGCTGCATGTAGTTAAGCTTGACTCGTGGAAGCCAAAAGCTATCTACAAGTTGATGCAAGCCATGGACACTATGGAGACTGTTCCAGGCTTACCTTTAGCCACTTGTAAGGTGGTCTGGAGGAATGTTTCTTCAAAGGGACTCGCCAACAGGCACAAAGATCTGGCATAGATGACAATCCCGGGGGGAGTTGCCCCTCAGGACATTTATGCATGGCAGAAGCCTGTGCAGATATAGGCACTGCCCATTTTGCATCATCCCGGAGGAAACTGCTTTGCACATTTTCTAGGAGTGCCTTTGCACTGGGCCCGTTGAGGACCTTGGAACCAGAGCTCAAGGACTTACCACAGACTGCCATCACACACTTTGGTGTGCTGAATGGACTTTTTTATGGGACTTTTTCCCAGGAGGACATTGACAATGCCTGGCCGTTGTTGTGCTGCTTTAACCACTTAAGCCCCGGAAGATTTTACCCCCATTCCGACCAGGGGGTATTTTGCGATTCGGCACTGCGTGACTTTAACGGACAATTGCGCGGTCGTGCGACGCTGTACCTAAACGAATTTGGCGTCCTTTTTTTCCCACAAACAGAGCTTTCTTTTGGTGGTATTTGATCACCTGTGCGATTTTTTGATCACGCGCTATAAACAAAAAAAGAGCATCAATTTTGCAAAAATAGCAATATTTTTCACATTTTTTATATGAAATTCCCCAAAAAAAAAATTTAAAAATCAAAATTTTTTTACTTTTTTGGCCAATTTGTTTTATGCTACCTATGTTTGGTAAAAAAAATCGCAAAAAGCGTATTTTGATTGGTTTGCGCAAAAGTTATCGCGTTTACTAACAAAGGGAAAGATTTCTGTCATTTTTGTTGTTTTTTTTTTTAACGTGTAATGGCGGCGATCTGCGATTTTTTTTGCGGTACTGCGACATTGCGGCGGACAGATCGGACCCTTGACTGACATTTTTGACACTTTTGGGGTTACCAGTGACATTTCTACAGTAATCAGTGCTATATATATGCACTGTTACTGTAAAAATACACTGGTAGTGAAGGGGTTAACTTTATTTGGGAGGGAGGGGCTGTGTGTATCCCTAGGGGCGTGCTTTCTACTGTGATTGGCTGGGGCTTGAGCTGTATGGACACTGATCAACGGATCTACATACTAGATCCGAGTGATCAGTATCCGAACAGCAAGGAGAATGACAGGTGGCTTGTTTACACAAGCTGCCTGACATTCTCCCTCTCCCCCGCCGATCGCCGAGTGCCCGGCGGACATCGGGTCCGCCGGTCACACGTGCGGGGGGGTCCGTGACCACGCGGGAGCGGGAGCGCGCCTCCGGGGGCGCGCGCTCGCTCCCTAGACCCTCACAAGCTAGTGACGTAGCCCTACGTCACTTTGCCTGTGAGGGGCTGACTGCCGACGTAGATCGGCGTTAGGCAGTCGGCAAGTGGTTAAGGACACTTCATGGTGCGCCAGAAAGCGCCTTATCCACCAGCGGGAGAGGATGTCCATTGAGGATTGTGTCAGATTGGTTCACAGTCTGATCAGAGACTATAACCTGGTGGATTTCAAGGAGGAAGTGGAGGTCTGAAGATTTCCCCTTCCCCCACTCTCTCTTGTGTGTCTTTGTCCTTTCAATAAAGCTTCAGGCCTGTGAACTCATAGTACTTCCTTATCCCTCTTCCCTACCCCCCCCCCCATCAAACTCGTTGCCTGTTGAACTGTATTATGTTTGAAATGATGCATGCATTGATGTGTACCTAGTAATTGGCTTCTAGGAAATGCTCTTGGGGTAAGCGGCGTCATGCATGATGTGATGCTTCGGGGTAATTTTATTCCACACGACACATTAGGCATAGGGTGCCATCTAATCTCTTTAACAACTTGTCGACCAGCCGCCGCCTATATATGGCGGCAGGTCGGCAGGTTACCGCGAATCGCCCTACTCATATTGCGGTTCGCAGGGGTACTCGCCAGCGTGGAAGCCAATCCACGGGGTGTGCGGCCGCAATTGCCGCCACGCACCCGCGATCGCTCCCCGTAAAGAGAGTATGGAGAAACGTCACAATCTTCACCTCATCCAATCAGAGAATGCCTTGTATTCAGTTATAAGAATACAAGCTGTCCTGTGAATGGTGGAGGTGCCAATTTAGCAACCTCATGCAGAACCCCAAATATCACAGGGCTGTCACTGTATATAGCGTGCACTACTACAGTGATTTACAGCATCCTGGTGGCCCTCCGGATTTTAGCCAAGTTGGTCTAATATAAGCATATCAAAAAAATATAATACTTGGAGTTCAGCTTTAAACATTGATGCGTTTTTGCTACATATTACCTGAAATATTTCAGTGCATAAAATTAAGATTTAAAAAGAAAATGGCGCCCTTGCCTTAATGACGAGAAAACGGCAATCATACCAATGTCAACAATTTGTGCATGAACTAACCGGGCTTAATTTTATTTTGTAAAATCCATAATGCTAACAATTATGATAATTATATTCCTCCGAAAATGTACATTCATGACATTTACTTCCTAATTTGCGTTTACAATGTTTTCCATCCAGCCAATCAAAAACCAATCCGCAGCGTTTCTGGAGTCTATTAAGGCTGCAAATTACCAGCTTTCTCTGCTAAATTGTTCATTATACACCGAATGATATTAAAAAAAAAAAAAAAAAAAGTTACAGAACAATCCGTATTTCTTTCTCTTTTTCTTTCAATCTTTTCAGATTAAAGCTGAATTCCAGGAATTGCTTTTTTTTGTTACATGGTTACATTGTTCCAGCTTGGATGAATGTAAGTATGTATGTGCCATAGCTGGCCGATCCCCATGGAAGCTGGAAATCACTGTAGTAGGAACCAATAGCATAGTGATTGCCACTAGCTTTTAGGTCCCGTATCGATTGGCTGCCCTACTGCATAATGAAAACAAAGGTGTGCTCATTCAGCACAAGCACCATTCACCCAATGCCTTGCATTTTTCTCACAGAATACAGAGTATTCTCTGATTGGACAAGGTGGAGATCGTGAAGTCACAACCAGGACTCTCTACCTCGTCCAATAAGAGAGCACTTTGCATTCATTGAGAGGATTAAAAGTGCTATGCCGATTGCTGGATCTCCTGTGTTCACATTGCAGTGGGACAGCCTCTCGGCATGAGACTTGGAAGCAAGTGGAGGTTACTAGAGTAGGGTTGACTACTACAGTGATTTCCAGCTTCCACAGGGATCAGCCAGATATGGCACATGGGCATACTTACTATGGTCCAACCTGGACCAATTTAACAATACAAAAAAGAGCCATACCTAAACTTCAGCTTTATGTTTTTCAGAACATTAGACAGTGATCAGAGATCATACTTTATGTCTACTTTGTTTTCATTCTACTGTCCGAAAGTCTCTTTGGGCAAAAGTAAAATCTTCTTTTGTTTCCAGCTGCTGGGCCAATTAGCACAACTGAGTTTGGATGGATCTACTTTTGGCTCAGAGCACACAGTCTGCAATGGTATGCTGGCCCTCGACATAGGTACCTAAGTGTCCTTTGGGAAGGAATAGGCCAATGTGGTAATTAGGTAGACCTTTGGTTTGGAACAGGCCAATGTTGTAATTAGGTAGACCTTTGGTTTGGAACAGGTCAATGTGGTAATTAGGTAGACATTTGGTTTGGAACAGGCCAATGTGGTAATTAGGTAGACCTTTGGGTAGGAACAGGCCAATGTGGTAATTAGGTAGACCTTTGGGTAGGAACAGGCCAATGTGGTAATTAGGTAGACCTTTGGGTAGGAATAGGCCAATGTTGTAATTAATTAGACCTTTTGGTAGGAATAGGCCAATATTGTAATTAGGTAGACCTTTGGGTAGGAATAGGCCAATGTGGTAATTAGGTAGACCTTTGGTTTGGAACAGGCCAATGTTGTAATTAGGTAGAGCTTTGGGTAGGAACAGGCCAATGTGGTAATAAGATAGACCTTTGGGTAGGAATAGGCCAATGTTGTAATTAATTAGACCTTTGGGTAGGAATAGGCCAATGTGGTAATTAGGTAGAGCTTTGGGTAGGAACAGGCCAATGTGGTAATTAGGTAGAGCTTTGGGTAGGAACAGGCCAATGTGGTAATAGGGTAGACCTTTGGGTAGGAACAGGCCAATGTGGTAATTAGGTAGACCTTTGGATTGGAACAGGCCAATGTGGTGATTAGGTAGACCTTTGGGTAGGAACAGACCAATGTTGTAATAGTTAGAGCTTTGGGTATGAACAGGCCAATTTAGTAATTAGGTAGGGCATATGGGTAGAAACATGCCAATGTGTTAATTAGTCCTTCTGTCGACTGCAGACAAAAACAAAATGGCTAGTCCTTGCTTATTTATTTCTGGCTAATAAGCTGTTTAAAGTTCTCATTTACCATGGATGCCAACTGTCCTTGATTTGCTCGGACAGTCCCACATCTTGTCCCTCTGTCCTGCCAATGCTGTGTCCAGGGTCATGTCCAAAGATAACAACGTCAACCTCATTTGAGTTGCTCAAAAGTAACTCAAAAAGGCATCATTTGCAAGGAATTAGGGCCTCAGCATATTTTAAGGTGGGGGTCTGGTCAGGGACAACCAGTAAAGTAGGCATACTAGGAGGCTGAGTCTGGGCAGTACAACCAGTAAAGTGAGTGTGATTTTGGCAGGGTTATCAGCCAAGTGAGTAGATGAACAGTGTTCCATGATCACAATGTTTGTGGGTAAACTTTATTGGATTAATAATGTAGCTTTAATAGTAGAACATGTTATTCTAAAGGCCCAGAATGATCAGGCCATTTAAAATATACATGAGGCCAGTAATCCAATTTTGACACTTGGTGGCCATAAGGAAAACACAGCAGGGTCACCGAGAGAGCTACCGAGAATTGCAATATGATAGGTTTACCTCCTGTAAAGATTCTGGTTTCAAAGTCATAGGGAGGCTTCATCAGTTCTGGAGGCTTCATCAGTTCCACTAAGTGTTAAGGATTTCGCTAGGATTTCCATTTTTACTGCTCAAACCCCTTTAAGCCTTTAAAGTTCAGTTATTGATATAGGCTGGAGAGTTAAAACTGAAAAATGAAAGTAGTTCCTACTATCTATTGGGGACTCTGTTGTTGAGATTTCTGCAATGAGTTCCCGGGTCTGCACACCTGTTGAGAACATTATGAAGGGTTCCCACCATCTTGGTGCTTAACTCCCAATTTTTGCACCTGTTGTGCCCATTATGAGGGGTTCCCACCATCCTTGAGATGAGTTCCCGGGTCTGTTCATGTGCTGTACCCATTATGAGGAGTTCCCACCATCACTGTGCTGAATTCCTGGGTCTGTACACCTTCTATGCTATTATGAGGGGTTCTCACCATCCCTAAGCCGAGTCTCTGGGTCTGTACTTCTGCTGTGCCCATTATGAGAGGTTCCCACCATCCCTGAGCTGAGTCTCTGGGTCTGTACATCTGCTGTGCCCATTATGAGGCATTCCCTTCATTCTTGTGGTGTGTTCCCAGGTCTGCACACCTGCTGTGCCAATTATGAGGGGTTCCCACCATCCCTGAGCTGAGTCTCTGGGTCTGTACATCTGCTGTGCCCATTATGAGGGGTTCCCTTCATTCTTGTGCTGAGTTCCCAGGTCTGCATACATGCTGTGCCAATTATGAGGGGTTCCCACCATCTCTCTGCTGGGTTCCCTAGTCTGTACACCTGCTGTACCCATTATCAGTGGTTCTCATCAAACCTGCTGTGTTTTGTAGATATTTTATATCATGGAGAATATAACAGGAGGAGCTGAGACACACAAAGATGGGTGGGAACACCCAAAACTCTCAGGTAGATGGAATTACGGCAAGCAGATCTCAGTATTGGAGTATCCAGGACATATAGAAGGCCAAAGGGTTACTCAGCTCAAAAGTCTCTAACTAGAACTAAAATACTGATTTTAAAGAGATTCTGTCAACAACCTAAAAAAAATGTAGGTAAAATTACAGAAAATCAATTTTAGATGCTTTCTGTTCCATAATTGATTTTGAATGCAATATGCCATTAAACTTGCTAAAAAAAAAATCGTACTACTCCAGAAGAGTCCATTACCTAGCAGAGCCCCTCCTTCCTTGCATGTCATACTGTAGCTTTTTCCTCTTCTGGGAGTGTCTAATAACTGTCTGTGCTGGCCCAGCTCCTCCACCCCTCCTTCACCCCCCTACACAACCTTTAATGTAGCGGGTAGAGTGAAGGAGAAAACATGAGTGACAGCCGTGAGTCTGCTGGGGCCGCTGACATCACCTTCAAGATGGTGTCACTCATCAATAGTTCTAAGGGTTTTAGATGTCTAGGCAAGGGAACAGGTAATAATATGCATAAAATACATTAACTGCACAAAAAAACCTATGTTAAGATTTTTGTTAAAATGAATGGCCTGGCGAAAGTGTCTCTTTGTTGACTGAACTTTTAAAATACCCATAGTTGCGAGATTTCTCTGTCTGGTATAAATGCTTTTTATTTACTTGCTCTAGATGCTTTCGACTTCCATACAGTACAAAACAAAAACACATTAAAATAGAATAACAATAAATATATATATATTTATATTTATTTCATATTTTATTATTAAATGTATTGTTTTTATTTTACTTCTTTTTTTCAATAGTTATGAATTATAAACAAAATAAATTATTAATATATATATATGTGTATATATATATATATATATAAATAATTTATTTTGTCTATAATTTATAACTATTGAGAAAAATTAAATATAAAATAAAAACAATAATAATAATATTAAAAAATATTTAATAAGTATAAACAGAACAATAACTAATTAAAATCTATCTATAATTCATTTTGTTGTGTGTATATATATATATATATATATATATATATATATATATATATATATATATATATATATATTTATACATATATATATATATACACGGGCACACACTGTATACATATTTTTTTTTAAAAATAATAATAATATTAATTATAAAATAAATATTAAACAATACTTGTCTATAATTTGTAACTATTGAAAAAAATAAATATAAAATAAAAACAATAATAATAATAATATTAATAAAGTATGAAATAAATATAAACAGAACAATAACTAATTAAAATCTATCTATAATTTATTTTGTTGTGTGTGTGTATATATATATATATATATATATATATATATATATATACACACGCACACACACACTGTATACATATTTATTTATTGAACAAAAGAAATATAAAATAAGAAAAAATAATAATAATATTAATAATTATAAAATAGATATAAACAATATCTACGTGTTGTATTAACTCAACCTGTCTTCTTTCATAAGTTTTTAGTAATCCCTCTAACCCAACCTCCTAGTAGTAACAAAAAATTTGAGTCACGCAGATTTCAGTAACAAAATTTATCATAGGATATTCTGACAAAAGGATGCGGGTTCTGGTATCAGCAATGACCTAGCAGATTCTACTTTAGATGAATTCTCTAATCACTAAATCTGTTTTTTTTTTTTTTTTTTTAAGACAAATCCGCCCTTCCCCTCTATAGGTACCTGGTATATGCTTTCCTCTGTGTCTGGGTCTCGTATGGACTCGTGGCCAGCTTCGAACACTATGTACTATGGTATCGTCCAGCAAAGGAGAGAGAGAGCAGAAACCAGAGCGGGAAAAATAGAAAAGATAGAAAATTCAGGAACAAAAAGTAAAGTAAGCAGCAAACAAGAAATTCAGAAAGTACACAGAGGGCATATAAAATCTCAGAGGTCAATACATAGTGCTGCTGAGGTACAGCTCTGGTGCCCATCAACGGGGCTCTACAGACATGCAATTTGTATGTTCTAGAGTCAGTAGTTTTGAACACTTTTTCCCCTGTATAAATTGTATATATACAGTATATATAAATATAATACATAGTATATATATATATATATATATATATATATATATACACACATATATATATATATATATATATATATATATATATATATATATATATATATATACACATATAAATATAACACATTATAATATATAATAAATATATGATAATATAAATATATACATATATATATATATATATATATATATATATATATATATATATATATATGTATATATATATATATATATATATATATATGTATATATATATATATATATATACACACACACACACACACATGTGTATGCATGGTATGCTTTCAACTTTGCATCTACAATACTGGAACTGATCATGTGAGTAAAGTGGTAAAGTGAAGACAGAAATTCCCACCAAGAAGACTAGAAAGATCTACCCCAGTGTCTACAGAACAGAAGATGGTATGAAATTGGGATACATATTTATTTTTATTTTTTTTAAAGCCTCCCAATGTATACAACTCAAACTTGCCAGCAGCACCCATCTGTTACAATGCTGTGTGTGCTGTGTTCAGATGGGAAGTGAAGAGATACAAAGTAATATTGTTACTTTTTTATCTACTCGCTTCATCTGCAGATCAGAGGGATGAGCTTCAAACTTCATCCGATCTCATTGATGAAACAAATGTTTTCTGTTTTTGTTTTTAATACAGTGTTTCATTTTAAGCTTATTACTCTAACTAGTTCTAATGAACTCCCTCTTTCCCTTCTCCTCTTAACTATTATTTTCATTCTAATATTTTTCTTTCTCTTTTTCTAACATTAGAATTTCAACTTTTTATTTTACTTTATTCAATAATTTGTGGCATTAAAAAAGCACAATGAAAAAAAAAAGATCTGTATTTGTAATATCATTTTTGTGTCATTTTAAATGGAAAAAATATAGAAATTAAATTCATATTTTTATCTCTTTTTTATTAAAAAACTGTAAAAAACAGAAAAATGTCCTTTTTCACATTAGGTTTCTTTGTCTACAGATTGCTTTAAAAATCAAAAAATAATAATAAATAAAACAAATAAAAAAAATAAAATAACATAAAATATGAATGAATAAAATAAAAAAAAATAAGAAAAAAAGCCTGATTTATTTTTAAAAAGTGTCTTTATTTCTAATATAATCTTTTGTGTCATTTTAAATGAGAAAAATTATAGAAATAAATTTCATACTTTTATCTTTAGTAATACTCTTTTTTATTAAAAAAAACTGTTAAAAACAGAATTTTTTTTCACATTTTGCTAGGTTTCTTTGTCTACAGATTCCTTTAAAAATAAAAAAAATAATAATAAATAAAATAAAATAAAATATGAATGAATAAAATGAAAAAAAAAATTAAGGAAAAAAAATCCTGGATCATCCTTAAAAACAGTCTTTATTTCAAATGTAATTTTTTTGTGTCATTTTTAATGGGAACAATTATAGTAATAAAATTCATACTTTTATCTTTAGTAACACTCTTTTTTATTTAAAAAAAAAACTGTTAAAAACAGGAAAATTTATTTTTCCACATTTTGCTAGGTTTCTTTGTCTACAGATTGATTTAAAAATAAAAAATAATAAATAAATAAAATGGAAAAAAATGTAAGAAAAAAAGCCTGGTTTATCATTAAAACGGTCTTTATTTCTAATATAATTTTTTGTGTCATTTTAAATGGGAAAAATTGTAGAAATAAATTCATACTTTTATCTTTAGTAATACTCTTTTTTTTAAAAAAAAAACTGTTAAAAACAGAATTTTTTTCACATTTTGCTAGGTTTCTTTGTCTACATATTCCTTTAAAAATCAAATAATAATAATAAATAAATAAATAAAATATGAATGAATAAAATGAAAAAAAAAAAAGAAAAAAGCCTGGTTTATTTGCTCTAATGAACGCCCTCTTTCTCTTCTCCTCTTAACTAATATTTTCGTTCTAATAATTTTTTTTTCTCTTTTTCTAACATTAGAATTTAAACTTTTTATTTTATTTTATTCAATAATTAGTTGTATTGAAAAAGCACAACATTGAAAAAAAGATCTTTATTTCTAATATAATTTTTGAGTCATTTTAAATGGGAAAAATTATAGAAATAAAATTCATATTTTTATCTCTTTTTTTTTATTAAAAAAAACTATAAAAAACAGAAAATTGTCTTTTTTCACATTTTTATAGGTTTCTTTGTCCACAGATTCCTTTAAAAATCAAAAAAATAATAATAAATAAAATAAAATATAATAAATTAAAATATGAATGAATAAAATGGAAAAAAAATTAAGGAAAAAAAAAAACCTGGTTTATCCTTAAAAACAATATTTGCATGACTTTGTTATCTTAAATAATGACAAATTTATTACCGAACCAATAGGCCCACAGCAGAAATGTAAAAGTTGCTCTGGTCCATAAGGGGTGTATAGGGGGGAGACCTGTAGTGGTTGATATACAGAGCAGAACCGGTGCTACCAAAATTGAACGACTGTCACCGATTGTACCCAGGCTTGGTAAAATAACATACCATCAGGGTTCACCACTTATGTTATTAGGTTACTTAATTAATTTGCATAGCTCAGTCGAGATTTAATTTCCCCCCTCTTGCCATCACTGCCAGGCTGGAGTTTGCTGTGAAGGAACGCAGCTGAGCGATACAGAGGAAGTGACATTGACGGCATTGTATAATTCCGCAGATTAACTCATTGCCACCGTGTCACTTGTACTTGATCGAGATAATCTGATTTGGCTCAGAGACCTTATTAATTCAGGATTAATACTAAAACAATGTGACTGCCAGCCGGCTGGGGTGTTGCATTCAGCAGTAAAGCTGAGCCCGGCTTTGACAACAAAAGGAGAACGGCGAGCTCTGAGCATAGCCGCCTGATTGTGTGATTTTTCTTTTTTCTTTTTTTTTTCTTTTCCTGAAAATTCATTTCCGCTGATGGATGGCTCTTTTGTTAAAGACTGTGAGAAGTGCATTGACTCTGGTGGCATGGAAATGGGGTAGGACGGGGGTTGTGTAGGAAGAACTGCTGCTAAGTGAAACAAATATTTTCCTTGCAGCACCGGGATCCAGGATTTAATTCCTAAATGGGCCTGGTTTGTTTTCTTTGTGTTTGAGTGGCTGTGTCTTTTCAGTTTCCTCCATTTAAGATTCTAATAATTTATATTAGATAAACACTATTGGGACGCCTGCCTTTACACACACATGAACTTTAATGGCATCCCAGTCTTAGTCCGTTGGGTTCAATATTGAGTTGGCCCACCCTTTGCAGCTATAACAGCTTCAACTCTTCTGGGAAGGCTGTCCACAAGGTTTAGGAGTGTGCCTATGGGAATGTTTGGCCATTCTTCCAGAAGCGTATTTATGAGGTCAGGCACTGATGTTGAACGAGAAGGCTGGCTTGCAGTCTGCGCTATAATTCATCCCAAAGGTGTTTTATTGGGTTGTGGTCAGGACTCTGTGCAGGCCAGTCAAGTTCCTCCACCCCAAACTCGCTCATCCATGTCTTTATGGACCTTGCTTTGTGCACTGGTGTGCACTCATGTTGGAACAGGAAGGGCCATCCCCAAACTGTTCCCACAAAGTTGGGAGCATGAAATTGTCCAAAATGTCTTGGTATGCTGATGCCTTAAGAGTTCCCTTCACTGGAACTAAGGAGCCAAGCCCAAACCCTTAAAAATAACCCCACACTATAACCCCCCCCCCCCCCCCACACACACACACACACACCAAATGCTTTGTGCATTGGTCCAAATAATTTGGTGGAGGGGGGATTCTAGTGTGGGGTTGATTTTCAGGGGTCGAGCTTGGACTCTTAGTTCCAGTGAAGGGAACACTTAAGTCGTCAGCATACCGAGACATTTTGCACAATTTCATGCTCCCAACTTTGTGGGAACAGTTTGGGGATGGCCCCTTCCTGTTCCAACATGACTGCGCACCAGTGCACAAAGAAAGGACAATAAAGACATGGATGAGTGAGCATGGTGTGGAGGAACTTGACTGGCCTGCACAGAGTCCTGACCTCACCTGATAGAACACCTTTGGGATGAATTCCAGTGGAGACTGTGAGCCAGGCCTTCTCTCCAACATCAGCGGCTGACCTCACAAATGCGCTTCTGGAAGAATGCTCAAACATTCCCATAGGCACACTCCTAAACCTTGTGGACAGCCTTCCCAGAAGAGATGAGGCTGTTATAGCTGCAAAGAGTGGGCCAACTCAATATTGAACCCTACGGACTAAGACTGGGATGCCGTTAAAGTTCATGTGCGTGTAAAGGCAGGCCTCCCAATACTTTTGACAATATAGTGTATGTATTCTAGCAGTGGTAGAGTATTGGACTAATATTAGTCATAGATCAGCTGTCGGCAAAGTGTATCACCACATTTTCCACATGATGGACTCAATTCACACAACTAACACGTCAGGATAAAGATCCTTATTTTCCAAAAATGACAGTTATTTTTAGCTCGGGGACAATAGATTTGAAAACTAGAGTAACATGACAAAATGAGGAAAATTATAAGGGGTATGAATACTTTTTTCCCGGCACTGTACCTATAGGAGATATTTACTTTAGATGCAGCTGGTGACGTCACCGGCGCATGCGTTCTGAAGGAACAGCATGCCCACGCTGTTCCTTCAGAGCCCTGTGCCATAAACAGTGACTCCTGCATGCATGTACAGGAGTGATGTCATCCCAGCTCGGCCATTAATAGGGTCGAAGCCCATGAAAACGGAAGAAGGATCGGGTGAAGATCGCAGCGCCTACTGCGGGGACAGCGTGCTGCTGGAGGGCTTCCTTTTCAGGTAAGTCTTGCACATTATGGCTTAAACTGCTCTGTGCCTGATTTTTATTTTTTTTGGTTTAATTTGCTTTGGTTTAATATCGTTTTAATGCATAGCCTGTATTAAGGTAAAAACAAACCTTAAGCCTTTGGAACCACTTTAAAGGCCAACTGGGAAATCTGAAAATTCTCCCTTACAGTGAGGCTTCGCTGCATGAAGTAATTGCTTGTTTATTCTAGGGGAGAGTAAAAGCAATTTAATTTACCCTATCCTCGGCCTTCACGATGGACGATGCCAGAGGTTTGGGTAAGAAAATCTTCTTTTCTGTGCACCCTAGACTTAAATAAGTAGATTACTACAAAGATGAGACTGAAAATAAACAAAAGAAAATGCAATAAAAAAATAACTAAATAATAAAATTAAATAAATAACAATTAAATAATTAAAAATAATAAAAAAATGTATTACAACAATTCTCTTTGGGTCATGTATATACATTGCAGGGATTTAGGTAATTTTATTGCAAATGGTGTGGGGGGGGGGGGGTAACCCAGTAACTTCCTCCTTCCAGAGTGGGAGGGAATGGCTAATTTACTCACATGATCAGTCAGAGTGTTTTAGAAAGAGGCATGCTTCATCCTCATCACCACTGTAATCACAGCAAATTTTAAAAATAAACTATTATGGTTTTGGGTCAAATGTATTTTTGTGTTTTTATATGTACACACAATTTTTTTTTACAAATAAACATTTAATACATGACAAGGATCCCCAAAGCACTATAGGTTAGGTAAAGAGAAAGTACTGCCATAATGATCCCCTTTCTGGCAGAATGGCTCTCAATGAAACCTGGAACTGAGCCATATGATAAGGGATGAGTCACTGTGATGATGCATCCACCTTTGTAGGTAAACATTCAGCTTTAGCTATTGAGCTCTGTATACAACAGTTTTTTCAACATAGGGACAAATAGATAAACATTTTTAAAGTAGCCTAAAGCTCCACTTGCTGGTCCAAAAGGGGAAAGAAATAATATTAATACTCAACATTACTTATTTGAAAGTTATTTTTAAATCTTGACCACAATAAATATTAAAAAAAAAAAATCTGGTGTACACCTAAAAAAATGCTTGTGTAGCAATATATATTATTTTTTAAAAAATAAATACATTTATGTACTTAGGATTAGGTAGGTTAACTGGACAGAAATAATAACATTTTCTATAATCCCATGCCACATAACAAGAGTATAATTTAGATAATTTAAAAAACAAATATAGACAGCAGACAGTAATTTAGCAGAAGGAAAAAAGTAGGCATTATAGCCAAACAAGTACAAGCAGGGTTTTCACTGACACAGCGACTTTCAGTAGTGAGCACATGCGTGTTAGATGCATTTACCTGATATACGGGATCTTCTACATCTTCTTCCAAAATTGTCTGAAGCAAGCCAAGCAGAAGTAAGAAAGGAACAGGAAATAAAAGGAATAAGAATAAAAACTGCAATTGGAGTGAAGGATGGGAAAGGCGCAGTTGGACAGATCCAAGCACATTCATAGATTCATTTTTTATACGTACATCATCCATTAGAATGTATGAAATAATAAGACATATATCAACATAGACAACGCATCATTATATCATTAGGGATGATGTAAATGCCCATTACAGCTCTGCACGGAGCTTATCTTGCACCCATTACTGTACCACTAACAATATTTTTAACTCAATAGGAGCACATTTTTTGCCTGAACATAGACATTAAATATCCAGACATTTTCAACAGGTGATCTCAGAGCTAATGTATATGGACATCCACTATTGAGGGTAAAAGCAATCTGATAATAAAACCTATTCCAATTTATGGCTCCCTTTACAAACAACCACATCCAGCAGCATGTACCTGGTCTGATTTCCTTCTTTTCTTTCTCTTAAAAGAAATAAAAACAACCATTTGTTTAACCTGGATACACATACAGGGAGTGCAGAATTATTAGGCAAATGAGTATTTTTGAGGATTAATTTTATTATTGAACAACAACCATGTTCTCAATGAAGCAAAAAAACTCATTAATATCAAAGCTGACTATTTTTGGAAGTAGTTTTTAGTTTGTTTTTAGTTTTAGCTATTTTAGGGGGATATCTGTGTGTGCAGGTGACTATTACTGTGCATAATTATTAGGCAACTTAACAAAAATCAAATATACAGTATACCCATTTCAATTATTTATTTTTACCAGTGAAACCAATATAACATCTCAACATTCACAAATATAAATTTCTGACATTCAAAAACAAAACAAAAACAAATCAGTGACCAATATAGCCACCTTTCTTTGCAAGGACACTCAAAAGCCTGCCGTCCATGGATTCTGTCAGTGTTTTGATCTGTTCACCATCAACATTGCGAGCAGCAGCAACCACAGCCTCCCAGACACTGTTCAGAGAGGTGTACTGTTTTCCCTCCTTGTAAATCTCACATTTGATGATGGACCACAGGTTCTCAATGGGGTTCAGATCAGGTGAACAAGGAGGCCATGTCATTGGCTTTTCTTCTTTTATACCCTTTCTTGCCAGCCACGCTGTGGAGTACTTGGACGCGTGTAATGGAGCATTGTCCTGCATGAAAATCATGTTTTTCTTGAAGGATGCAGACTTCTTCCTGTACCACTGCTTGAAGAAGGTGTCTTCCAAAAACTGGCAGTAGGACTGGGAGTTGAGCTCGACTCCATCCTCAACCCGAAAAGGCCCCACAAGCTCATCTTTGACGATACCAGCCCAAACCAGTACTCCACCTCCACCTTGCTGGCGTCTGAGTCGGACTGGAGCTCTCTGCCCTTTACCAATCCAGCCACGGGCCCATCCATCTGGCCCATCAAGACTCACTCTCATTTCATCAGTCCATAAAACCTTTGAAAAATCAGTCTTGAGATATTTCTTGGCCCAGTCTTGACGTTTCAGCTTGTGTGTCTTGTTCAGTGGTGGTCGTCTTTCAGCCTTTCTTACCTTGGCCATGTCTCTGAGTATTGCACACCTTGTGCTTTTGGGCACTCCAGTGATGTTGCAGCTCTGAAATATGGCCAAACTGGTGGCAAGTGGCATCTTGGCAGCTGCACGCTTGAATTTTCTCAGTTCATGGGCTGTTATTTTGCGCCTTGGTTTTTCCACACGCTTCTTGCGACCCTGTTGACTATTTTGAATGAAATGCTTGATTGTTCGATGATCACGCTTTAGAAGCTTTGCAATTTTAAGAGTGCTGCATCCCTCTGCAAGATATCTCACTATTTTTGACTTTTCTGTGCCTGTCAAGTCCTTCTTTTGACCCATTTTGCCCAAGGAAAGGAAGTTGCCTAATAATTATGCACACCTGATATAGGGTGTTGATGTCATTAGACCACACCCCTTCTCATTACAGAGATGCATATCACCTAATATGCTTAATTGGTAGTAGGCTTTCGAGCCTATACAGCTTGGAGTAAGACAACATGCATAAAGAGGATGATGTGGTCAAAATACTAATTTGCCTAATAATTCTGCACTCCCTATATTTATTTAACCCACTGGTGGAATGAAAAACAACTGTACATCTATCACCCGCTTTAACAAATTATCATTGCAATAATTTCACTATACTGAATGAGAGAAAATTAATTAACCCTAAAAATTAAACTCAACTTGCCCCTTTTAGCTTTTTGCAAGATCTAATTTCACATTTCACTTAAAATATTTACTGTTTTACTATTACTATTATTTTTATTGTATTATTAAAGTATAACCCAGAAGATTATGGCTAGAATGTATAAAAAGAAACAAAATTTCCTCAAATGAACCATTAGGATGGACTGTACTATAGCAAAACTTTACAAATATTTACACTAAATTTTACAATATCAAAAAGGTTTACCATAGCCAGTAAGAGGGTTTGAATACAGTTCTTGTAATAAATCCACAAATAATGTGAATATCCCAAACTAAACAGACTTAAGGGGATAACTCCCTCTCCCAAACTTATAAAACTTATAAAACTTATATACTAACTTCAAATTGATTCCAGATGATTGAAGTGCTTGTAAAGCTTTATCTTTTTTTTAAATAAAATATTAAAACATCTCATACTTACCTGCTCTGTGTAATGGTTTTGCACAGAGCTGCCCTGATCCTCCCCTTCTGGGGTCCTCTGCTGAATCTCCTGGCTCCTCCTCCCCACCGAGTGCTCCCATAGAAAGCAGCTTTCTATAGAGGTACTCGTGGGGGCTTACTCCTGAGGTGCCCTATCTGTGCCTTTTAACAGAAACAGCAGAACTCAGGCTCACCCCCACTCCCTCATCACAGAATTTGATTGACAGATTACTATCAATCTGCAATATGAGGAAGGGGAGAGCTGAGAGAGCCGCTGCTCTCATGCACAGTGCTGGATTAGGATCGGCTCAGGTAAGTATGAGGGGGGGGGGGGGGATTCTGTGACACGGAAGGTTTTTTTTCTTGATGCCTAGAATACATTAAAGTATAAAACCTTTAGGCTTTAGAACCACTTTAAACCAACTTGCTTTGCAATAAGATATCCAGTGCCCAACCAAACCAAAAATGGAATGACCCTTTACATTTGAATGTACAGAAGAGTGTATATATAATGTTCTATTAAAGAATATATGTGGACAAATTAAAAAAAAAATATGCAGCACATTTCTGCATTACAGGCACATTATTCCATCTGTCTCTTTACAAACACTGCAAGAGTACAAAAATACCCGTCGGTCCTGTCAGTAATCCGGTGAGCTCCTAAGTTCTTGTTTGAGCCAACACTGCCTCCTCTGCACTGAAATTCCAATAAGTGTTGTCACCCCTGTGTAACCTTGCCCTCCGTGTAACACATATGTGCAGCGGCAAAAGGTTGGGCTTTAAAGCCCACATGTTGCACCTATGCACTCTCTCTGCATAAAGCCCGAGTGTCAGGACCCATGTCTGAACGTGCAACCTCTAGTGGTGATGCCTCTTCTTGCTGAGCCATATCAGATGCTGGACAGCTTCCCGCCTAATTTCCTTAGACAACTTTGTCTTGTGTCTTGTTTATCTTGAACACTGAACTATTTGCCCCTCACATTACCTTCCTATTTAAGCCATGTCTTTGCACTTCCTGTTTGCCAGATTATTGTGCTCTCTCCAAACAATAATCTCATTCTTGTCACTCCTGCTGCCATGCTTGTTCCTTGACTACACTTTTGCTTGATCCCAACTTGCGACCACTTGTTACTGAGCTTTGGCTTGTTTACTGACTACGTTTGATCCCCACCTGCTTTATCTGCTACTGGACCCTGGCTTGCTCATCTCCTGGTAGGGCGATCTTGAGGACTAAGACCTGGTACTAACACATGGCAAAACCCATCTCCATCATTAGGATCTCTGCTTAGACTCTGCACCTCAGATAAGCCAGTCAGTCAGTCGGCAGGCAACACATTCCCTACCCCCCGAATGGTCTGCCTCCTTACCTCCTCCTTCCTCCTGTCCAAGCCGGGGAGTGCTGGATGGCTGAGCCGCTGTGCTTCTCCTCCAGCCGTGTGTCTTCTGCTTGTTCCTGGCCACTGGCCAGTAAGATTGCTTCTTCTTTTGGCCAATCGGGAAAGGGGTCTCACAACCCTGTTCCTGATTGGCTGGGAGGAGAGTCAGTGTGACAACAGCGAATATTTATTTGCTATTGCCATACAACTGGGTGGGCTCAGGACGCAGTGCTCTGCGCCCCGAGCCCACCCTTTTTTGAAGCCTATTAGAGCCTCTGGCTCTAATCACGTGCTTCAAAAAAAAAAATCCCCTATTGGAATCCATCCATCCTGCATGTAGATTAGGGGGCCGGACACATGTATAGGGGGGGGCGGCACCCATGTGCCCCCAATGGACGGTCCACCACTGGTTGCATGATTACCAATCCTTCCTGCTCTCCCTAGGCATTCAGAACTTTTTAAACGGCTGCTGGGGCAGATGAAAAGGGGTTAAAATATCCCCTGCTGGATTACAGAAAACATCCCACCCTTTGGAGAAGACTGGCAACACTGCATGGGATTTCAGCATAGTAGAGGCATTGTTGTCAGCTTGCTATAGGAAGTTATGATCTGGTAGATGATGGTAGAAATGGGATAAAACTTGTAAAAATGTGCTTGTATTGCAAAAAAAGTTAAATCCTTTCTGTCCTGCCTGGGCATTCTATTAGATAGGTCTATATGCCCAGAGGCCAGGAGGGACTTCCCAATTATATGACAACCGTAATAGGCTGTCACAGTGGTCACAGGATTGGGAGCATGTCCTGCCAGTACTCGATCATGACTGGAAACCAAGAGCTAGTTTATGACAGCTCAGTCACTGTGCTGTGAACAGGCTCTCCGCACAGGTTTTGGATGTCCATGGATGTATATTTACGGCTTGTGGGCACCCACATATAGGACATGTAGGCGAAACAAGGTTAGTTATCCAGAAGTAACAAACTTACTACTACTTATCATTTCGTAAAAATATTTTAGTCGACGTAAAAAAGAAAAAATCAAGCCAGTGTCTTATGTTATTAAGCTTCTGACAAGCTTTGCCACCGACACAAATGCTGTGCGAGACAGCGTAGGTACCTGATATACGGCCTGCTCGCACTGTTTATCCTTTTGTGCCTTCTTTTCCATTTCCTCCCTCTGCTTCAGCTCGTAGATAAGCTGGAACAAATCTCGCAAATCCAAAATGACTGGCTCGGCCTGAAATCGAAGGACAGAGTTTGAAATTAGTTTTCCGTCAGGATTTCATCTATTTCACTCCTGACAGCGGCAAAAACAACGCGGATTCTAAATAGCGCCTGACTCTTCGGCATAATCAGGGACTTGCTACACCGCCACGTTTAGCATGAAGATCAAACTTTCCCAAGGAAGCGATTTATCAAGAGAGGGTGAAGGAAATGCATCTTCTACTGACAGTGCATACATTTATGCATCTCTCTCCCTGGCTCATGTTTAAGGATTTTGTGATAAAATATGAAGTGGGTTCAGAAATAAGATGAAAATACACCAGGCAAAAGTGTATTTTTTATCCTAGGAACCTTTTCTGCATAATGCATGTGAATTTTTCCTCTACCTCTGATAAATGACACTGAAACACTGAATACTGCACTCAGCTTACATCATAGTATACAAAAAAAAAGAGACACATAAAATATAAATAGGTATACTGTGCAATACAGAAAATCACTGAGAATGCAGTCTATCCATTCACTAGAGACTGGTGGCATCACTGACAAAGTAGCCTATCTATTCACTAGAAACCAATTACATCACTGAGAATGTAACCTATCTATTCACTAGAGACCAGTGACATCACTGAGAATGTAGCCTATCCATTCACTAGAGACCAGTGACATCTCTGAGAATGCAGCCTATCCATTCACTAGAGACCAGTGACATCACTGAGAATACAGCCTATTCATTCAATAGAGACCAGTGACTTCACTGAGAATGCAGCCTATCCAATCAACAGAGACCAGTGACATCACTGAGAATGCTGTCTATCCATTCACTAGAGAGTGGTGACATCACTGAGAATTTTCCCAATCCAATCAATAGAGACCAGCGACATCACTGAGAATGCAGCCTATCTATTCACCAGAGACCGGTGACATCAATGAGAATGCATCCTATCCATTCACTAGAGACTGGTGACCTCACTGAGAATGCAGCCTATTTATTTACTAGAGAGTGGTGACCTCACTGAGAATGCAGTCAATTAAAATAATAGAGACCAGTGACCTCACTGAGAATGCAGCCTATTCATTCACTAGAGTGTGGTGACATCCCTGAGAATGCAGCCTAGCCATTCAATAGAGACCAGTAACATCACTGAGAATGCAGCCTATCCATTCACTAGAGACCGGTGACATCACTGAGAATTCAGCCTATCCATTCACTAGAGACCGGTGACATCACTGAGAAGGCAGCCTATCTATTCACTAGAGACCGGTGACATCACTTAGAAAGCAGCCAATCCAATCAATAGAGACCAGTGACATCACTGAGAAGGTAGCCAATCCATTCACTAGAGACCCGCGACATCACTGAGAATGTAGCCTATCCATTCACTAAAGATTGGTGACATCACTGAGAATGCAGCCTATCCATTCACTAGAGACCAGTGACATCACTGAGAATGCAGCCTATCCATTTACTAGAGACCGGGGACATCACTGAGAATGCAGCCTATCCATTTACTAGGGGTCATCAACCTCTCAAAAAAATATATGGATGCATTGCATTCTTTTACATTTAGTATTCTTTCAGGAGAAGAACATATTTGGCATGGAGCCAGTAAAGATGTGGAAACCCAATATCCTATCTATAAGATATTTTGGGTTTTACGCTCAGGTAGACCTGCAGTCAGCACGCTAATAGCTGGTAAGGAAGTAAATTTGGATTTAGCACATTTACTGAAATTCCATTTACTGGAAGTTGAAATGGATGAAAAAAACAAAGTAATACACTTACCGCCTGAGCAGTTTTTATTGCCACAAATCTGTGGTTTCCCTCCTTCCCGCATACATAGCCAAACGCCCGATGGTCTGTAATGTCCTTGGCGATGTATGAGATTTCGTGTACTGCATGGTGATGATGAAGGATCTACGGAAATAAAAAAGAAAATGTAATACCCTAACACAAACTTTATAAAGAAATGGAGAGTTTAGAAAATAAATAAAATGAGGAATTAACCACTTGCCGACCAGTCACTGGGACTGTACTGCGGCAAAGTGGCTCGATTCCGTCCAGCGACGTAGACCTACGTCGCTGGACTCCTCTCCCTGTAGGCGGCGCTCCCGCTGTTTTCAGTCACAGCGGGAGTCGGGCCAGGGGAGGAGCGGCGGCGATTGCCGCTGCTCTTCCCCGATCGTCGGGGAATCGAGTTTGGAGATCCGCCCACTTGTGTAAACAGAGCGGGCAGATCTCCTAAGTGACAGATTGCAGTGTTCAGCATAGCTGAACATGCGATCTGTCCCTGTGTCACTCAGTCACCTCCCCCCACACACGTCAGTAAGCACCAGGCATACATTAACCCCTCCCTCTCCAATAAAATTAACCCCTTCCCTGCCAGTGTCATTTTTACAGTAACAGTGCATATTTATAGCACTGATTACTGTGGAAATGTCACTGGTACCCCCAAAAGTGTCAAAAATGTCAGTCAAGGGTCCGATCTGTCCGCTGCAATGACGCAGTCCCGCAAAAAAAAAAAAAACGCAGATCACCGCCATTACTCGTTAAATAAAAAAACACCAAAAATGACAGAAATCTTTCCCTTAGTTAGTAAACGCAATAACTTTTGCGCAAACCAATCAAAATACGCTTATTGTGATTTTTTTTTTTACCAGACATAGGTAGCAGAAAACAAATTGGCCAAAAATGTAAAAAAATTTAGATTTTTACATTTTTTGGGGGGGAATTTCATATAAAAAAAATGTGAAAAATATTGTTATTTTTTCAAAATAAACGCTCTTTTTTTGTTTATAGCGCAAAAAGTAAAAATCGCACAGGTGATCAAATACCAGCAAAAGAAAGCTCTGTTTGTGGGAAAAAAAGGACGTACATTTCGTTTGGGTATGGCGTCGCACGACCGTGCAATTGTCAGTTAAAGTCGCACAGCGCCGAATCGCAAAAAGTGGCCCGGACGTAAGACAGCAAAATCCTCCGGTGGTAAAGTGGTTAAAGTCCCTCACAAGTCGATTGTGTTATTATTTTTTCTTTTTTAGTTAAAAAAAAGAGGGGAAGGGTTCCATTCTGTGTTGCACTTTTATTACTCCCCTTGTCTCCGGTTTTTTTATGACTTCCTGTCCTATCAAAGCTTCATTTTTCATAGAATTGAGAGGAACTCTCTAGTGGAGACACATACATACTATTATAAATTTGGCATTCTCAATGCCGTAACAACATAGAATGGACAACCAAGACTTTGAAGACCAAACTCAGGCTTTCACGCTATTCCATTACTTTACAAAGCCAAGGGGGCACCTTGATTTACGCTGTTAAGACTGTATATTTTATCGGAAAGCCTACTTAAAAAAAAAATACATACACATCAATTCAGTCAATGGAAACCACTAGCCAGTCAGATGATAATACTATGGTGGATTAAGCTGAAGTAAAACATCCACCTTGATTGTCTTGTTAGATTTTCAGACTTGGACATAAAGAAGAAGAAGTGAAAGGAGGATTTTTTATTCCTTATCAAGTGTGGTGGATTATGGGATAACGTTCCCAAATAGCTGGTATTAGCGGACTTATAGCTGTATGATCTCGGGTAATGCAGCCGGCTGATTGTTGTATTGATTGTGGAGAGAAAAAAAAAACATCCCTAGTTTCCAAACAGTGGTGACATTAAAGGGGTAATAAAAGAATTATAATTTGATATTAAACAAATTATCTTGTTACGACCATTAAGACAACAAAATCAACAGAATTTCTAAAACCTGCTCTACTTGGGTTTCATCGTCTAAGAAAATTTACAATGGGTTGTATAAAGGATAGATTTTGACTTTGATAACAATCTTCCCTGATAGATTCTTGGATCTAACAAATACAGACTTGAATCTTTGTTTCTTGTTACACTCTGTAACATTAAAGTTTATGTAAAGGCAATTATTTTTTAACTTTAGATAAAGGCTAGGTTTGTAATGTTCTCTTTGTTCCTGTTAGGTGGATATAACCCTGCTACACTTACTAGGGATCCAGTCTTTACACAACGCTACTGGCTCTTCCAAGTTCCACCTGGAGTGCTGGCACTGCGACCAATCAGGAATATCGCTCTCCTGAGAGGTGCTCACTTAGGGGAAAGGTGACCTGTTGCTTATCACTCGCTATGCCTAAGCTAAGCCACACTGAAAGTGCCTGTCTCCATGCTTTTAGTGATACTAGTAATCCCATCTGTGCTTCCAATTACCCCTGTGCAATCCTGTGTCTTCAGTGATCCTGTGACCTCTGGGCAGTCCTGTGTCACCATTTGGCCCCTAAGCATCTCTGTAGTTCTCAGTGCCTGTCTCCAGTTATCTCAGTGACCCCTCTGTGCTCCTGTGTCTCCAGTGTCCCCTGTAGACTCCTGTGTCCCCTGTAACCCCGTGCACTCCTGTGTCTCCAGTATCTCCTGTGACCATTGTGCACTCCTGTGTCTCCTGTGACCCCTGTGCACTCTTGTGTCTCCAGTGTCCCCTGTGCACTCCTGCGGTTCCTGTGCACTCCTGTGTTTCCCGTTTTTTCTGCTGTAGCTGTGTCTCCAGTGTCCTCTATGACTCTTGGGCATTCCTGTCTCTCCAGTGACCCTTGAACACTTCTGTGTCTCCAATAAGCACCCTAGCACCTTCATGCCTCCAAAGTGTAAGTACCTGGGCGCTTCTGTGTCCCCCGTGCACTCCTGTGTCTCCAGTGTCCCCTGTGATCCTATGCACTCGTGTCTCCAGTGTCCCCTGTGACCCCTGTGCACTAATGTGTGTACAGTGTCCAATTAACACTCCTGTCTTCCCTGTGCACTCCTATGTCTCTATTGTTTCCTATTGTGCCTGTGTCTACAGCGTCCCCTATGACCCTTGGGCATTTCTGTCTCTCCAGTGACCCTTGAACACTCTTTTTTCTCCAATGAGCACTCTAGCGCTCTCATGTCTCCAAGTGTGAGTAACTGTGCGCTCCTGTGTCCCATGAGCGCTCCTGTATCTCAAGTTTCCCCTGTGCACTCCTGTGTCTCCAGTGTCCCCTGTGTTTCCAGTGTTCTCTGTGCACTCCCATCATATATATATAGACAGATTTTTTTTTAAAACATAGTATACAATTTGAATTAATATTTATTATATATATATATATATATATATATATATATATATATATATATAGTATATATATGTGTGTGTATATATATATATATATATATATATATATATATATATATATATATACATACATATACATATAGATATATATAGATATATATTATATTTTATATATATATATATATATATATATATATATATATATATATATATATATATATATATAAAAATATATATATATATATATTTTTAATATAAATATATACTGTATATAAATACAATATACATATATAAATCCAATCAATATACAGTAATAATATTAATAATAATCAATAATATTAATATACAGTATATATATATTTCCCAAATCTGGCCAATGGGTAAAATAAAATTTTACCATAGCTGAGAAGAAACGTAAGAATACCGTTTGTACCATTCCTTTTTACTTCTGTCACAACCGATTTGGCGTACTTGTAAAAGTTTGAGTATTTGCATCTAGTAAATTATGAAAAAGGTGATTGAAATATTGTCCAAAAACTGACAAAAGAATATTAAGTGAGCGCAGAGCCAAGTGAATGTCAATCAGGCAGCAAAATACCAGTAAATCAACGTATCAAAGGGCGACACATTGGATTGACTCTTTCAATGACAACCTCGATTTCCGCAGATTGCATTGGACACAAAGTCATGCAAGTAATAGAGGCTGGAATGAGCCGGGCTCCCATTCCTATCAACGTTTCCTGCATTTCATTTTACAGTCACAGATGTTACCCGGTTCTTCGCCTGCTCACTACGCCAAATGTTCATGTTAATATCCCGGCGCAAGTATTATGCTAAAATTCAAATGAATATGCGATGCATGTCAGTCATTACGGCATTATACACCCATTTGAAATTATCAGTAATATTCAGAATAATTCAAAAACCATTCTGCTCAGTGTATGTTTAATAAGCTGATAATGGCCCCGACGTTTAAAGAGTCATTTTGATATGTGATGGCCTTTTTTTCCATGTGGGAGTATTTAATAAGGCAGCAAATAGAAGGGAAGGGTGGTCACATGGTTTACAGACCACGGGAAATAAAAAGGTTGATAGGAAACCCATCTGTTATATTGAAAAGAAAAACCTAAAAATACAGATTTTTTTTTTTTTTTTTTTTTTGTAGGCAAACGAGGGCAACTGAACTGAAATGAAATAAATGAAAAGACCAGGCCAGGGACAAGTCAGACTGGGGAGAAAAGAGCTAGATGATGCTAGCATCCTGTCAAGAGATGAGTCAGACTCTATCAGACTTGGTGCAGCTTTGAATGCACACTGTGAGAAGCTAAAAGTGTGCAGTGAAATCAGAGTCAGCAATTTCAGTGCAGGAGAGAAGCCTGTACAAGTGCAAGACTGAAGGCAAGGCTGGAGCTCACTGTAACGGCAATGACCAACATTGGCTTGCTGGTGCATTGGGGGCGCAGGGGCGCCGCCCCCCTATCCATGCATCTTTCCCCCTAATCTACATGCAGGGCGCTGGACGCATGGATTCCAATGGGGTTTTTTTTTTAAGCACATGATTAGAGCCAGAGGCTCTAATAGGCTTTAAAAAAGGGTGGGCTTGGGGCGCAGAGCCCACCCAGTTGTGTGACAATAGCGAATGAATATTCGCTATTGTCACATGGAGCCTCCTCCTGGCCAATCAGGAAGCGGGTCCTGAGACCCGTTTCCCGATTGGCCGAAAGGAGAAGCCATGCCATTGGCCAAGGAGGAGGAGAGAGGAGACGCAGAAGGCTGAGGGGGAAGCGGGCTGGTGTGGTCAGGGGGGGGGGATATGATGTGCGGGCTGGTGTGGTCCGGGGGGGTATGGTGTGGCCCGTCTGCGCCCCCCCCCTTATCCGGCCCATGGAGCACCAGCCGCCACTGATGACCAATCAGAATCGATCTGTTCCGTCCCAGAAGTGCTGCACAGAAAAGAGGGAGAGGAGCGGGGAGAAGACTGGCTGCAGGAGATAAGTACAGCAAAGACTGGTGGGGTTGAAGAGGGTGCACATTTTTGGTTCGCCTTATATTTTTTTCTGTAGGGCCTCATGGTCATTGGACATTTTTTACAGCTGCTGTTTTGGGCGTCAGACATTTTTTAACTGCCTCTAAACTCCCCCGCATGTTATCCTATGTGTTCATGCACACAGAGGCTTTTAGCAGTATTGTGGCGGGAGAGTTACGTGGCAGAAAAAAAAAACGCTGCCAGCACATTTTGATGCAGCAGCATTTTAATCTCTCCTAACCGGAGGCCGCCAGCGTCCTTAACAACCACTGGTTGTTAAGGAGCAGGCTGGCAAGCTGGCAGCGATGTCCTTAACCACTAACGGACTGCCCACTCTGTATTTACACCGGTATTTTGATGTTAAATACTGGGGTTATAGCAGCGGATAGCTGCCATACCCCGGTATTTTTTTAAACGATGGGCGGTCCGCTTTAACATAGGGTGGTCCCAGTGGCAGATTTGCTGCGGGATCCCCCTTATCGGCGCCGGGAGAGGTGCCCCCCTCCTGCCGCTTCCAGGTCCTTTTCCCCGCTTACCGGACCTGTCGGTAGTGGGGGAAAATGATCCGGCCCATTGTCCCCTCAGGCAGGAAGTCGAGAGATGGCCCCCACTCTGCTCTATGGCCTTGGAGGACCGGAGCCACATCATACCTTGCTTCCTAGCAACGGATTTAAAGAGCCCATTTTTTTATCATAAAAAAAAAATTACTTTTTATTTTTCATTTTTAGTGTAGATGTGAGATGTGAGGTCTTTTTGACCCCAGATCTCACATTGAAGAGGTCCTGTCATGCCTATTTCTATTACAAATGATATTTATATTCCTTGTAATGGGGAAAAAAGTGATCAAATTTCTTTTTTTTTTTAAAAAGTGTAAAAGAAAAAAAAAAAGAATAAATAAATAGGTAAAAAAAAAAAAAGTTAAAGTGCCCCATCCCCGTTAGCTCATGCGCAGAAGCGAAGGCATACACAAGTTGCATTCTCATATGTGAACGATGTTCAAACCACACATGTGAGGTATCGCCACGATCGTTAGAGTAGGAGCAATAATTTGAGCCCTGGACCTCTTCTGTAGCTCTTAAATGGTAACCTGTAGAAATTTTTGAAATGTCGCCTATGGGGATTTCTAGGTACCAATGTTTGTCGCCATTCCACAAGCGTGCGCAATTTTTAAGCATGACATGTTGGGTATCTATTTACTTGGCGTAACATTATCTTTTCAAATTATAGAAAAAAAATTGGGCTAAGTTTACTGTTTTCTTATTTTTTTAATTAAAAAAAGTCTTTTTTTTTTTCAAAAAAAATTTGTAAGACCGCTGCGGAAATACGGTGTGATAAAAAATATTGCAACGATCTCCATTTTATTCTCTAGTGTCTCTGCTAAAAAAAAAAAAAAAAAAATGACACACACATATATATATATATAAATAATGTTTGGGGGTTATGGTGTGATAAAAAATATTGCAACGATCTCTATTTCATTCTCTAGTGTCTCTGCTAAAAAAAAAAATATATATAAATTATATATATATATATATATATATATATATATATATATAATGTATGTATGTATGTATGTATGTATGTATGTATGTATATATATATATATATATATATATATATATATATATATATATATATATAATGTTTGGGGGTTCTAAGTAATTTTCTAGCAAAAAAAAAACAGATTTCAAGTGTCAGAAAAAGGCCAGGTCCAGAATTGGTTAAAAACGGATGAGTCATCAGCTGTCAGCGGGGTTCCTTGCTGACAGCTAAATCTAAAAAAAAACAATTGCTGACAAAAAAAAAATTGTGAAAAAACCCCACGCCAAAATTTTGCACTCTCCCGCCGCCTATAAAAGTAAACCGGAAGCGAATCCGCTGCTGGGACGACTTTTATTTGAAAGCCGGCTGCCTAACGCAAAAAACGATATCGAGGTTATGGCAGCAACCCCGGTATTTGACGTCAAAATCATGACGTATGAGTTAGGCGCTCGGCAAGTGGTCCATTTTGTAGTCCATCCAATTCTTTTACTTTTAGGAAATTTTGAGTCACGAAAAAGAGAAAACAGCTTTTCTGAATAAAAAACATAATATGATGACTTTTCCGCCTCTGTTAATGTGTAAAGGGAATATTTGCTGTCAAGCAATTGGCATTTAAAAGCTGTTTTTTTTTCCATACGGAAATGTCATCACTATGCAAAAACCATAATTTTCCTTCCAAAACGCGTCGTTATAATTTGATGCTCTCGCATGACTTAACATGGATGTCCTCTCGCTCCGCGCTGTACAATAAAAAAGTTAAAGTGCGTGTTTGGCTGTTACACGACGATACAATGTTTGCAGTAGCTTGTTGTTAGACAGCGAGCCGAGGAAATGCAAAGACGGGATTTTGTAGCATTCTAATTAGGAATGAGGAAGATTAAGATGTTCCCAAAATGTATGATGGAAATTTAGGAGATTCAGCAAAATGTCGTAATTTTGTAAAAATGTGGCTGATCAGGGGACTCCGAACTCCGAACATCTGCCAGATTTTATCTGAGAGGGGAGTCTGAAGGGGGACCCTGATGTAAGGAGGACTTTGATGGGGACCCTCATGTAAAGGGGAATTTTATGGAGACCCAGATATAAGGGTCGACTCTGATGGGGACCTTAATGTAAGGGAGATTTTGATAGTGACCCAGATATAAGGGTCTACTGATGGCAACCCTAAGGTAAGGGAGACTTTGATGAGGACCCAGATATAAGGGGGGACTCTGATGGGGACCCTTATGTAAGGAGGACTTTGATGGAGACCCAGATATAAGGGTCGACTCTGATGAGGACCCCCATGTAAGGAGGACTTTGATGGAGACCCAAATATAAGGGGGGACTCCGATGGAGACCCTTATGTAAGGAGGACTTTTAAGGGGACCCAGATATAAGGGGGGACTCTGATAGAGACCCTTATGTAAGGAGGACTTTGATGGGGACCCAGATATAAGGGGGGACTCTGATGGCAACCCCAATGTAAGAGGGACTTTGATGGGGACCCAGATATAAGGAGGGACTCCGATGGGGACCCTTATGTAGGAGGGACTTTGATAGTGACCCAGCTATAAGGGGGGACTCTGATGGAGACCCTTATGTAAGGAGAACTTTGATGGGGACCCAGATATAAGGGGGGACTTTGATGGGGACCCTTATGTAAGGAGGACTTTGATGGGGGCCCAGATATAAGAGGGGACTCCGATGGGGACCTATATGTAGAAGGGACTTTGATAATGACCCAGATATAAGGGACGACTCTGATGGAGCCCCTTATGCCAGAAGGACTTTGATGGGGACCCAGATATAAGGGGGAACTCTGATGGGGACTCTTATGTAAGGAGTATTTTGATGGGGACCCAGATATAAGGGGGGACTCTGATGGGGACCCTTATGTAAGGAGGACTTTTATGGGGACCCAGATATAAGGGGGGACTCCGATGGAGACCCTTATGTAGGAGGGACTTTGATAGTGACCCAGAGGAAGAGGACTCCAGTGGCAACCTGTGAAGCTCTGGTGAACTCCATGCCCAAGAGGGTTAAGGCAGTTCTGGAAAATAATGGTGGCCACACAAAATATTGACACTTTGGGCCCAATTTGGACATTTTCACTTAGGAGTGTACTCACTTTTCCATGCTTTTCCAGTGCATCCCGGGGGAAGGGGATGAGGGGGGTTTAGTGGTAGTTGGGTTGGGGGGGCCCCATCAGGAAGGCTGTATAGGGCCGCATGATTTCTAACAGTGGCCCTGTTACCAGGGCTACCTACACAGGGGAAGTCTGGCAACTTTCAGCCCAGGGGGCAAGTACAAACCAGAGGCCCATGGTGCAGCGACTCTGCCCCCCTCCCACTCTCCCTCTTCCCGGCCTCCTCCTGAACCCCATTCCAGGCTGATGCTCTGCTCAAGGTACTCTCTACTCACTGGCCGAATCTGGTTTGCTGACCTGGCCAGCAGGAGTAGTTGGGGGAGCTGGGGGAGCTCAGTTGGGGCTGGCTGGAGGAGGAGAGTCTCCAGTGGGGCATGGAACCGGCCTCTGCTCAGACACAGCTTACACCAACCATGCTGGGGGGGAGGTCTGCGCTCTGTCCTTGTCTTTATCCCACACTCGGTAGGTCAGCTGTGGGACTTTTTACTTCTCTTCACCAGGAATCCTTTAGGTGTGTCATGGGCAGAAGCGGTGCAGCCTTTTTATGGGGCATCAGAGTGGCCCGGGGGGCAATTGCCCCCCTGCCCCCTGGCCCAGTCCTCCCCTCTACCTTACACCAGCAAGGTCTCTAACAGTGACCTTGATATAAACAAGTACACTTGTCCTTTAAACAAAAAAAGGACCTTAAAGGTCTATAACAGAAGGTCAAAGCTCTTGATGGTCCATAGTGTCAAGGAGCTACAACTAAAGCAAGCTCTAATCATCCCATGCACAACAGCTGACATTTGAATCAAAGTTCTCAATAGGCTTGGTGCACGTCAAAGAAAAAAAGATGCGATGACACCTTCATTCCCCCCCTCCCCCCGCCCCCTGCTGAAATGTACTAAATATCTCAGAGCGCAGCTCTAACGGCCTCACGTTTCAGGCGGTGAGATCTGTAAACACCTAAGGCAGTGATGGGAATTTCCATTTCATAATTACACGGGTTTGAAAAATCTGGCACTTTCACACTCAGCTTGTTCTAATTCTGAGATTTACATCCGTGTTACAATTCGGATACATTTCTTCCATGACACCGTCACCTTCCTCATTTCTTATTACCGATATAATTATCTTCTGCAGGCGACGCGGCCCCTTTCATTGCCAGCATGACATTTCCATGGTGGAGCCATGTCAACGTGAACATACGTTGGCTGTGTGTATAAATTACATCAGATATGCATTAACTATTACATCCTCCGCTCTTTAATGATGGGCTTGTCTCTGCTGGAGATGAATGGGCCTTGCTTTACTTCTCCTGATGTGGAAAATAAGAACAAAGGGAATTAGTAACCAAACATGGAGAGGAGATGAAGGGACGCTGAAATGCTTTTACAATTGATGTTTAATCTGCATAGACACTATATTACCAAAAGTATTGGGACACCTGCCTTTACACACACATTAACTTTAATGGTATCCCAGTCTTAGTCCGTAGGGTTCAATATTGAGTTGGCCCACCCTTTGCAGCCATAACAGCTTCAACTCTTCTAGGAAGGCTGTCCACAAGGTTTAGCAGTGTCTATGGGAATGTTTGACCATTGTTCCAGAAGCGCATTTGTAAGGTCAGACACTGATGTTAGAGGAGAAGGCCTGGCTCGCAGTCCCCGCTCTAATTCATTCCAAACATGTTCTATCGGGTCGAGGTCTGTGCAGGCCAGTCAAGTTCTACCACCCCAAACTCGCTCATCCATATCTTTATGGACCTTGCTTTGTGCACTGGTCCAAATCATTTGCTGGAGGGGGGATTATGGTGTCGGGTTGTTTTTCAGGGGTTGGGCTTGGCCCAAATCTTCCAAATCAGGCAGCCCAGTCTCAGTGAATGACAGACCTCAGATCAGAGATATAAAGGGAGACTCCTCATGGTATAGTACATCAGACTAAGGTTTTATTGAAAGTAAAATTGGCCACTTACACATTATCCAGTAAAACACAGCATGGAACGATATGTGTGCAGATCAGTAGCTCTGGACTCCAAAAAGATGGCCGCCGGATCCTCCTCTGCAACAAGCACCACGTCAGCCAAGCTCAGCCTACATGTTTCGTTTTACACAAACGTCATCAGGGGTGTGTGGCCGGCGACGCCAATCACAATCTTATATACCAGAGGAGGGAGGGGCGCACAATCACAAACAAGAACAGGAAGCGGAGCGAGCTGCATTCCAGCAGACGTCTGAAAGAACACATCACAAATATTATTAATGGCTACCCCAAGCACAGCGTCTCAAGGCATTATGATCAATGCCACGGACGAAACCCTGAAGGCACTTTATTCCTGGGGATTGATAAATATTCTGGTTGTTGGAGGGGGAGTAATAAAGTTAGGGGAGTTTCCATGTTGGAGACCCTCTGGATCTTTAAACTTATGTCCCATTCGGATTGAACATCGAATGGGACGTTAATGCTTTTATCAATAATGCATACATTTCCCATTAATCTGATCGGTAATTATTTATTTGTTTATTTATATTCCAATACATTTTTATATTTTCTTAGCATATTTTATCATTCCCCTTTTTATATGTGGTTTTAACTTTTATGTATTAGATTTGTATAATTCATGTTATGTTATTATGTCTGTTCAAGCCAAGCTCTGCCTACATGTTTCGTTTTACACAAACGTCATCAGGGATGTGTGGCCGGCGACGCCAATCACAATCTTATATACCAGAGGAGGGAGGGGCGCACAATCACAAACAGGAACAGGAAGCGGAGCGAGCTGCATTCCAGCAGACAGGAAGTGTACGCCCGCACACCAGGGACACCCCCCAACTATCGCCCGCAAATCCAAATAATATAGAATTGATAACAATCCCATAAATAATCCTTGCCAAACTTCGATCGGAATGTAAACACAAATCAAGGATCAAAATTTGTGCAGGGGAGTTAAGCATTACGTGGATGCCGATGCATAATAGGACCGGCGCCATCTTGTGGCCACAGAGCTAACTGAACAACAATGCTGTAATCCTAAAGAACAGACATAACATAACATGAATTATACAAATCTAATACATAAAAGTTAAAACCACATATAAAAAGGGGAATGATAAAATATGCTAAGAAAATATAAAAATGTATTGGAATATAAATAAACAAATAAATAATTACCGATCAGATTAATGGGAAATGTATGCATTATTGATAAAAGCATTAACGTCCCATTCGATGTTTAAACCGAATGGGACATAAGTTCTGGCGTTAAAGATCCAGAGGGTCTCCAACTTGGAAACTCCCCTAACTTTATTACTCCCCCTCCAACAACCAGAATATTTATCAATCCCCAGGAATAAAGTGCCTTCAGGGTTTCGTCCGTGGCATTGATCATAAATAATGCCTTGAGACGCTGTGCTTGGGGTAGCCATTAATAATATTCGTGATGTGTTCCTTTAGACGTCTGCTGGAATGCAGCTCGCTCCGTTTCCTGTTCTTGTTTGTGATTGTGCGCCCCTCCCTCCTCTGGTATATAAGATTGTGATTGGCGTCGCCGGCCACACACCCCTGATGACGTTTGTGTAAAACGAAACATGTAGGCTGAGCTTGGCTGGCATGGTGCTTGTTGCTGAGGAGGATCCGGCGGCCATCTTTTTGGAGTCCAGAGCTACTGATCTGCACACATATCGTTCCATGCTGTGTTTTACTGGATAATGTGTAAGTGGCCAATTTTACTTTCAATTAAACCTTAGTCTGATGTACTATACCATGAGGAGTCTCCCTTTATATCTCTGATCTGAGGTCTGTCATTCACTGAGACTGGGCTGCCTGATTTGGAAGATTTTTGGATCCGGGATTGGCTCCACATGAGTGATTGTTTATTGGGCACACTTGACTGATCTCTGTAATGAGGCTCTGTCAGATCCATGAAGAGGCTTGGACACCTGGTGGTTGCTGGTGGTGGCTTCTGGATTCACAACTTACAACTTTTACTCTGTCTGTTCCTGGGATTCCCCATTCATTCATATGTGTGTGGACTTCTTATGAACTTTTACTCCCCAATTGATTTTTTGTGGATTTTAATATCAAAAGCGCTGCATGTTATTTAAAAAAAATAAATAAAATAGCTGCCATAACCCTGGTATTTCCTTACAGGGTGCGCGGGCCTCTCTCTCATAAAAGTGGTCCCAGCGGCGGATTCGCTTGCGGGATCACTTTTATGGGCGGCGGGAGAGGTCCCCCCCCCCTCCTGCCGCTTCCCAGTCCTGGAGCCATAGTGGGGAAAACTGTCCGGTCCTGTCCCGTCCTAGGCAGGAAGTCGAGTGAGGGCAAGCTGACCCCCCACTCCACTCTATGTCCTTAGAGGACCAGAGCAACTTTATACCTTGCTTCCTCCCAGTGGCCTTAACGGGCCCATTTTTTTCATGATTAAAAATAATGACTTTTTTTTTTTTTTCTTTTTAGTGTAGATGTGAGGTCTTTTTGACCCCAGATCTCACATTAAAGAGGACCTGTCCTGCTTATTTCTATTACAATAAACCATTGCGCCCAGGCCACCCGTCCCTCCCGCCCACTCCTTGTCCCGGCCCTGGTGATACATACGTAATCATTCGTATAAAAGCCTTCAATTGTGTCAAATAAAACAGAACAGTTATTTTGGAAAAATGGGGAGGGTATATTTTGTGTCCATTACCTACTGCAGTAGTTATTAATTTGGAACCACTAATTATTATGAGGATAGGAGTTGCCTATCTATAAAATATCCAGAACAATTCCCCCCTCATCCAAACTTCACACAAAGCCTCGTCTTCCTTTGTCTCCAGCGTTGGATCGCTTTTCCCAGCCCCAAACCGCCTCTTTAACTCAAAACAGACAGTTTAGACACAAACTGGCAGAAGTTTCCCTCTCAGGCATCTGGAGTCACCGGGGGCCGCGGCAGAGATTAAAGTGACCTAATTCTGAAGTTTGGAGGATAGAAGTGCCAGTCAATGTTCCAGCTTACAAGACATGCGATGGGAAGTCGTGAATATTGCACGAAGCATACACTTCCAGGCCAAGTCCTCGTTTTGTTGTCGTGTCGCTTATTCCCACGCCGGTCATTTTTATGTATTTTTAGATTTCCCGTAAAGTTGCAGTTAACAGTGATAAATCATCCGCATGCTTTTTTTTTTTTTTAACCATTTCTGGACCAGGCCTTTTTCCGACACTTGTTGTTTACAAGTTAAAATCTGTTTTTTTTTTTTTTTGCTATAAAATTACTTGGTGGGGGATGCATTGCCTAAATACACCTAAATTGTATTATATTGTATAGCAGATATATATATATATATATATATATATATATATATATATATATATATATATATATATATATTTATTTATTTTTTTTCCACTTAATTTATTGCTTGTATATTCGTTCTTCCCTTTTCCCCTTTTCCAGGTTTGTGGGATACTCCAAGGTTTTTGGTAGAATTTTTGTAGGGGGCGGCTGCCCCAGAGCCAACGGGACGTGGCTCATTTTGGTGGGGGGTGGATGTAGCACCCTCCTAGTTAGGTGGGTGCTAGGTAAAAGAATGTGTTTCTCCTGCTGCTTATCAAGGGAACCTGATCTATTAGTCTGCCTGTCACTTGTTTCCAGGTGTGATTCACTGGGTCTGAGAGAGTGTCCCCACTTATCCAATGAGGGAGCTTGTTGGACAGTAGAGGAAACCTAGCCAGTGACCCATCATGTTTTATGGCAGTCCCAGTGGGAGGGCATTCTTGCAATGCATCCTGAGATTGACCATAAATACGGAGGGGACATGTGACAGGGCGTTTTTTGGCGGGAGCAAAGTCCCAGTAGGAAGTGGACGGCTGTCTCTCCTCCTGCAGGTGTGTGAGGAAGGTGGTTCAGGCAATCGGCCTAGTGAACCAGGTGTGGAGCTGGGCTGCAGAGGATCCAGAGTGCTGACAGTGGAGCTGCTGGCAGAGTCCCCCATACCAGGATATTACCACCTCCATAACAGGATATTACCACCCCCATAACAGGATATTACCACCCCCCATAACAGGATATTACCACCTCCATAACAGGAGATTACCACCTCCATAACAGGAGATTACCACCTCCATAACAGGATATTACCACCTCCATGCTTTACTGTAGGAATTATGTTATTTGGATATATTTCAGCCAGACATATTATTGGTGTCGAGGCCAAATCATCCAATTTTAGTCTCATCTGACCAGAACACCTTTTTCCATGCGGCCTCAGAATCTTTGCGGTGCGTTTTGTCAAAAAGCTCAGTAGTAACTGCATGTGGGCTTTCTTGAGGAGTGGCATTTTTCTTGCACCCCTCCCATACAATCCACATTTGTGGAGAATTTGTGATATTGATGTCACATTGACAATGACCACTCTTTGTCATCAATTGTTACAACTGCTTCTTAGTTGCTGTAGGCCTCTTGGTCGCCTCTCTGACCAGTTTCCTCCTGGCTCTTTCATCCACTTTGGAGTAACGTCCTGCAAAGCATTTTATTTGCACAGCATTGTGCACTCTTTGCAAAGTGAATTTTCACTTTGTTTCACCTCAATCACTATGATAAGTGAAGATTCACTTAAAAAGTGAACATGCTGTATGCCAGTGATCTCCAAACTGTGACTAGAGGGCCCTTTGCTTGCTTTTATCCGGGCTATGGGACACTTTTCCTCCCACTGACACCAACAATGGGGCATAATTCCTGTAACTGACATCAACAACGGGGCATCATTTCACTCATTGACACCAACGATGAGGCATTATTCCTCCCACTGACATCAATGATGGGGCATTATTCCTCCCACTGATACAAATGATGGGGTACTATTCCTCCCACTGATACCAATGATGGGGAACTATTCCTCCCACTGACACCAATGATGAGGCACTATTCCCCCTACTGACACCAATGATGGGGCACTATTCCTCCCACTGACACCAATGATGGGGCACTATTCCTCCCACTGATACCAATGATGGGGCACTATTCATCCCACTGATTCTAATGATGGAGCACTATTCCTCCCACTGATACCGATGATGGGAAACTATTCCTCCCATTAACATCAATGATTGGGGCACTATTCCACTCACTGACACCAATGATGGGACACTATTCCTCCCACTAACACCAATGATGGGACACTATTCCTCCCACTAACACCAATGATGGGGCACTATTCCTCTCATTGACACCAATGATGGAGCATTATTCCTCCCACTGACACCAAGGATGGGGCACTATTCCTGCCACTAATACCGATGATGGAGAACTATTCCTACCTCTAATGCCAAAGTTTTACTGTTTACTCCCACTGACGCCGGGACAATTTGCACTTCCAATGGCCACAGTCCGGCCCCCCCTAAAGTCTGAAAGACAGTAAACTGGCCCCTTGTTTAGAAAGTTTGGAGACCCCTGCTCTATGCATTTTGTAAATCCGGGTGACTGCATCAAGTTATAATAACTACATCCTCTAGGGGGCAGTAAAAGCAGGTGTGAAGGCTGACACAGCTTACTGATCATTCTTACATTTTGCAAAAATAAATGTAAAAAATTCACTTTTTTCTTTTTTTTTTTTTTACTCCCTAACAAATCATTTTGTTTCCAGTAATAATTGTAATGGAAAGAGAAGGAGCCGAAAAAACAAGTGAAATATATTTATGTCTGACCCTTCGCAAAATGGACGCACTCATCATCGCCTCGCGGGGAAATAGCGGCGGCTAAGCACTTTAAGTGTCAGAATTCAATGAAGAATGCCGCTGCCCAGATGTTTCAATGCCGATATTATCCACATCCACCTTCTGCAGAGACCATCGACTGCGCGGTAATACACAAAGATTAAAAAAGGAAAGAGAGGGCTGCGTATCTAATAAGAGGCAAAATTTTGATTTGCAGGCCAGTAAATTCTGCAGATAACATGGACGACGACTTTAAAAGGACTTTCCAGTTGATTTAAAGCGCATATGTCCCTGGCTAATGTAAAAGTAACCTGGAGCAGTTACACTATGCAAAGCATGCGCCCAGTGTGGGAGATTCATCGCCTTGTAGCTAGTGGTCCGTGAAGGTTCTCATCTATCCAGGTCATGGTATAGCTAGTTGCAGTTTCTTTACACTCAACTGATTTTGTTCTATAATGTTGAAGTCATTTAGATACTTATCCAATCAACTTCTTCATTTCAATGAGTGTCAGGAACATACCACAGCCTGTATAGCCACGCATGTAACTCACTCGGATAAACTTGAACTCCTAAAACTGGCAAGCAGGGCTTAAATGCTCCTGTGTCCCTTCTGGTTTCGGCAGCGTCACCTGGCTCCACTCAACGCGTATTGTCACGGTCCCCTTGACTCCTGAGGAAGTTTTAGGAGTTCAAAGTCTTTTACTGTAATGTAAGTTACTACATTTTAATAAAAAAATTTTAATGAAATACTGCACTATGAGGATAGTGGGTCACGTCCAGTTTCGGCAGCATCACCTGGCTCCGCCCAACGCGTATCGTTACAGTCACCTGGACTCCTGAGGAAGTTTTAGGAGTTCAAAGTCTTTTACTGTAATGTAAGTTACTACATTTTAATAAAAAAATTTTAATGAAATACTGCACTATGAGGATAGTGCGTCACTTCCAGTTTCGGCAGCGTCACCTGGCTCCGCTCAGCGCGTATTACCTGGACTCCTGAAGACGTTTTAGGAGTTCAACGTCTTTTACTGTAATGTAAGTTACTACATTTTAAAAACATTTTTTAATGAAATACTGCACTATGAGGATAGTGTGTCACTTCCGGTTTTGGCAGCATCACCTGGCTCCTCTCAATGCGTATCATCACAGTCACCTGGACTCCTGAGGAAGTTTTAGGAGTTCAAAGTCTTTTACTGTAATGTAAGTTACTACATTTTGATAAAAAATGTTTAATGAAATACTGCACTATGAGGATAGTGCATCACTTCCAGTTTCGTCAGCGTCACCTGGCTCCGCTCAGCGCGTATCATCACGGTCACCTGGACTTCTGAGGACGTTTTAGGACAGTGATTCCGCTGTTGCGGAACTACAAGTCCCATAAGGCATTGTAAAACTCTGACATTCACAGACATGACTAGGCATGATGGGAATTGTAGTTCCATAACAACTTGAGGGCCATAGTTTGAAGACCCCTGTTTTAGGAGTTCAAAGTCTTTTACTGTAATGTAAGTTACTACATTTTAATAAAAAAATTTTAATGAAATACTGCACTATGAGGATAGTGTGTCACTTCCGGTTTTGGCAGCATCACCTGGCTCCTCTCAATGCGTATCATCACTGTCACCTGGACTCCTGAGGAAGTTTAAGGAGTTCAAAGTCTTTTACTGTAATGTAAGTTACTACATTTTAACAAAACATTTTTAATGAAATACTGCACTATGAGGAAACCTTTTCTCGCATACGCTACTATAAGGAAAAGAAAGCGTGAATTTAAAGGGCCATACACACGATTGTCAACAGAGGTCAGATAAAGCAGGGGAGAGAGAGAAAGAGGTGGAGGAAGACAGAGATACCTATTGCTCACCCAAGCATAAGGGACTTGACCTAGCAAGAGAGGTTCTTAACTACTTCAATACAGGCTACTTTCACCCCCTTCCTGCCCAGGCCAATTTTCAGCTTTCAGAGCTGTCACACTTTGAATGACAATTGTGCGGTCATGCAACACTGCACCAATATGACATTTTGTTTCCCCCATACAAATAGAGATTTCTTTTAGTGGTATTTAATCACCACTGGGTTTTTTATTTTTTACTAAAAGAAAAAAGACAGAAAATTTTGAAAAAAAAAAAAAAAAGGTTTTCTTAATTTCTGTCAGTAAAATTAGTAAATAAGTAATTTTTCTTCTTCACTGATGTGCGCTGATGAGGCTGCACTGATGAGCACTGATGTGGTGGCACTGATGAGGAGGCACTAATATGCCGCACTGATGGGCACTGATAGGCAGCACTGATGAGCACTGATAGGTGGCACTGATGGGTACTGATATGTGGCACTGATAGCCGGCACTGATGGGCACTGATAAGTGGCATTGATGGGCACTGATAGGGGGCACTGATAGGTGACACTTATGGGTGGCACTGATGGGCACCACTGATGAGCAAGCACTGATGGACACTGACTGGCATCAGTAATGGGCACTGATTGAGGTCACTGTGGGCACTGATTGGGGTCACTGATTGGGGTCACTGATGGGCACTGGTTGGTGTCACTGATGGGTGTCACTGATGGGCATTGTTTTTTCTTTACTGTAATCAGAGCACTGATGATCAGCTGCTTGCTGTGGGGGCACTCAATAGGAGGGAGGGGCCTGGAGCAGCGAAGAGGGACCCGAGAAAGGAAGGATCCGGGGTGCTCCGTGCAAATCCACTGCACGGAGGAGGTAAGTATAACATTTTTGTTATTAAAAAAAAAAGACAAGACTTTACAATCACTTTAAGTCAAGGTGAGCACATAGTTTGGAAGGTGGTTGGGAACTACTGAAGCACCAGCACTTTTTATTTGGATCCTATTGCTGTGGAGTCACTTAATTAATGCAAGCACTAGCATCTGTCATCTGGATCACATTGTTGAGAACCACTAAATGAACTGAACTATACAGTTTTAAAAGTTTAAGGACTTTTTTGAAGGACTATATTTTATTTGTTTCACACTGAAAAATTTTGTTTGGAAGAAGTTATACATGCAAAAGCACTTTAACGATATTTTATTTTATTTTCATAGTATAAAGTTTATATGTTCAAGGTTTAATACATATATCACAGAGGGTATAGGTGCAGTAACATTTGCACTTTTTATCTGAGTCAGCAGGGGGTGCGTGGAACCTCTGCAGAGAAACCACTGCTTCAAGACAGAGAGCAAGGGTCCTTCTCTACAGCCTCTGGCAGCAAAAAGACCCTTCTACTCAGGCTGAGGCTGCTTTTCCAAAGACCACTTCTGAAACATATGTTTTGATAGATCTGGAATGTATTTAGCAAATCTAAAATGAATTCTGAATTCTGGGAACAAGACAAAATCCAACCCCACCGGGGGCCCACCACACTTCCAGAGTTAAACCAATTGCCAATTGCACTATAGCTGAAAGACGACTATATACTGCCTTATCCTGTCACAATATACTGCTCACTGACTGCCCTACCACTACATATTGGCCTATCCTGACACTACATACTGCTCATCAGCTGCCATGCCACTACAATTTTGCCTATCCTGTCACTACATACTGCTCACTTGCTGCTCTTCAACTATGTTCTGCCCCTGTTCTGCCACTACATACTGCTCACTGGCTCACCTGTCACTATACACTGCTTACTGACCGATCTGCCACTATACACTGCTCACTGACTACCCTGCCACTAAATGCTGCCCTATCCTGCCCCTACATACTACTCACCGACCAGCCTGCCACTACATACTGCTCACTGACTGACTTGCCACTATACACTGCTCACTGACCGACCTGCCACTACATACTGCCCACAGACCGACTTGCCACTATACACTGCTCACTGACCACCCTGCAACTACATACTGCCCCATTCTCCCACTACATACTGCTCACTATCCACCCTGCCACCGCATACTGCCCTATCCTGCCACTACATACTACTCACTGACCGGCCTGCCACTACATACTGCTCACTGATCTACCTGCCACTACATACTGCTCACTAACCAACTTGCCACTATACACTGCTCACTGACCACCCTGCCACTACATACTGCCCTATCCTCCCACTACATACTGCTTACTGACCACCCTGCCACTACATACTGCCCTATCCTGCCACTAAACACTACTCACTGATCGGCCTGTCACTACATACTGCTCACTGACTAACCTGCCACTACATACTGCTCACTGACTGCCCTGCCATTTCATACTGCCCTATCCTGCCACTATGTACTAATCACTGACCTGCCTGCCACTACACACTGCTCACTGACCGACTTGCCACTACACAATGCTCACTGACCACCCTGCCAGCACATACTGCCCTATCCTCCCACAACATACTGCTCACTGACCACCCTGCCACTACATAGTGTCCAATCTTCCCACTACATACTGCTCATTGACCACCCTGCCACTACATACTGCCCAATCCTCCCACTACATACTGCTCACTGACCACCCTGCCACTACATAGTGTCCAATCCTCCCACTACATACTGCTCATTGACCACCCTGCCACTACATACTGCCCAATCCTCCCACTACATACTGCTCATTGACCACCCTGCCACTACATAGTGTCCAATCCTCCCACTACATACTGCTCATTGACCACCCTGCCACTACATACTGCCCAATCCTCCCACTACATACTGCTCACTGACCACCCTGCCACTACATAGTGTCCAATCCTCCCACTACATACTGCTCATTGACCACCCTGCCACTACATACTGCCCAATCCTCCCACTACATACTGCTCATTGACCACCCTGCCACTACTTACTGCCCTATCCTCCCACTATACACTGTTCACTGATTTAAACTTCACAGGTACAAGGGAACTCCGCACCACAAACTACTAACCACAGAACTCTGCACCCCAAACTACATTCTAGACTGATGTGCCCAGAGATTGTAAATCATTTTAAAGGTTGCCTCTTGACTAAAAAAAGTTTGAGAAACGCTGTCCTAGGGGGCTGGGCTGCACTACACTTTTCCCCATGTGCCTAGTGTCTATTTCTCCTTTAGGTGGCATTATAACTCCTGGTATCTTCATATGAAGTACTATCCCTTAATGGATGAGAAATAAAAAAAGTTTTTGTAGGAGATACAGTTTATCTATCAAAAGTGTTAATATGGCACTACAGTACATTTTCATGCAGATTCTTAATTATTGTATTGTTATCATTAGGTGGTGGAATAAACGGTAAAAAGCAATTAAAAAACTTCAGAGGCTTCAATTTTTTTTGCAAATGAATTGATTGTTTTTTGCATGTAAGGGCGCTTCCTTTTGCCTAAACGTTTTCATCCTAAACAGTTCCTCTTCCCTTTGTCAGGAGGTACTGTAGGTGAACCAGGAATGGTCAGGAGACTGGAGCTGCAGCAATCTCATTATTTCCAGCGAAGTGACTGACAACTCGCCCACCCGCAACTCTCTGCAAAGGGCCGCAGCCTTGGAGCCGCGCAGTGCTGACCGTGAAGGTAAATATATCGAGGTCTTTTGTTCTGCTCACTCCGCAGACATCGCTAACCATTCGTTTTATTCTCATTTACTAATGAGCACCTTGCAATCTCTCTCCATGTAATTAGCTGCTGTGCTGGAAGCTGGCTCCATCCCAAATCTGTTGTGACTGCCTGCTACTGGTCTTTTCAACTCTGCTGTAATTAGTCTTAAAGGGAAATTGCACCAAAAAAATGGGGCCTAATTAAATTTAACTAGTGGTTTATCCTTTCTTCCGGGAAAGATAATATGATGATGTGATGTGACGCCAGCAAAGTGCCCGGATGCCAAAATAATAATTATTAGATTGATACAAATTATAATAAAAAAAAAAGTCTTATAAAAAAAAAAAAGAAGTTGAAAAGTTTACTTTTGCTCAAAAAAAAAAAAAATAAATAAAAAAATAAATTATATATATATATATATATATATATATATATATATATATATATATAGAAATAGCATTAACCACTTTACCACCGGAGGATTTTCCTGCTAAAAGACCAGGGGGTTTTTTGCGTTTTTTTACTGCGTGACTTTAACGGACAATTGTGCGGTCGTGCGACGCTGTACCTAAACGAATTTCACGTCCTTTTTTTCCCACAAACAGAGCTTTCTTTTGGTGGTATTTGATCACCTGTGCGATTTTTTGATCACGCGCTATAAACAAAAAAAGAGTGTAATTTTTGCAAAAATAACAATATTTTTCACTTTTTTTTTATATGAAATTCCCCCCAAAAAAAATGTAAAAATCAAAATTTTTTAACATTTTCGGCCAATTTGTTTTACGCTACCTATGTTTGGTAAAAAAAAAAATTGCAAAAAGCGTATTTTGATTGGTTTGCGCAAAAGTTATCGCGTTTACTAACAAAGGGAAAGATTTTTGTCATTTTTGGTGTTTTTTTTTTAACGAGTAATGGCGGCGATCTGCGATTTTTTTTTGCGGTACTGCGACATTGCGGCGGACAGATCGGACCCTTGACTGACATTTTTGACACTTTTGGGGGTACCAGTGACATTACTTCAGTAATCAGTGCTATATATATGCACTGTTACTGCAAAAATGACACTGGCAGGGAAGGGGTTAACTGTATTGGACAGGGAGGGGTTAAGTGTGTCCTAGGGGCGTGTTTCTAACTGTAGTTGGACATTGCTATTGGTGTAAAAACAAAGATCAACGGTTCTACATAGTAGAACCGTCTGATCTTCATTTTTACACAGGGAGAACTGACAGGCGGTTTGTTTACATAAGCCGCTCTGTCTTTCTCCCGCTGTACCGGCGATCGTAGTGTGACCGGCGGACATCGGGTCCGCCAGTCCCACTCCCGCACTCCTCCGTGAACGAGCCGAGGCGGGCGCGCCCGCTATTGGCTCTAGAAGGAGTGACAGGCGAGCGACGTAGACCTACGTCACTCTGCCTGGCCGGGGCCGACTGCCGCAGTAAGTATACTGTGAGCAGTCGGCAAGTGGTTAAAATGTCTTTCTTTTTTCTTGTTTTTGTAATATTTAGTCCTCATGTACACAGGGCGTTTTAACCACTTCAATCCAGGGCCAATTCTGGCACTCCGCTCCTACATGTAAAAATCATCATTTTTTTGCTAGAAAATTACTCAGAACTCCCAAACATTATATGTGGGTTTTTTTTTTTTTTTTTTTGCAGAGACCCTAGGGAATAAAATGGAGGTTGTTGCAACTTTTTATGTCACACAGTATTTGCGCGGCAATTTTTCAAATGCGTTTTAGTTTGGGGAAAAAAACTGTTTCATTAATTAAAAAATCAAAAAAACAAAACAGTAAAGTTAGCCCCACTTTTTCGCATAATGTGAAAGATAATGTTACGCCGCGAAAATAGATACCTAACATGTTACGCTTTAAAATTGCGCACACTCGCAGAATGGCGCCAAATGTCAGTACTTAAAAATCTAAAAAAAAAAAATCTTGAAAATGTTTACAGGTTGCCTGTCTAGAGTTACAGAGGAGGTTTAGGGCTAGACCTGTTGCTCTCGCTCTAATGTTCGTGGTGTGGATTGAACACCATTTACATATGTGGGCATGACGTAAGTATGCGTTCACTTCTGCATGCAAGCACGCAGGGTTGGGGCCCTTTCAATTTTTTTTTTTTTTACACTTTCGCTTTCATTTTTTTTTTATTTTTAATCACTTTTATTCCTATTATGTAAACATCCCTTGTAATAAGAATAGGGCATGACAGGTCCTCTTTATGAAGAGATCTGGGATCAATAAGGCCACATCGCTCCTCCAGGCTGAAAAGCCTGAGATCAAAAAAAAAAAAAAAATACGATCTCAGGCTTTCCAATCGAGAACACAGCAGTATTTACAACTGCCAGGCCGGACGTGATGTTATAACATCGCGCCCGGGCCTCTGGGAGTCATAGAGACTGCCGAGGACCATCTGGGAGGGGTCTCCCCCCCCCCCCCCCCCCCCCCCACTGCCTGTAAGAACGATCAAGCGGCTGAACATTATTCTTTACTCTAAAGTGATTGTAAAGTCTTGTTTTAAAAAAAAAATAAAAAATAGCCAACATGTTAAACTTAGCTCCTATATGCAGTTGCCAGGGCCCTGGAAATAATTTCATACCAGCCCCATAGCATTATTATACCAACCCAACAGCATAAGATCATTATTTTCTTGTTCATAAAAAGGGAAAACCATGCATTTTAAAGCACATTTGAAGAGTGTATTACAGTATATATAGATAAGACAGATATGAAAGCACATAGGGCTTTATAAGAGCAAATTCCAGTTAAAAGTGGTAAAAGTGCAGACATGGTACAGGAGGACATGTCAGAGGCTTCGGACATGGTACAGGAGATGCAAGGGCTGAGGGCATGGTACAGGAGATGCAAGGGCTGAGGGCATGGTACAGGAGATGCAAGGGCTGAGGGCATGGTACAGGAGATGTAGGGGCTGTGGGTATGGTACAGGAGATGTCAGAGGCTGTCGGCATAGTACAGGAGATGCAAGGGCTGAAGGCATGGTAGAGGAGATGCAGGGGCTGTGGGCATGGTACAGGAGATGCAGAGGATGTGAGAATAGTACAAGAGATGCAGAGGCTGCAGGCCTGGTACAAGAGATGCAGAGGCTGTGGACATGGTACAGGAGGTGTCAGAGGCTGCGGGCATTGTACATGAGATACAGGGGCTTCGGACATGGTACAGGGGATGCAGGGTCTGCGGACATGGTACAGGAGATGCAAAAGCTGCGGGCATGGTACAGGAGATGTCATAGGCTGTGCGGACATGGTACAGGAGAGGCAGAGGCTGCGGGCATGGTACAGGAGATGTCATAGGCTGTGCATATATGGTACAGGAGATGCAGATGTTGCGGACATGGTACAGGAGATGCAGAGGCTACAGACATGGTACAGGAGATGCAGGGGCTGCGGACATGATACGGGAGATGTCATAGGTTGTGCGGACATGGTACAGGAGAGGCAGAGGCTGCGGGCATGGTACAGGAGATGCACAGGCTGCGGACATGGTACAGGAAAAGTCAGAGGTGCGGATATGGTACAGGAGATGCAGAGGCTGCGGCATTGGTACAGGAGATGCAGAGGCTGTGGCCATGGTACAGGAGAGGCAGAGGCTGCGGCATTGGTACAGGAGATGCAGAGGCTATGGCCATGGTACAGGAGAGGCAGAGGCTGCGGGCATGGTACAGGAGATGTCATAGGCTGTGCATATATGGTACAGGAGATGCAGAGGCTGCGTACATGGTACAGGAGATGCAGAGGCTACAGACATGGTACAGGAGATGCAGGGGCTGCGGACATGGTACAGGAGATGCAGGGGCTGCGGACATGGTACAGGAGATATCATAGGCTGTGCGGACATGGTACAGGGGATGCAGAGGCTGTGAGCATGGTACAGGAGATGCACAGGCTGCGGACATGGTACAGGAGACGTCAGAGGTGCGGATATGGTACGGGAGATGCAGAGGCTGCGGGCATGGTACAGGAGATGCAGGAACTGTGGGCCTGGTACATAGGGTTGCCACCTCATCCCTTTAAACCAGGACACACATTAATTACACAGGTTCTGTGGCTGATTAAGGTGGTAATTAAAGTCACTTAGTGCCTTCTCTGCATTATATTAGCCTCAGAACCTGTGAAATTGATATGTATTCTGGTTTAAAGGAATGAGGTGGCAACCCTAATGGTATAGGAGATGCCGAGGCTGTGGCCATGGTACAGGAGAGGCAGAGGCTGCGGGCATGGTACAGGAGATGCAGGGGTAAAGGAGGGGGTCTTACTTGCCCATCTGTGAGGTGCCTTACATTTAAAAATGGCACCGCCCGGCGCCATCACGTCACTGCGCATGCGCAGTCTGCCCGAGAATGGCTGAGCATGTATGGGTTTTTCCGAGCGGCAGTGGCACATACACAGTTGACATGTCAGACTGGCCGCACCCATTTTTTTATGTGTGCCACTGCCCTTCAAGCGGCCCCAGGGCAGGGGGACTTGCTGGCTTACCGGGTAATTTCCTCGTATCCCGGTGGGCCAGTCCGGCCCTGGCAGTTGGTTTTGCACAGAGCAGCCCATATCCTCCTCTTCTCGGGTCCCTCTTTCGGCTCTCCTGGCTCCTCCCTCCTGTTGAGTGCCCCCAGAGCAAACAGTTTGATATGGGGGCACCCAAGCCGAGTCACAGCTCCCTGTATCCATTTAGACACAAAGCCGTGACCCCTTTCTCTCCTGATTGGCTGAATGATTTTGATTGATAGCAGCGAGAGCCAATCACGCCGCGCTGCTATCTCAGCCAATGAGGAGGGGACTCCCAGGCAGCTTAGACACTCCTGCAACATCGCTGGATAATGATGGACCTCAGGTGAGTGTTTGGGGGTCTAAGGGAGGCTGCTGCATACAGAAGATTTTTTTTAAATATTTTTTATAACAGAATGCATCTTCTGCCTTTACAATCCCTTTAAAAACACTTGATGCAGATACAGCCTTACAACGCCTTTAGCCATGTCTAGATGCATCAGGCGTTTTTACAGCTGTAACGCTGCTTCTCCAAAACGCACTTGCCCTGCATTCTTTTTTTGCAACTTGAAAATGCCTTTACCGCTCACAGCTCCTGCATGGACACACAGAATAACATGAAAAGGCGTTTTTTAAGCTGTAATGCCGATGCAAGGGGCCGGCTGCCGTGATTGCCGCCGAGGCACCCGCGATCGCTCCCCGTTGTAAACACAGCAGACCATTCTTCTCTCTGAAATGATCACTGAGCGCCTGTGATCCTGTGATCCTTCTATACAGGAACACATGTCTCTATGATCCTTTCACAAGCCCCCCCCCCCCCCCCCCAGGCTCACACTTATCCCTTTGATCGCCCCTAGATTAACCACTTCCCTGCCAATGTCATTATCACAGTAACAGTGCATATTTTTAGCACTGATTACTGTAGTAATGGCACTGGTCCCCCCAAAAGTGTCAAAAATGTCAGTTAGGGGTCAAGATCTGTATGCCGCAATGTCGCAGTGGCGCTAAAAAAATCGCAGATCGCCGCCATTACTAATGAAAAAAATAAAATAAATAAAAATTACATAAATCTTTCCCGTAGTTAGTAGACGCGATAACTTTTGCGCAAACCAATCAAAATACGCTTATTGCGATTTTTTTTACCAAGAATATGTAGCAGAATACAAATTGGCCTAAAAGGATTAAAAAAAAATATTTTTATTTTATTTTTTTTTTGGGGGGGGGGTGTTATTGAGCAGGATGTGAAACATATTGTTTCTTTTTTTTTTCTCAGAAATGTCACATTTTTTTTTGTTTATAGTGCAAAAAAAGAAAAATCGCACAGGTGATCAAATACCACCAAAAGAAAGCTCCATTTGTGGGGGAAAAAGGACATACATTTTATCTGGGTACAGCGTCGCATGATTGTGCAGTTTTCCTATATACTCCCCAATTACAATTCTAAGTAATTATACATTTGGTCGTACCAATGTATAATTTTTTGCAAAAACAAGACAACATATAACATAAAATAATCTAGAGGTAGAGCACACACACACAAACAAGCCCCCCCTCCTTTTTTTTTCATGCAAATGCCTAAGCAGGTCAGGAAATTCTGTAAAAATTTACAAAACTGGTAATTTTGCAGAGCACAATCGATTTTACAAAAAGACCAAACTGACCGACCACGAATCCTCCCCCATCACCCCCACCCTTCCCTATTTTTTTTTTTTTTCAAGCAACTTTCACTCATTGAGCACCTAAGCAGAACAATTATTACATTCTGTCAGAACGGTGACGGACCCCCGTATTCAAGAAGAGTATGTCCACCGTATAATCCTCCCTTGCCTGGTACCAGCACGATCCAAGATCCCTTAGCCCACCCAGTCACTTATCGAGACATCAGTGTAGGGTGGTCAGAAGCATAAGACTGCTTATTCAAACACAGGCACAGAGAGATTTACGCTCTGGGACAACCCCCCTTTAGCAGGTAATCCACATACACATATACATCCCATAATAGGTTGATCCCAAGGCAGACAGAAACAACAGAACAATGGGATACAGGCACTAAACAATAGCAAACCCCATCCCACCTCAAACTATCTAGCAATGGTCTGTGGGAGAATCTCCTACAAGCAGCCTGAAAAGGTTGAACCAATGTATCATTATATATTTATTGAGGGATATTGTTCATAAATATCACTGTCCCAAGTGACAGAGCCCCTTCATTCTTTAAACACAAACCACACATAGAGCCCAGGATAACAGGGGTAACACGAAGTGCTGAGTCCAGTGTGGTTTTACTGTGAGTCTGGTTAGTGTAGACCCGACTGGGGTTCTCAGTCATATGTGCCCCTAATAGACACGGGGTGACTTACACATAGGAGGGGCCGGGGAAGCTGGACAAGGAGTTTCCCGACCTCTCTAAGGTAATTTGGGCTCCACACGCCCACCGCCCAAAGAGACTCCCGTCAGAAGAACGTTTTGTCCTTTTTTAAAACAGTTAATCTGGTCCCTTATTTGAAAGCTCTTCTCATCCAATGCATCCCTAAAATTGTCCGTTCAGCCAACATATGGGCATATCTGACACTGGCCGCATGGAAACATCCCCTTACTTCTAGGATATTGTGAGAGCCAGTTTTTTCTCTGTTCTTTTGTATGAGTGTATTAGCATGTTACCCAAATTTCTTGTTCAGTGGGCCACCATTTTTGGCGCAGGTCCAACTATACTCGCCAAACCAGGGGTGTTAGTCCGGATCCCCCAGTGCTTTTGGAGGCTCTCACGGACAGAGTCCCATTGGGCTCCAAACTGTGTTATCAGTCTTACGGGGTCAGGTTCCTCGTGTCCCACTTCTTTTTCCATGGTTTTCAAGAGGCTCTTTCTGCCATAATTCGCTGCCCTAAGCTTTGCCTTTCAAATCTGTTTATGTGTATAACCGTGTTCACGAAACCTTCCATAGAGTTCATCTCCCTCCCTCCTATAGTCACTTGATCTCATACAATTCCTTTTAATATGTAGAAACTGGCCAATTCCATTGTTGAGCCAGTCTGGGTGATGACTATCTGCTCGTAATAGAGTGTTGGCCGCAGTCTCTTTGCAGAAATGGATAATAATCCATCCTCCATTGTGATCCACAGGTCTGTGTGCCATAACCATTTGTTCAAACCATCTGCTTAAGCCCTGCTGCACTTAGAGACACTGCAATATCTTGATTCAACTAGCTGCGTTTATTGAACTATTCTATTTTGATTGAACTTGGATTCATACCATTGATCTATCGGAAGGACATAATCATGGATAGGAACTGTGTATAATGCAGATATTTAATACCTACCATAAGGAATTTTACAGTTACCTACATAACTCCATTGGATGAGGATTGTGTAGATATATACTGGATGTGGAGAACATAGTTTGTAGGATTCTACATGACCAATCCCAGCTTTATCCTAGCCTGAGCTCCCAAGGGGATCTACACACAAATATGTGTTGTTACCGGATATAACTCAGATCTTGGAGAATAAATACATAGCGGCAATTTTGCCGTGGTACAACTCTGTGTGTCGAGACATTTGTCGTCCGGACGTTTATGGTTTTTGTGTTATGCTTTATGTTTTTTTGTCAGGTATGCAAAGTTTTTATGCACCTTTTGTGTGTATCCTGATGCTGGGGGTTAATACACCATTTTTTACACTGTAAACATTTTTTGATACATAATAAAATTTAATAAATTCAAATTTCTTGAATAAACTCAACCACAAATTTTTGTCATTGAAGTTGCGATTTTTCCACCCTTGTTTCTTGATACAAGGATTTTATTCTATTATTTTAAATTATATTATATTATATATTTTATTTTTATTTTATATTATATTTATCATTATTATTATTGTTATTTTATATTGTATTCAATGAGTAAATTCTGTACAAATTGGCAAAATTAGTAATTTTGCAGAGAAATCAATTTTACAAAATGACCCAGCTGACCGAGCACAACCCTCTCCTCTTTTTTTAAGCAACTTCCACTCACTGAGTACCTAAGCAGATCAATGATTAAATTCCGTAAAAATTTGTAATTTTGCAGTAAACTTAATGTTACCAAAAGCCCCAATTGACTGACCACAAACACCCCCCCCCCCCCCACAATCCTTTTTCCAAGCAGCTTTTACTCATTGAGCGCCTGGGCAGATCAATGAGCAAAAATTGCTAAAAATTGGCAAAACTGGTCATTTTGAAGGTAAATCAATTTTGCCAAAATCCCCCGCTTATCATTATTATTTTAAAAAATATTTAAAAAGTTCCATAGGGTGTACTCATTACACAGAGTTTGTAGAGCTAAAACTTGAGCCTCTCCCTCTGTGCTGAACTCTATGATAGTACCCCTGGTAGAATTTTTAAAGCCCATTTACATTTGTATGGTGTAGAGCTTCATGATTCTGGATAAAATGAGAAACACAATTTTTTAGCTTAGAATAAAGATCATGATTCTTGGTGTAACATCATCTTTCACATTATACAAAAAAATTGGGATAACTTTACTGTTTAGTTTTTTTTTTTAAATTCATTGAAGTTTATTTTTTCAAATAAAATTGTGTTTGAAAGACCGTGGCGCAAATAGCGTGACATAAAATATTGCAACGACCACCATTTTGTTCTCTAGGGTCTCTGGTAAATATATATATATATATATATATATATATACAGTATCTCACAAAAGTGAGTACACCCCTCACATTTTTGCAAATATTTTATTATATATTTTCATGTGACAACACTGAAGAAATGACACTTTGCTACAATGTAAAGTAGTGAGTGTACAGCTTGTATAACAGTGTAAAATTGCTGTCCCCTCAAAATAACTCAACACACAGCCAATAATGTCTACACCGCTGGCAACAGAAGTGAGTACACCCCTAAGTTAAAATGTCCAAAGTGGGCCCAAAGTGTTATTATTTTGTGTGGCCACCATTATTTTCCAGCAATTCCTTAATCCTCTTGGGCATGGAGTTCACCAGAGCTTCACAGGTTGCCACTGGAGTCCTCTTCCCCTCCTCCATGATGACATCACAGAGCTGGTGGATGTTAGAGACCTTGCGCTGCTCCACCTTCCGTTTGAGGATGCCCCACAGATGCTCAATAGGGTTTAGGTCTGGAGACATGCTTGGCCAGTCCATCACCTTTATCCTCAGCTTCTTTAGCAAGGCAGTGGTCATCTTGGAGGTGTGTTTGGGGTCAATACCCTGTGGCTCAGTCTCCGAAGGGAGGGGATCATGCTCTGCTTCAGTATGTCACATTACATGTTGGCATTCATTGTTCCCTCAATGAACTTTAGCTCCCCAGTGCCGGCAGCACTCATGCAGCCCCAGACCATGACACTCCCACCACCATGCTTTACTGTAGGCAACACACACTTGTCTTTGTACTCCTCATCTGGTTGCCGCCACACACGCTTGACACCATCTGAACCAAATAAGTTTATCTTGGTCTCATCAGACCACAGGACATGGTTCCAGTAATCCATGTCCTTAGTCTGCTTGTCTTCAGCAAACTGTTTGCAGGCTTTCTTGTGCATCATCTTTAGAAGAGGCTTCCTTCTGGGATGACAGCCATGCAGACCAATTTGATGCAGGGTGCGGCGTATGGTCTGAGCACTGACAGGCTGACCCCTGACCCCTTAAACCTCTGCAGCAATCCTGGCAGCACTCATTCCTTCGTTTGTCTCCATTTGTATCTGTTTTTGCTTTTACAATGTACATAATTGTGTTATATATTGTGCATCCTTTTTCTTTGTTTGTTTGTTTTGTTTCTTCTTTTTTCCACTGATACTGTTATGACTCCTACCTTTTAACTACACAGTTTTTGGATTTTTGCAATGTTTTTATTAGGTGAGTTTAATTGTTATGCATTAGCCGGCTAATTAACTCAGGTGATTTAAGCTTTTTGGACTTACCCTTTAAAAAGCCTGTGTTTGGGTCACAATGGTGTTGTGAACAAGCCTGATATGTTTGTGTGAAACGCGTCAACCTTGTCCTGTTTCATCCATCTGGCATAGCGACAAAGAAAGAATCTTGACAAGCATTCATCTAACTGCGGTGTGCTGCTATCTTCTTTCTCGTTATACCTGCTTTTAACGGTGGTGAGCCAAGGCGAGTCTTTACTTGCCCTGAGCAGTGTGTGCCCTTCTGTTTGGACTCAAATGCCCATAGACTTTAATTAAGACTTCCAGCTCGGAAATTCTGAATTTTTGAGGTTCTGGAATTTTTTTACATTTTGGCTAAACCCAAACTGACCAAACGTTTTAGAGGTTCGCTCTTCTTTAGTCACGCCAATGTTCTAGCATATGTAGTTTTCGCGTCAATTTCTTATCCACCCACTCAACAGGGTTAAAGGAAAAAAAAAAAAAAATTAGCAACAGCTTACAAAAATAACGACTTTTAAAGCAGATGGCTGGAGATCTGCAGATGGTAAACTGTACTAAGTTGCTTCAACAGAAAGTCGCACAGATTTGCTGGATGGATGTCAAGGACGGAGTACCGTGGCACGCTGGATCGGGTCTCCTTGAAGGAATGACAGTGGGAAAAATGATAAGTGTTAACATAACTGCTCTTTGAAATATGAATAGTTTTCCCCGCGGAAGACAAATGTTTAATTAATAGAATGTTGTATTAATTGTTGGATGGGGGAGGGGAAATTAATTAAGGTCTGCCGTTGGGTGTCAAGATATGACCTGGCAATGGAAGCTGTTATGTTTCCTCTCAGGGATGGAGAGAACATAACGGTGAGCTGGAGAGCTCATTAATAAGCTCGGGGCTGGTGCTTAGATTTCGGGATGGAAATAGAATAAAATAAACATTATAAGTTGACAAACATGTTCTTCTCATAGGTCATCACAAGGGCTTAGCTGATTTCTGCAAAACTGATTTTTTTTTTTGTGTGAAATTTATAGTTTCTCAGTTTTGCTCAATGAACCGTTTAGGTAAAAAAAAAAAAAAAGTCTTGGAACGTAATTAGGATAATTTGTTTATTTAATTTAGAGTTTTGTGGTTTTTTTTTTTTTTTTTGCTTTAGCTGTTTTTTTGTTTGTTTTTTTCTTCTTTTTTCAGACGGAAAACCACAGAAAACCCTCTGCAAGAGCCCAGAGAGCCACACGATAAGTGGCAAAGGGCCACATGCGGCCAATGGGCCAAAATTTGGGCACCGGGGCTTTAGGAGGTAGTGTATTACACCCATATAAGCAACCAAAACCACCATAATTTTTACTTCAATTAAACAAAGAAAAGTGAGGGCAGAAGAAAGACCAAGTGGTCACCAATAGGGATGACCGAACTTTTGAAAAGTTCGGTTCGGCCAGAACATCCGAACTTCCCGAAAGTTCGGCCCGGATTTCAGAACCCCATTGAAATCAATGGGACCCGAACTTCGGTAATCAAAAAACACAATTTTTAAGCCCTAAAACCCAATAAATGCCCCTAAAAAGTCCCTAGGGTTCTGGGTCATGCCCCATTAACTATTAATCACACAAAAAAAAGTTCTTAAAAATTGTCATTTTTGATAAAAAAAGCCAATTATTGAAAAAAAAAAAGAGAGATTTTTTTATTTTGACTTTGGATTTAGTATCTGGGGGGTCTAAAAGGGGTACATGTGAAGTTTCAGCTCTGTAGCATGTCCAGAACCATAAAAAAAAGATAATTTTTCAGTAGAACAGGGATGTGGGACCCTCCTTTTACACCTATATGATCTTTTTTTTCTGGTTCTGGACATGCTACAGAGCTTAAACTTCACAGGTACACCTTTTAGACCCCCCAGACACAAAATCACACAAAAAAAAGTTCTTAAAAGTTGTAATTTTTGATAAAAAAAAGCCAATTATTGAAAAATTAAAAAAAAAAAAAAAAAAAAGAGATTTTTTGATTTTTACTTTGGATTTCGTATCTGGGGGGTCTAAAAAGTGTACATGTGAAGTTTCAGCTCTGTAGCATGTCCAGAACCATTAAAAAAAAGATAGTTTGTATTAGAACACTTTCAGCTCAGGGGGTTGGCTTCTCTTCTCGGTTTTCACACCTTGCCGGTTTAATAGCAGGCATTTTTTTGGGTCTCATTTCATCAGTCCATAAAACCTTTGAAAAATCAGTCTTGAGATATTTCTTGGCCCAGTCTTGACGTTTCAGCTTGTGTGTCTTGTTCAGTGGTGGTCGTCTTTCAGCCTTTCTTACCTTGGCCATGTCTCTGAGTATTGCACACCTTGTGCTTTTGGGCACTCCAGTGATGTTGCAGCAAACTGGTGGCAAGTGGCATCTTGGCAGCTGTACGCTTGACTTTTCTCAGTTCATGGGCTGTTATTTTGAGAGTGAGTCTTGATGGACCAGATGGATGGGCCCGTGGCTGGATTGGTAAAGGGCAGAGAGCTCCAGTCCGACTCAGACGCCAGCAAGGTGGAGGTGGAGTACTGGTTTGGGCTGGTTTCATCAAAGATGAGCTTGTGGGGCCTTTTCGGGTTGAGGATGGAGTCAAGCTCAACTCCCAGTCCTACTGCCAGTTTCTGGAAGACACCTTCTTCAAGCAGTGGTACAGGAAGAAGTCTGCATCCTTCAAGAAAAACATGATTTTGATGCAGGACAATGCTCCATCACACGCGTCCAAGTACTCCACAGCGTGGCTGGCAAGAAAGGGTATAAAAGAAGAAAAGCTAATGACATGGCCTCCTTGTTCACCTGATCTGAACCCCATTGAGAACCTGTGGTCCATCATCAAATGTGAGATTTACAAGGAGGGAAAACAGTACACCTCTCTGAACAGTGTCTGGGAGGCTGTGGTTGCTGCTGCACGCAATGTTGATGGTGAACAGATCAAAACACTGACAGAATCCATGGATGGCAGGCTTTTGAGTGTCCTTGCAAAGAAAGGTGGCTATATTGGTCACTGATTTGTTTTTGTTTTGTTTTTGAACGTCAGAAATGTATATTTGTGAATGTTGAGATGTTATATTGGTTTCACTGGTAAAAAAAATAATTGAAATGGGTATACTGTATATTTGATTTTTGTTAAGTTGCCTAATAATTATGCACAGTAATAGTCACCTGCACACACAGATATCCCCCTAAAATAGCTAAAACTAAAAACAAGCTAAAAACTACTTCCAAAAATAGTCAGCTTTGATATTAATGAGTTTTTTGGGTTCATTGGGAACATGGTTGTTGTTCAATAATAAAATTAATCCTCAAAAATACTCATTTGCCTAATAATTCTGCACTCCCTGTATATAGGTGTGATAGTAGCAGAAATATATTACTGTAAATGATTTCATTAGCGCAAGCATATATTTCTGCTACTATCACACCTATATATGTCTAGGGGTATATATATACAGACATATATGTGTATATATACCCCCTATACACATGTTCAGATGTCATGTCTGACATCAAACATGTCCTCAAAAAAGCACTGGCAGTGGCAGCCCCTGCAGCATGAAAAATGCTTGCTGGTGAGAAGCCATATTCCTGTCCCGAAGCAACTCAGAGAAATGATCATTTCTCTATAGCGGTCACCCTGCTATGGAAGGATTTTGTCACCCTTCCATAGCAGTCACTGTCAGTTAACCCTACACTACACTACGGTCCCCTTACACTTAACACTTTCCCTACAGAAACTAAATTTTTGAAGCTAACTTAAGTGTAAAGGAGCACTCTAACTACACTAGATATCCCTTTCCTCACACTAAAAATAGCTAAATGACACTTTGTAACACATTAGAACAGAACAGCGTTCCACTCTCTTCCATGTCCCGTACAAGAATGCTAGGAATTTGGCGGGGGCGATCTTATATACTGGGGGGCATATTCACTAATGATTGGCCTAGGGACCCCCTAGTCACTCCAATCACATTCCTAGCATTCTCCTGCCCCCTCAATTGGCTTTTGCTAATGGTTCTGGTCCAATCACGGGCTTTTAAAGCCCATTTCCTGAAGCATTGCATTTTGGTCGGTTCTGGTTGCCGAATTCCGAACTTTTTGGGCAAAAAGTTCTAAATTCGGCCGAACCTCGAACACCCAATGTTCGGGCCGAACCGATGGTGGACCCGAACCGTTCAATCATCCCTAGTCACCAATTTATATATTATATATATATATATATATATATATATATATATATATATATATATATATATATATATATATATATACTGATACTGTTTTTATATTTATTTTTATCCTTTTTTTTTTCTTACTTCCCCTTCACTTTAATATAGTTAGCCAAAATTTCACCCAAAAAAAAAAAAAATATATATATATGTATATATACATATACTGATACTGTTTTTATATTTATTTTTAACCTTCTTTTTTTTTTTTTTTTACTTCCCCTTCACTTTAATATAGTTAACCAAAATTTCACCAAAATCTCCCAAATTTGCTGCAATTTCAAATTTTATTTTCTTTTAATGTTTAGGTTTAGGGTCCTTTCACTCGATGCGCCGTCCGACGGGGTCTGTTCGCTGCTCAGCGGGGGAATCGTTCTGCCGATCCCCGCTGAGCAGGCGGATGATAGCTCTGTCTCCTCTCTGTGTGCGGAGACGGAGCTGTCAGATCCCCACTGTCCTCTATGAGGAGATCGGGTGACAACGGAACGCCTGTCCGTTCTCATCCGATCCCATCCGATCCGCCAGACGGATGGAAAATAGGGTTTCCCTCGGTCCGGATTTCACGGACAGGATCGGAATCGGATAGCAGTGGATGTCTCCACTGACATCCGCTGCCCCATAGGTATGCATGGAGCATCCGATCCAGTTCGCCTGAAAAACTGACAGACGGATCGGATCAGATCGCCCGTGTGAAAGGATCCTTAGTGATTGTCTTATGGGTTGGGTAAGGTCCTGTAAAAATGATAATTCCTTATTACATTTACACATTTTTAGAAATATTTTTTTTCACTGTGATTACCCTTTTTATAAGAGTTTTTTTTATTTATGTAAATTTTAATTTTACTGTCTCCAAATATACTGCACCGAATTTATCTAGCTGGTAACGTACCAACATTTCACATGCAGGTTTACCATTATGTGCAAATTTCTTTTTCTTTTAACTTTTTTTTTTTTAATTCCCCCATTAACTTCATTATATTTTGCCAACCTTTCACTAAAATTGACCACTTTATTCTGCAGTTTTAGGAGAAATACATAAAAAAAAAAAAATAGTTTTTATTTACAGTATATAGTTTAGGTTTTATTCATTCTTAAGAGAAACCAGGGAATGTAGTTTTGTTTTATTGATAATCTTATGATTTGGGTTAGCTTGGGCTTAGCCAAAGGTCCTGGAAAAACCATAATTCCTTATTTAAATTTTTTTTAGAAATGATTATTTTTTCACTGTGATTACCCTTTTTCCTTTCAAGAGTTTTTTGTATGAAATTATTTGTGCAATTTTGGAAAAAAAAAAAAATGTTTATATATACGTATGTTTAGGTTCAGTGATAATCTTATGAGTTGGGTTAGGTTGGGCAACGGTCATTAGGGATGATCGAACGGTTCAGGTCAACCATCGGTTCGACCCGAACATTGACTGTTCGAGGTTCGGCCGAATTTAGAACTTTTTGCTGAAAAAAGTTCGGAATTCGGCAACCAGAGCCGACCAAAATGCAATGGGACAGGAAATGGGCTTTAAAAGCCCGTGATTGGACCAGAACCATCAGTAAAAGCCAATTGAGGGGGCAGGAGAATGCTATCAATGTGATTGGAGTGACTAGGGGGTCCAGAGGGCAATCATTAGTGAATACGCCCCCCAGTATATAAGATAGCCCCCGCCAAATCTCCACCATTTTAATCCAGGGCTGTGGAAGAGAAAGGAAGCAGTTCTGTTACTTCTGCTTCAAAGTGTCATTTAGCAATTATAAGTGTGAGGAAAGGGATATCTAGTGTAGTTAGGGTGCTATTTTCCACTTTAGTTAGCTTCAAAAATATAGTTTCTGTAGGGAAATTGTTAAGTGCCAGGGTGACCGTAGTGTAGTGTAGGGTTAACTGACTCTGACTGCTATGGCAGGGTGACCGAACCCTTCCATTTCAGGGTGACCGCTATAGAGAAAAGATCGTTTCTCTTAGGTCACTTAGAGAACAGTAATATGGCTTCTCGCCTGTCAGCCTGCTTTTTGCTGCAGGCGTTTATAGGGCTTTTTTTAGGACATGTTTGGAGTCAGGCATGACATCTGAACTTGTATATAGGGGTATATATACACACACATGTATGTATATATACACCTACACATATATAGGTGTGAAAATAGCAGAACACTATACTTGCGCTAATGAAATAATTCACACCAATATGTTTCCGCTCCTATAACATCTATATATGTGTATGTGTATAAATACATAGAAGTGTGTGTGTATATATACCCCTATACACAAGTTCAGATGTTTTGCCTGCCTCCAAAGACCCCAAAAAAATGCCCAAATTGGGCATTTTTTTGGGGTCTTTGGAGGCAGGCAAAACATCTCAAGAGCTTTTTGTATGAAATTATTTGTGCAATTTCGGGAGAAAAAAAAAAAAATGTTTATATATACGTACGTTTAGGTTCAGTGATAATCTTATGAGTTGGGTTAGGTTGGGCCACGGTCATGGAAAATATAAATTAATAATAATAATAATAATACATTTTCAGATTTTTTTATTTTTTTTTTATGAATTCCACTTTTTTTTGTATGTAAATGTTATTCCTGCCCCCAAAAATACTACACCGAATTTATCTAGCTGGGAATGTACCAGCAGTTCACATTATACATGGTTGCCATAATGTGCAGCAATTAATGCACCACATAAGCTTGAAACAAACGATATTTTCATCTCCTGTTTCTGGCATGCAATAAAAACACATTTTCTGTGAAATGTCAAACATATGGGGTAAAGAGTGTTCAGTCGAAAAAAAGAAAAAAAAAAAAGCCTACAACCGACGGCGCAGCTTTCAACTTCACGGGCAAGTCAGCGCGGTTTACCTCTTCTGAACTGCTGGTAGGAAGTTTGACAGATGTCTGTTCATTAAGCTTGTCAATGTGGTTTACTTAACATGTATGAAATAAATTCAAGATTATCTTTGTGTTAACTGTTTCCATTTCCCCAAAATGCTGCGTAATGAGCTTGGCCAAAAAAAAAAAAAAAGATACAATGTTTACACAGTTGTATTCCTGAGGGAACTTTGTACTTTGTTCATCGATACATCAAGTAGAACAGACTTAATGGAGCAAACAAATATAGTTTATAGAGCGATAATGAGGCGATGGTTATTTTTCCTTCTCAGCATCTCTAAAATGAGAATGATCAGGCCCATCCGTCAATGCCCCATCAGTGTCAGAAGAATACAGAATTAGAGGAACATTCATAGAAGGGTGCTGGATCTTCTATTGGTAATATCCAGTAATGTTGTCACCCACATAAAGTTGTGTTGGGTACGTCATGGAACAGGGGCCTCAAAACTTTCTAAACAATGGGCCAGTTTACTATCCTTAAGAGCCGGTTCACACTCATGCGGCTGCGGTGTTCGCATGTAATGTTGGAGCGCACTGCTCCTTCATTACATGCGATCGGCTGTGCGGTGCGAGTTTAGCCATACACTTTGTATGGCTAAATTCGCACCGCACCCGCAGCAAACACTCACAGGACCCTTTTTTGCAGCCGCATCAGGATCGGATTGCACAGCGGTTCACACTTGTGCGATCCGATCCTGTGCGAACTGCAAGATCGCACTGCGATATGCGATCAAACTGGGAGTGTTGTTAAGATTACATTGACACCCCCAGCGTATCGCATATGGTAGTGTGAACTGCCAGGGGTGCGTTTGCGATGCGGGAACAGGCTGCGAATTCGCAGCCTTCCCGCATCGCATAAGTGTGAACCGGGGCTCAGACTTTAGGGCCAGTTGGAGTAGAAAATGCCAGAGCGTCAATGACTATAAACAATTCCTCAAGCTTGGTGATCAGTGAGAGTAAAAAAATGACATGGTGCTGTGGTCAGTAGGAGGAGGAATAGTGTCCCATCATTGGTGTCAGTGGGAAGAACAGTTCCCCATCATTGGTGTCAGTGGGAGGAATAGTGCCCCATCATTGGTGTCAGTGGGAGGAATAGTGTCCTATCATTGGTGTCAGTGGGAGGAATAGTGTCCTATCATTGGTGTCAGTGGGAGGAATAGTGCCCCATAGTTGGTGTCAGTGGGAGGAATAGTGCCCCATCATTAGTGTCAGTGGGAGGAATAGTGTCCTATCATTGGTGTCAGTGGGAGGAATAGTGCCCTATCATAAGCTGTGCCCCCTTCCAGGGGGTTTTACATCATGAATGAAAATGTTTTCACATCATGAGTGTTGCAGTTCCTTTGGGTCATTGTCCTACGATTCCTTTCCCCATTACTGTTGATAGAACTGACACCATTCTGCTTATGGAAAGAATTCTTTACACACTGAATGATACATGGCATCTGTTTACTACCAAATGGGATCCCTGGTAGTCCAATCAACATCTACTGTATATTTACCAGAGGCGTAACTAGAATCTTGAGGGCCCCGGTGCAAGAAACCACGAAGGGCTCCCCGGTCCCCTGACTGGGGCCCTTCCCTTCATGCCTGGGGCTCTTCCCACTGATCGGGCCCTTTATTATATTCCCGCAGCGGGACTCTTTCACAAGTTCTGCAGTGGGCCCCCTTACTACCATCTTGGGGCCTCCTCACGGTGGTGGAATGCCAGGGCCCGGTTGCAAATGTGACCTTTGCGATCCTGGAAGTTCACCCACTGGTGTCAGTAGTTTTTTTTTTTTTGGTATTTTAATTGTATTATTTTTTATCATTTTATTAAATTTTTTTACAAGGTCACTGACTATGACTCTGTCCATTCAGAAAAGGAAGGAGCTGGTAAATTACATATCTACCGCCCCCTTCCTGGTTCTCTATTGTGACACATCCCCTACAGCAGCCGGCAGAAGGGGGGAAGGAGCACAGTGGGGGGGGGGGGGGGGACCAGGGGAGCACACAGGGGTCCAGAGACAGCAGAACACAAGTGAACTGGATAGGAGGAGTGGTGGGGGCAGCATACAGAGGAACCAATCTCCTCCATTTTCCTCCTACAGCTACAGGAGGAAAAAGGAGGACGGTGATTTCTCTACATGCTGCCCCCGCCCCCCCCCCTCCTATCCAGGTGTACAGGGGAGCCGCACGGGCCCCTGGAGCATGGGGCCCGGTTGTAATTGCAACCCCTGTAGTTAGTTACGCCCCTGATATTTACTGTGAATCTGATACTATTTTTATATGATGTGGTAGTTCAATTCTTTGCCATGCGGCTTTCTTTATATCATACTCGTGCCTTCTGATATGTATGTACTAAACTGATGCTGCCTATTATCCCTATTCTGTTTTGATGCTTCATCATTGTTGTTACTGAAGTCTCCCGATTTGTCTGTTATCTTTCTCTTTATTGTATTTTACATACGCAAATAAACAGGTTGTAAACAAAAAAAAAAAAGATTATGAATATTTAACACAACACCTTTCTGAAAGGAAGAAGTCCCCGTTCACACTAAGGCGACCTGTGAGGCGACCTGGTCGCCTCACAGGTCGCCGTAGGTCGCCTCCCATAGGGAAGCTGCGGACCCGTTCTAATAGGAGCGACACAAGTCGCTCCGACTTAGAAAAAGGGTCCAGAGCTTCTTTGGGGCGACCAGGAGGCGACCGCCATAGACTTCAATGTTATGAAGTCCGTGGCGGCCGCTCCGAGGTCGCGGCGCGCTGCTCGCACCGCGACCTCGGAGGTCGCGGTGCGAAGTAGCGTCGCCCCTATGTGAACGAGGCCGAAAGGAAGGGAGGGAAGGAAGAAAGGAAGGGAAGAAAGGAAAGAAAAGAAAGGGAAGAAAGGGAAGAAAGGAAGAAAAGAAAGTGAAGGAAGGAAGAAAAGAAAGGGAAGAAAGGAAGGGAGGGAAGAAAGGGAGAAATGAAGCACGGAAGAAAGGAAGGGAAGGAAGAAAGGAAGGGATGAAGGAAGAAAGGAGGGAAGGAAGAAAGGAAGGAAGGGAGGGAAGGAAGAAAGGAAGGGAGGGAAGGAAGGAAGGAAGGAAGGAAGGAAGGAAGGGAGGGAGGGAGGGAAGGAAGGAAGGAAGGAAGAAAGGAAGGGAGGGAAGGAAGAAAGGAATGAATGAAGGAAGGAAGGAAAGACTAAAAGAAACAGGGAGGGAGGAAAGGAAGGGAAGGGAAGGGAAGGGAAGGAAGGGAAGGGAAGGAAGGGAAGGGAAGGAAGGGAAAGGAAGGAAGGGAAGGAAGGAAGGGAAGGAAGGGAAGGGAAGGAAGGGAAGGAAGGGAAGGGAGGGAAGGGAAGAAGGAAGGAAGGAAGGAAGGAAGGAAGGAAGGGAGGGAGGGAGGAAGGAAGGAAGGAAGGAAGGAAGGAAGGAAGGAAGGAAGGAAGGAAGGAAGGAAGGAAGGAAGGAAGGAAGGAAGGAAGGAAGGAAGGAAGGAAGGAAGGAGGAAAAAGAAGCAGGGAGGGAAGAAAGGAAGGGGAGGGAAGGGAGGAAGGATGGAAGAAAGGAGCAAACAAAGGAAAGGCCCGAAGGAAGGAGCTAAGAAGGGAAGGACGGACAGAAAGATGCAGGGAAGAAAGGAAGGAAGGAAGGAAGTAAGGAAGGAAGGAAGGAAGGAAGGAAGGAAGGAATAAAAAAGCTAAGAAAGAAGGGAAAGGAAGAAGAAAGGAAAATAAGAACAGAAGGAAAGAAAGAAGCAAGGAAGGAAGGAAGGAAAGAAGAAAGAAAGGCAGGAAAAAGCGTGGAAAGAAGTAATGAAAGAATAAAGGAAGGAAGGAGGGAGGAAGCAAGGAAGGACAGAAAGAAACAAGGAAGAAAGAATAAAGAGAAGCAAGGAAGGAAGGAAAAAGCTCGGAGAGATGTAATGAAGGAAAAAAGGAAGGAAGGAAGGAGATGGGATCTCATTGGCATGTTCACATATTTGAGAACCTGTCCTATTGGCTCCCAATCGTTGCTACATGACAGGGAGCTGTTGGTGACAGAAAGGTGCAACTAAGCGTACTCCCAGGACAACACAGGGACACACATATGTGGCAGCACGAATAGCGCACATCTCTGTGCTGGCAGGAAGGGGTTAAATACTAAAGCCTGTTTTTTTTTTTTTTAAAGTTCTTGAAATCTGTAAAAATAAGTTTCTGGCCCACAAAGACACAACTGACTGTTTTCCTTTAGAGAAGAGTTATGTTTGCAGAGTAGAAGTTTATTATTTGTAACATATTGTTGGTTTTATAAAAAAGATGCGTTCCATTCTCGTTGAAAAGCAAAGAATTGCCGCGATCTGTGGATGCGAACGGCTGAAGTTTGAATAATTTGTGGAAGAATACGCAGCCAGCTGCTGATGAGAACTAATGAAATCTGCCAATTATTATTCCCAAGACGGCATCGCAACACCAATTAGCGCGGACAACACAAGCAACATTGCGGGGTCACACCGATTCACACCTCGATAACTAGCACAGAAATCATCAGGTTGTATATTTTATAAGCGGCAAGTAATTAGTCACTACATTAAAGAACTGCTGCCACGTCTGCGCTCATTAAAGAGGATCGTTAATTGGGGATGTGGGGAGAAGAGGAACACAGCTTAATAAGAATACATCCTCAGCTCCCTGGATAATCAGATAATGACATGAATAAATGGACTTAAATATACCTAATTAACAAGAAAATTCTTAGTTTTCTAGATGACATGCTTAATTGTGGTTTAAAAATAAACAATACAAATTTTAGGATAATATAGGAGGGCTGTGTAAAATGGCAAATGTTCCATGCATCCATGTCTATGTGGATTGTGAGCTATGGTATGCTTGTGGATCCATTACAGTTGAGTGGCGGTAAAGCTCAACAGACAGTTACAGTGAACAATGTGTATAGAATGTGTACAACAATACAAATATCCCGCTGAATTTATATACTCGGGAGTCCATTTATACAAAAAAAATCACGTACAGATGGCATGGCATTCTCACATTTGTCAAGAATAATCCCTGCAATGTGTCTAATATGTTTATTTCCTCTGATCATCAGCCCCATCTAGTGGCCATAATATGGTATTTCAAGAAAACACTGCATTATGACCACTAGATGGAGCTGACAATAGGAAATAAACATATTAAGACATATTACTTAATATTTACTAATGTATTAATATTATAGACACCATCAATTGTCTCTGGTAGGAACAAGCTGTTACATGACATCTAGCCATACTTTCCTTTACCATCCAACCATCTTACACCATGGATCAGATTTTAATAGTATCTGTGCTCTACTATTAAATGAAGACTTTACCAGTTTTATTTGCTTATTATTATTTTTGTTTAATAGTTAAAACCTTATAAACTGATATTTTGTATCATTTTTGTAAAATCATTGTTAAAGAAAAAAAAAAACATGGAATACGCCGAGCTGATAAGAAAGCCCAACACTAGCTCTGCAGTTATTGTCTGTTTATATGGACAGAATGAAGAGGGAGGAAGAGAAAGAAAGAAAGAAAGAAAGAAAGAAAGAAAGAAAGAAAGAAAGAAAGAAAGAAAGAAAGAAAGAAAGAAAGAAAGAAAGAAAGAAAGAAAGAAAGAAAGAAAGAAAGAAAGAAAGAAAGAAAAAGAGAAAGAAAGAAAAAGAGAAAGAAAGAAAGAAAAGGGAGGGAAAGAAAAGAAAGAAAGAAAAAGAAAAGGAAAGAAAGAAAGAAAGAAGAGGGAGGGAAAGAAAAGAAAGAAAGAAGAGGGAGGGAAAGAAAAGAAAGAAAGAAGAGGGAGGGAAAGAAAAGAAAGAAAGAAAGAAAGAAAGAAAGAAAGAAAGAAAGAAAGAAAGAAAGAAAGAAAGAAAGAAAGAAATAACGAAAGAAGAGGGAGGGAAAGAAAAGAAAGAAAGAAGAGGGAGGAAAAGAAAGAAAGAAGAGGGAAAGAAAGAAAGAAAGAAAGAAAGAAAGAAAGAAGAGGGAAAGAAAGAAAGAAAGAAAGAAAGAAAGAAAGAAAGAAAGAAAGAAAGAAAGAAAGAAAGAAAGAAAGAAAGAAAGAAAGAAAGAAAGAAAGAAAGAAAGAAAGAAAGAAAACAGCCATAGTTCTTCAAGAGAATGAAGATTTATTAGAAAAAAGGGAGAACAGACGAAAAAAGGAACAACAAGGAGGAAGGGAAACAAGGAGGGAAGGTAAGAACAAGGAAGGAAAACTGGAAGGGAAAAATGGAGGAGGGAAAGAAGGATAGAAGGAAGGAAGAACAGAAAGAATGAAGGGAGGATGAAAAGAAGGAAAGGGGAACAGCAGGAAGAAAGAAAGAAAGAAAGAAAGAAAGAAAGAAAGAAAGAAAGAAAGAAAGAAAGAAAGAAAGAAAGAAGGAATGAAGGAAGGAAAGAAGTTCAAAGAAAGGAAGGAAGAAAACAAGTAAGGAAAGAAGGAAAAAAATAGGATGGAAAGAAGGAAGGAGGAAAGGAAGTATTAAGAGAAAGAAGAAAGGTTGGAAAAGGAAGAAAAAGGAAGAAAAAAATGAAGATAAGAAGTAGAGGAAGAAAGAATGATGGGATTAGGAAGGAGAAGACAAAAGGAAAGAAGAAGGGAGGAACAGAAGGAAACAAAAATAGGAAGGAAGGAAGGAAGGAAGGAAGGAAGGAAGGAAGGAAGGAAGGAAGGAAGGAAGGAAGGACACAGCCATAGCTCTTCAATAGTGAAGATTTACTGTAGCTCAGAATGGCTTTGCACACTTCCAGTGTATAGAGACAAAAAAAGGAATGGAAGATAAATGGTGGTTACAATCTCTATAATTGTTTTCCTGTGTATCTCAGGCGGAGTTCCCCTACAGAAGCAGATGTGAGGAGCAGCAGAGGGTCCCGCGGGGCCCTTATTGCCGAGGATCCAGCTTGTACCGGCACATCATACATCTCTGTCTGCATCGCCTTGCCAGATTCCATGCAGACTGGACTTTCATGTTACAGCAAACTGCTTATGTTGAGAAGTGTTTGTGCTTCCCCCATAGATGAATAATGGGGCTGTTAGTAGCGGTGCTGTGATCTGTATAGCGCACAGTCCTAGTGACACCATCATGGCCGGAGGTCAGAGAAATGGCCATTTGTTGTAAATCAGTATGGTGGCCGTTCAAAGTTTGCTGGTTCTAAATCTGCCGCAGTCTTTATTCTCCGATCAGAGGAGATAATAGAAAATATAACATGTGAATCCCCGACATCATTTTTCTATTCCTTTGTGTGAAAGTTCGCAGTCCTCAGATTGAGGATTAGGTCACACCAGGGAAGAAAAGCGACTCGAAAAGCTCACATGTTCGGTTCACCGAACCAACAAACGCCAATGCTTTAAATCAGTGTTTCTCAACTCCGGTCCTCAGGGCACACTAACAGGCCAGGTTTTCAAGAAGACTGAAATACATCACAGGTGATATCATTTGTTGCTCAGTGATTGCAGTATTCTATTCTGCATCTCCCCAAGGTAATACTTAAAATCTGGCCTGTTAGTGTGCCCTGAGGACCGGAGTTGAGAAACACTGCTTTAAATCACAACTCTAGCCAAACCAATTTTTATTTGATTTTTTTTTCGTTTTAGATAAAGATTTAAAATTTCTGTCAGGTTTTTTTTCCCTCCCCAGGACAGAAAGTGAGAAGAAATATCCCCAAAAGGAGCACACATTAAGGGGAAAAAGCCTGATACATGCTGGTCTGTGCTGGCCCACCCACTGTTGAAACCAGTTATCACTCTACTTGTGACGACTATGGCTACCAACCCTTCCTAGGATTTACTATGCTTCAGTTTGTGAATGAACAGGGAGCCTCTGTAGAGAGTCCTTCCTGTTCATTCATTCTGCAGTGCAGCTGAGGCAGCGGAAAAAGGTTTGGGGACCTGTGTCTTCGCTTTCCCATTATACCTTCACCCAGGGTGCCCCTCTCTTAGCAGGGGAAGGGCTGGCACTCAACTCAAGTGGCTCCTAAGCCAAATCTTACTCTCAAACCATAGGGGGCATCTAATGGCCAACCTGGGGGGCATATACTGTAAGTTCCCTACTCTACCTTTCTAATAGTCTATGTGATATTTGTTTCAGGGATCGTATGTTGCTGGGGGTCTATTGTTGCTGGGAGAATCTATTGTTGCTGGGGGGGGTGTGGTATACTGTTGCTGGCTGCAGGGGATCTATTTACTGCTTTTCTTGTTATCAATACCAAATTCCATAAAAGTTACTTAGAACCACAACATTATACTCTCTAATTGAGGTGGTGCTGGGAGGCGGGTAAGGGGTGGAACCAAGGGACATTGCTCAGGGGTGGGTAGGAGGTGGAGGCAAGAAGTGACTTAGAAGGGGAGAGTTCCAGCACCTATTCTCTGAGAAAAAAAAGCCCTGAAAACAAGTATAACCATAGATCTGGTAGGCAGTACCAGAAGTTTAAAATCACAGCTCAATGCCCCCATTATGTCATGTTTACCGGCCCCTTGTTTTCCTGAATGAACACAGTGAGTGATTGGTACCGATCACTCCTGTGTTCATTCATAAATGAAGCTTAGTAAACTGTGTATAAACTTCAGTTTTTGAATGAACTGTAGAGAAAACTGTTCATTCATTCTGCAGTGCAGCTGAGGCAGCAGAAAAAGAATTGGGGACCTATGTCTTCACTTTCCCACTAAACCTCCACCCAGGGTGCCCCTCTCCTAGCAGGGGCAGGGCTGCTACTCAACCCAAGCGGCTCTTAAGCCAAATCTCACTCTCAAACTATGCGGGCATCTAATGGCCGGCCAGGGGGACTAAAATAGGGCCAGATACTGTAAGTTCCTTACCCTATATTTCTAACAGTCTTGGTGATATATTGTTGCAGGGGTCCCATGTTGGTGGGGGAATCTAATGTTGCGGGGGGGGGGGGTATATTGTTGCTGGCTGCAGAGGATCTATTTACTGCTTTTCTTGTTATCATTACCAAATTCCATGCAAATTACTTAGCATCACAAAATGATACTTTTCTCTGTATTCTCTAAATGAGGTGGTGCTGGGAGGTGGGTGGGGGCGGAACCAAGGGACAGTGCTCAGGGGTGGGTGGGAGTCGGAGGCAAGAAGTGACTTAGAAGGGGAGAGTTCCAGCACCACTTTCCAGCAGAGGGAACGTGACGGATGCCCGGGACCTGCTGCCTCAGAACACCCAGCTCTGACCACCACAACACCAAAAGGCAAACCGGAATACTGACCGGGACCACCCCCTACTGGTGTATATCATGAACTACAACAATTGACAAACCAGAAACCACCGGGACTCATCCCCCACTGGTGCATTCAAGCAACTACTGCTTTAGGCAGCATCCTTCTCAACTCCTGTGTGATAAACTTAGGAGATCAGACACAAGGTTCCAGGAGCAGACATATATGTTCCAAATATGGTGGGCAATTTGTCCTTGATAAAGGCAGTGTATTATGTATGCCGAAACGCGTAGGCATCCTAGATATCCTCCCTCAACAGACCCCATGCTGTATGCAAAGCAAGGACTGACGGAGAGATATTTTTTATCACCACATCACCTTGTCACTCTTTCTTATCTGATTTCACCACCACTTATGGGTCTATAACCCATACACACAAATCAAAGTATTGTTTATTACCTATGCTTTTTCTCCAATAAATTACCAATATTTTATTCTATTTGTTTCAACAAGCCCTGAAAATCCCACCCCCTTGGCTTTAGGCACCAAACCTTGTTTAAAGAGTTCCAGCACCTATTCTCTGAGAAAAAAAGCCCTGAAAACAAGTATAACCATAGGTCTGGTAGGCGGTACCACAAGTTTAAAATCACAGTTCAATGCCCCCCTTATGTCATGTTTACCGGCCCCTTGTTTTCCTGAATGAACACAGTGAGTGATTGGTACCGATCACTCCTGTGTTCATTCATAAATGAAGCATAGTAAATTGTGTTTAAACTTCAGTTTGTAAATGAACAAACAGGGAGCCTCTGTAGAGAGAACTTCCTGTTCATTCATTCTACAGTGCAGCTGAGGCTGCAGAGAAAGGAATAGCATCTGTGTCCTCAATATTTCTTTGTCTCAAAAGTGAGACATCAGGAGTCAGTTAAAAGCCCTGATATTTCAACAATGTCACCCCCCCCCCACCACCCCTCACAGGGCTATTTAAAAAATTGTAAAAAATAATGCAAAAAATATAATTAAGGGCTTATACACACAGGTACTCTGGCCACATGAATGAGTATTCTGTTCGTGCAGCTGGAGCCGTGTTCAAGGCCACACACCTTGCACCCACCCAGGGTGGGGGAGGGGGGCCCTGTCCAGTAGGTTGTATGGGACTCTATGATTTCTAACAGCAGCCCTGATGGTAAAGTTATGGGTTCAAAAGGACTAATCAATGGTCTGCAGGAAGTCAAATGGATTCCCAAGTGGGGCTTAGTTGCAAGACTACCACAGTACAAGATCTGCCTTTCCCACCAGTAAGACAATTGCTCATACATGAGTCACTCTGAATGTAATTGATCTTTGGATATTGCTTATTTGCTATGTAGAACATGTGTATTCTGGGAATATTAAACAGTTGGAAAGTGACAGCGTGTGATCCATGTCTACTTACACCAGTCTTCTCATCAAAGATTTTTATCCCTCCAAAGGAAACCGTTAGAAAGACTTTCTGTTTGTGTTCGCCTTTTGAACGCGCTCCTGCGGCAATACCCTGTAGAGAACAGAAGAGGAAACTTGGGGTTACTGGGTCACCCTATTATTCCTCCTCACCCTTTTGAACTAATGAAGATCAGTTAGAACTGGTAAAAGCAATGTTTAAAAGCACACCTCCACCTCTGGGCAAGTTTTCACTGTTAAATGCGGCATAAATACTTTGCAATTTTCACAAATATCATTGTTTTTCATTTGCTTTGTCCTCCATCCTCTCTGAAGGATTTCAACACTTGTCTCCCTTTGACTTGAAAAAATGCTGTCAGTTTTCAGAATACTTTTTTTTTTTCTTTTTAATAAACTGCAGAGAGTTCTAAAGTGTATTTAAACCTAAATCAGCATCCTTATGTTGCACTTGGCCATCGAAGGTGCAGCCAGGGGTCAAAAAGTTGTTGGGCCAGCTTTGGGATGGTCCTTCTGACACATCCTCCTGGCAGTTCTCCATCTGGGCACTACTTCCTAGTTCTCCCTTTGAGTCTCTCTGCTGCATCTTCCGGCACTCCAGGTTTCTCTCTGATGTCCATTTATGCCCTTTGTTGTGCAGCCCACCTGGAGAGGCTTCGCTGAACACACCAATACCCAGGGCTTTTTTTTTCAGCGGGAACGTGGGGGAACACAGTTCCGGCACCTCCAGTCTGAATGTATGCAATGGCAAAGGGGTGCAGTGGGGTGAGCTGAATAGCCTATTGATGCTGGTTGCTGGGGGATCCATTGTTGCTGGGGTGAATCTATTGTTCTATTGTTCCTGGAGGGCATTTTGTTGTTGGGGGGGGGGGGTTCTGTTGCAATGGAGGATTTATTGTTGCTTGGGGAAACTATTGTTGCTGGGGGCTATTGTTGTTGGGGGGGTCTATTGTTGCAGGAGAGGATTTATTGGGGGGGGGGGGGGTTGTTGCAGGGGAGGATTTATTGTTGCTGGGGGGATCTATTGTTGGGGGGGTCTATTGTTGCTTATTCCAGGGAATCTATTTTACTACTTTTCTAGTTATCATTAACAAATTCTATACAAATTACCTAGAACCACAACATGATACTTGGTTCTGTATTCTCTAAAATGGGGGGTACTGGGAGGTGGGTAGAGGGTGGAACCAAAGGACAGCGCTCGGAGGTGGGTAGGGGGTGGAGGCAAGGGGTGACTCAGAAGAGGGGAGTACCTGCACCTATTCACGGAGAAAAAAATACCAATCGGTTAAGCTTCTTTTTAAAGAGCTATTTGCTCAACTTTAGAGATTTCCAGAGTTTTGGAGCTCCTAGGTGTTACTCTTTGCCACTGACCTCCCTTGAACTCTACCTGCCTTAACTTTAATTTGATTCCTGACTTTCTGTTTGCTTTACACTGGGATTTAGATCTTCAGCTTTGGCCACCCTTGGCAGTTGAGAAACCATTAATATGGAGACTCTGGAGACCATACAACTAAACCAGGGGTCTTAAAACATTCTAAACAAAGGGCCAGATTACTCGCCTTCCGGATTGGGAGAAGTAAACGTTTGAGGCTTGGTTGTCAGTGGGAGTAAGAAAATTACATAGCGCCTGTGGTCAATAAGAGGAGTATTAGTGTCCCATTATTGATATTGGTGGGAGGAATATTGCCAATGTTTGGTATCAGTAGGGGAAATAGTGCCCCATCTGTGTAATTGTAAGGAATAGTGTCCTATCCCTGGTGCCAGTGGAGGGAACATTGCCCCATTGTTGGTGTTGGGGGAGGAATAGTGACCCATCATCGGTGTCAGAGGAAGGATTGGTGCCCCCATCATCAGTGTTAGTAGGAGGAATAAATGACCCATTGCTGGTATCAGTTGGAGGAATAGTGACCCATTTTTGGGTGTCAGGGGAGGACTAGTGACGAATTGTTGGGTTGGTGATAGTGGGAGGAATGCTGACCCATTGTTGGCGTCAGTGGAAGGAATAATGCCCCATCATTGGTGTCATGGAACTAATAAAGCCCCATTGTTTTTGTCAATAGAAGGAATGGTTCCCCATCGTTGGTGTCAGTTGAAAGAATGGTCCCTCATTATTGGTGTCAGTGGAAGGAATAATGTCCCATCATTGGTGTCAATGGAAGTAATAAAGCCCTATTGTTTTTGTCCATAGAAGGAATGGTTCCCCATCATTGGTGTCAGTGGAAACAATAGTCCCTCATTATTGGTGTCAGTGGAAGGAATAATGTCCCATCATTGGTGTCAATGGAAGCAATAAAGCCCTATTGTTTTTGTCCATAGAAGGAAAGGTTCCCCATTGTTGGTGTCAGTCGAAAGAATGGTTCTTCATTATTGGTGTCAGTGGAAGGAATAAGGTCCATCATTGGTGCCAGTACAAGGAATACTGTCCTATTTTAGGTGTTGGTTCATCGTTGCTGTCAGTGGGAGGAATATTTCCTTGTATTAGTGGGAGAAATAGTGCACTGAGGGATGGATAAAGGTAAGCAAAGGGTCACATCTGGCCCACAGGTCACAGCTTGGAGACCACTGAGCTTAAACCTTCTGGACAAATCATATTCTGGAGCAGGCTTTCTCAACCAGGGTTCCCTGGAACCCTAGGATTCCTCCAAACAATGCCAGGTGGTTCTTGAGCAGCTGATTGATCTCCCACCTACAATGGCCACCAATATTGGGGGGCACTCCCCACTGACATCCAGTGGTAGGGGTCATGTCTACACTGATCTCCAATGTAAAGGGGCATGTCTACCCTGACTGCAAATGCAAGGGGGTATTTCTACACTGGCCATGTGAGAGGGCATTTTTCCTCTGGCCACCAATATAAGGGGAGACTCCCACTGACATCAATGATGAGACACTTTTCCTCTCACTGACACCAATGATGGGACACTATTCCTCCCACTGACACCAATGATGAGACACTTTTCCTCTCACTGACACCAATGATGGGACACTATTCCTCCCAATGATGCCAATGATGGGGCACGATTCCATCCACTGACACCAATGATGGGGCACTATTCCTCTCACTGACACCAATGATGGAACACTATTCTTTCCACTGACACCAATGACGGAACACTATTCTTCCCACTGACACTGATGATGGGGCACTATTGCTGAAAAAGACACCAATGATGGGTCACTATTCCTCCCATTGATACCAATGATGGGTCACTTTACCTCCCAGTGACACCAATGATGGGGCACTATTCCTCACACTGATACCAATGATGGGGCACCATTCAGACTGATACCAATGATGGGGCAGTATTTCTCCCCCTAATAGCAAAGAGGGGACACTGTTTACTTCCACTGACACCACGACATTCTCTACTCCTGCTGGCCACAGGCTGCCCCCCTAAAGTTTGAAGAAAACTAAACTGGTCTTTGTTTAGAAAGTTTGGAGACCCCTGCTCTAGAGAATCTATGCAAACTAGAATTATATATACATTTTCCTAGAATACCCTTGACAACAACCATTGGCTGTACTCCCAACTCTGCTCTTGCTTATCCCTTGGGCACTTTTTACAGTTGACCAATTGTGACCTTTTCTAGTTTACCAACTACTCTCAGAAAACCACCCGTTAGCCATACATAGTTTGTTACTGTGGAGCTTTGGCTACATTGGCTAGGCTCTATACGGTTACATAGTTACATAGTTAGTTAGGTTGAAATAAGACACAAGTCCATCTGGCTTAACCGATAAAAAAAAAAAAAAAAGAAGAAGAAAATACAACTATACAATCACATATACACATTCCTATACCCACAGTTGATCCAGAGGAAGGTGAAAATCCCAGCAAAGCATGATCCAATTTGCTGTAGCAGGGGAATAAATTATTTTCTGATCCCCCAAGAGGCAATCAGATATACCCTGGATCAACCTTACCTATACATATTAGTTCCCAGTTATGTTATATACATTTAGGAAAGAATCCCGGCCTTTTTTAAAGCAATCTACTGAGCTGGCTAGAACCCCCCTTGTGACGGGAATCCGAACACCCCTGTCTGGGTATCTCCACCAGTAACCTGCTTCCTAAGCTCTGTGAATCTGGCTATAGTTACCCCAAGAACTAGACAGTAGAAGTTTTGGAGTGAAACCAGAATCAAACTGTTTATTCAAAACACATGCACACAGAGATATACAATCTGACAACCTTAGCCAATCCACACAAACATACACATCCCATAATAAGCTTACTCAAGGCAGACAGGAACAATAGAACAATGGAATGCAGGTATTCAACAACAACAAACCCCACCCCACTAGCAAGGGTGTATGAAACCCTTCTGCAATATATCTTTATATATTTCCTGAGGGATAATGTCCAGAAATATAATTGTCCCAAGTGAAAGAGCCCTTCACTCTTTCAATACAAAACCACACATATAGAACCCAGGATAACTGGGGCAACACTAAATGTCCGGTGTGGTTGTACAGCGAGTCTAATTTGTGCAGACCCGTCTGGGGTTCTTGGTCACCCTGTGCCCCTAATAGACACAGAGTGACTTACACATAAGATGGGCTGGGGAAGCTGGACAAAGAGTCTCCCAAGCTCCCTAAAGCAATCCGGGTTTCACAAGCCCCCCAGCCAAAGTGACTCACATCACACACCTCTAGAGGGAGTCTATTCCACATTTCCACAGCTCTTACTGTGAAGAAACCTTTCCGTATTTTTCCTCTGTGATAACCTTAAAGTGAATAACTCAACATCAAGTTCACTATATGGACCCCTTATGTATTAATACATGGTGATCAGATCCCCCTCATCTCCTCTTCTCAAGAGAGAATAAATTCAGTTCCTCTAATCTTTCCTCATAGCTGAGCTCCTCCATGCCTCTTACGTTTTCAGTTTGGTTGCTCTTCTCTGCACTTTCTCCAGTTCCCCTGATATCCTTTTTTAGAACTGGTGCCCAAAGCTGAACTGCATATTCCAGATGAGGTCTTACTAATGATTTGTACAGGGGCAAAATGATATCTCTCTCTCTGGAGTCCATACCTCTCCTAATACAAGAAAGAATTTTGCTCACTTTTGAAACCGCAGCTTGGCATTGCATGCTAATATTAAGCTTAGGATCTACCAGAACACCCAGATCCTTCTCCGCTATGGATTCCCCCAGTTGTACTCTTCCTAGTATGTATGATGCATGCATATTCTTAGATTTTTGGGCACAACCATTAATGCTACATTTGGAGAGGAGTCAACAAGGCCTATGATGAAAGGTACACCATTCATACTGTGAAACACGGAGGTGAATCGCTGATGTTTTGGGGATGTGTGAGCTACAAAGGCACAGGAAATTTGGTCAGAATTGATGGTAAGATGAATGCAGTATGTTATCAAAAAATACTGGAGGAAAATTTGCATTCATCAGCCCGGAAGCTGCACATGGGATGTACTTGGACATTCCAACATGGCAATGATCCTAAACACGAGGCCAAGTCGACCTGTCATTGGCTACAGCAGCATGAAGTGAAGGTTCTGGAGTGTCCATCTCAGTCTCCTGACCTCAATATCATTGAGCCACTCTGGGGAGATCTCAAACGTGTAGTTCATGCAAGACAGACCAATAATTTACAGGAACTGGAGGCTTTTTGCCAGGTATAATGGGCAGCTTTACCATCTGAGAAGATAAAGAGTCTCATCCAGTAACGGCCCGTCCATTGGGCCCATCCATACATCCGGTCCCCTAATCTACATGCAGGGCACTGGATGCATGGATTCCAATTTGTTTTTTTTTTTTTGACGCACGTGATTAGAACCAGAGGCTCTAATAGGCTTCAAAAAAGGGTGGGCTTTGGGTGCAGAGCACTGCGCACAGAGCCCACCCAGCTGTGTGACAATAGCAAATGAATATTCGCTATTGTCACACGGATCCTCCTCCTGGCCAATCAGGAAGCGGGTCCTGAGACCTGTTTCCCAATTGGCCGAAAGGAGAAGCCATGCCATTGGCCAAGGAGGAGGAGGAGGGAGGAGACGCAGAAGACTGAGGGGGAAGCTGCCTGCCTGCCCTTCACATGTCCAGGGTGAGTGAGCCGGCCGCCAGGGGGTATTTTGTGCGGGCTGGTGTGGTCTGTCTGCCCCCCCCCCCCCCGGCCCATGGAGCACCAGCCGCCACTGGTCTCATCCACAAATACCACAAAAGACTTCAAGCTGTCATTGATTCTAAAGGGGGCAATACACGATATTAAAGCGGAGTTCCAGCCACATTTTTTACCTAAAAATACCCCCCTAATCCTAAGCTATCCCCAATTACACTAACACTAACTCCACATTACAGGTCATTACAGTTATAGAATAAAGATAAATACTTACCTTTAAAATTGATTGCACAGCGCGGCCATCTCCGGTGTGGGCATCTGAAGTCGTGGTGTCCCCCCCTGTGTCCTTCCGGGCTCCTGGCTACCCAGAATGCCGATCTCAATCTCGCGCATGCGCTGTAGATTGCGATCGGCAATCAGAGTAGCGGCCGGGGCTGTTCCCATTGCATCCTGGGATTGATGACGCTCATTTCAAAGGACGCAATGCAAAGGAGGAAGTGACGTCGGGGGCCACGGCCGTACAAGGAGGAAGAGGAAGGAAGGTAAGTTTATTTTCATTAAAAACAAGGAAAGTGAAAAAAAAATAAAAATAATAATAATTATCCATTTCTTTTTCAGGTTTTTTTATGCTAACTGATGCTGCAAAGTTTATTTTTAGGGTTAAACTCTGCTTAAGAGCTGAGGTGTGTAAACTTTTGATCAGGGTCATTTGGGTAGTTTATGTTGTCATTATGATTTAAAAAGAGTAAACACAGTTGATTCATAATAAATGGCTTCAGTCAGAGGCGTAACTAGAACCTTCAGGACCCCGGTGCAGGAAACCATGAAGGGACCCTTCCCTTCAAGTCTGGGGCTCTTCCCACTGACCCTGGGGTCCTTTACTCCTGCTGCTACAGGAGGAAAAAGGAGGACAGTGATTTCTCTACATGCTGCCCCCGCTGCCCCTCCTATCCAGGTGTACAGGGGAGCCACACAGGCCCCCTGGAGCATGGGGCCCGGTTGCAATTGCAACCCCTGCAACCCCTGTAGTTACGCCCATGGCTTCAGCCAAACCCTAACCATGAGTGAAAGAAAAGTTTTTGTGTTATCATTAACATTCTCTGAAAAATGGCTAAGAAATCATAAATTCCGCCAGGGTATGTAAACTTATGAGCACAACTGACCCTGCCTGGGCCTCGTTACGTCCAGAGAAAGGCAACTAAACTGATTAGGGGATTGGAGGACCTTAATTTTGAAGAGCGTCTGCAATCGCTTGATTTATTCTCCCTGGAGAAGAGACGCCTGAGGGGGGACACGATAGCAATTTATAAATATCTCAATGGGGATCTCAGCTTAGAAAAAAAAAGCTATTCAGTCGAAGGGATTGCATGAGGACTCAAGGGCATACAATGTGATTAGAGGAGAAGCGTTTTAACCTCAGGCAACGAGGGGGTTCTTTACTGTTAGGGCTACAAGATTGTGGAATTCTCTACCACAAGAGGTGGTTTCTGCGGGAAGTATGGTGGCTTTCAAAAGACTCTTAGACGTACATCTCAAGGATCAGGACATTAAGGGCTATGTGAGATGATTACAGCCACACACACCCAGACTTGTATAAAGTACTCGAAATTTCTACTTGAGTAAAAGTACAAGTGCTCGATCAAAAAATTACTTGAGTAGAAGTGGAAGTGCTCGCAGAAAAAGTTACTTAAGTAGAAGTACTAAAGTATTCAACATTTTTTTTACTTAAGTATTGCAAGTAGTTTTTTCAAAAAATTTGCTACTTAAGTACTAAAAGTAAAAAGTACCAGTAGTTTTGAAAAAAAAATTCTACTCAAGTACTGAAAGTAGAAGTACAAGTACTGTGTTATGTAGTTATTAAAGAAAGAAGTCAAAAGTTTGAACATCATATTGTTTTTTATTATTTCAAATGATTTATTCAAATGATAAACCGGTGTTTGTTAGTAGTTTCTTGATGCACTTTAAGCGCTGTAGCACCATTTATTTGTTTGTTTCATATTTTCTTTTTATTGGAAAGATTTGGTATAGCAGCTTTTATTATACACAGCCTTTATTTTCGTATGCGCTGATTTACAAATGACATTATACACATTTTTTTGAGCTTTATGCAACCTGCCATCTACTGTTCTGGCAGTGGTAATTTTTTTAAAAGTAACGAGTAACTATGCAGCACAAAAAAAAAATACTTGAGTAGAAGTATCGAAATCATCGAAAAAATGTAGTGAAGTAAAAGTAGAAGTAGGAGAAAAAAATTCTACTCTAGGAAAGTACAGATACCGCATTTAGGTACTTAAGTACAGTACTTAAGTAGTTCTACTTCGTTACTATACATCTCTGCACACACCTACACAGGTTGAACTGGATGGACTATTGTCTTTATTCAACCTCACCTACTATGTAACTATGTAACTATGTAACTGTATATACATATACTTGCAGTTTATAATATCAGGTCTCGGCTGTGATTGGATGACAACTGCATTATGCTACAGAGCCCTTTAGTTCAAGTCTAAATGACGTTACATCTCCCCATTTTCTTTCACCTTCCAGGGATGTATATGATATCTCTGAACCGGTAAATGCCAAAATTGGCTTCCTATGCCTCAGGAGCTTTTTCTGCCATCCTCCTAGTGGAAGCACTAACGGCACGGAAAGAGCACTAATGTCTTGTGCAGCCTTTCGATAAGAGAGTGGGAATTATTAAAATTGAAGAGAAAGGGCCGTGTCACACTGTTAAACATAAAAGCTGTTATGCTTACTTACAAGACAAGAACATTAATCTAGAAGACCGCCTGGGCCTCGTCACCGTTTACTGGAGCTCAGATAAACCTCGCACGCCTTCCATAAAAAGGCATCAAACGTTGTGCGGACACAGAGAAATTTTTACCCCCTCCAACAAAAAAAAAAAAAGACAGACGGTGGGGTTTTTTATTTTGCCAGCGGGTGACCGACACAAGTTGGTAAAGTGCAAAGAGAAAGATTAAAACTCATTTATACAGCAGAGATTTCCTGGAGATGGCAAAAAAAAAAAGCAGCCAATCAAAGGAAATCACTTACAGAAAAGGAGAAAAAATAAAAAATGCAGAAAACAGGATGAAATATTTAGACTGCAACTATCAGCAAATATGCAATCTGGGCAGAGCGTGAAGGATAAGACGGAGACGGCGGTGGAAGAGGGTCGATGATAAATTTGCCGACAGATTTGTGCTTACTATTTGAAAACGGGCAGCAAATATTGTGTTTAAAGCTGAACGCCGTCCAATAAGATAAATGCACAGATAAAATAGATACAAGAGAGGAGCTTTACGGGTCAAAGGCTTTGCATTCCTGTCCATCCAGTCCTGAGAGTTACACTGCTCTGCCACTCACAGGGCCGCTGATAAGTCAGTACAGCCAGCCCCTTCTGTACTGGGGTTGGGCCCCACCAGTTCAAAAGGGGGGGACCAGGTATCTGCTGAGCAGGAGGGCCGGCTTTACTATCTTATTGCAGACACCAATCCCCCTGCAGCGCTGCCAGCTTCTCCACCTCATTCTCCCTCCAGCTGCACTGCAGGGGGATTGGTTCTAGCACATGTGCCCCTTCCATCTGTTGTCCGGACCCCCCCCCATGTGCCCCTTCCATCTGCTGTCTGGACCACCCCCCCATGTGCCCCTTCCATCTGTTGTCCGGACCCCCCCCCATGTGCCCCTTCCATCTGTTGTCCGGACCACCCCCCCATGTGCCCCTTCCATCTGTTGTCCGGACCCCCCCCCATGTGCCCCTTCCATCTGTTGTCCGGACCCCCCCCCCATGTGCCCCTTCCATCTGTTGTCCGGACCCCCCCCCCATGTGCCCCTTCCATCTGTTGTCCTGACCCCCCCCCCCATGTGCCCCTTCCATTTGTTGTCCGGACCCCCCCATGTGCCCCTTCCATCTGTTGTCCGGACCCCCCCCATGTGCCCCTTCTATCTGTTGTCCAGACCCCCCCCATGTGCCCCTTCCATCTGTTGTCCGGACTCCCCCATGTGCCCCTTCCATCTGTTGTCCGGACCCCCCCATGTGCCCCTTCCATCTGTTGTCCGGACCCCCCCCCATGTGCCCCTTCCATCTGTTGTCCGGACCCCCCCCCCCATGTGCCCCTTCCATCTGTTGTCCGGCCCCCCCCCTCATGTGCCCCTTTCCCCTAGAGAGCCACCGGCTTCCCTCCTCTCCTCTCCTGCCGGAAGCTGCTATTGGCATACAGGGAGTGTTTCAGGATGGAGAGCGGGGAAAGGGGTCTGTAAATATGTAATTTACTGGCCCCTTCCTTTTTTGAAAAGTTTAAAATCACAGCTCAATGCCCCCCTCATATCATGTTTACCGGCCCCTTGTTTTCCTGAATGAACACAGTGAGTACCAATGGTACCAATCACTCCTGTGTCCATTCATCACTATGCTTCCTCTTGTGATTAAGAAGGAAGCCTCAGAGTGGTTCCTATTCATTCATCTGTGCAGTTGGGTCTACAGAGAAGGGGACCGATAAATCTATGTCCTCAGTCACTTTTGCCCGGGGGGGGGGGGGGGGGGGCTGTCAGGTAGGCTATGTGGAGCCCTGTGATTACTAACAGCAACCCTGGCCACTCAGCACAGCCCTGGGCAGGAGACCTGATTTTTCTCTGGTGCAGCCAGGTAGCACTAAGGACTCGTTTACACTAGTATTTGGAAGGTCCAGAAGTGGTTAAAATAAATAGGCTGCCCTACAGGCGACACATATAAGCCTTACAGGTCATATCCCTACTGTAACCCATGAGTAGACAGTGAAAGGAAAAGCAGCAAACTAAAAATAATCATCTCTCTGTTCTCTACTCCTATCAGCATCATAGCAGGCTAATTAACAACTTGTGCTGCTTCTCCCTCTTCCAGTCTGAGCTCTGCTGTATGGGGGTGGGGAGGACTGCAGAAAAAGCAGATAACAGATCAAACTCAGCAGGTGATTGACTGCTGAATCTGAACACTATATCCTGGGAGGAGGTCACATGCTCATCTTTCATTAAATCTGGCGCTGTACACAGGTGCATTGCTCAATCCCACTCTGCTTTTCAGCTTTGTTGCCCTCCAGTAGTACAGCGACAAGTTCATCCAATGCCAAGGGCAAGGATGCAGAACTGCGCCCCTTAATAGGTGAGCCTGTTGGCAGGTGCAGCATACGTTCTCCACTGTAGGTAGAGCTCGACCACTGCAGCATTGTAGTTGGGGTGGGGAGGAAGTCAAGAGGAACATGGCTCCTCTATGGTTTCCTGGGTCACTGGGTACGTTATCTGATTGGATGTTGCCGCCCCATGTGACTCTGGCAGCCATCTTGGGTCAGGCAGAGCCTATTTAAGGCCCTGGCTCCCAGGCTTGGTGTACATTTCACATGTGGGTAGTGCAGGGACAGGTCATCTGTCCAACAGGGAAAGTGATTAGCGGCAGAGAGAGGTTCCAAAGGAGTAGAGTAAAGATAGGGACATTCCTGGGTACCTCCCCAGTTGGGCAAGGACCAGCCAGGACGAATTTGGCCCCTCAAGACAGATGCTGTTGGCACACCTGGGACCTGCTCTGCTACACCCCGCTGTTCCATTCTGTGAGTGTTCCTGGACAGGCGCCTTCCCCCCAAGCTTGCAGAACTTTAACATTAACCACTTGCCGACCAGTCACGTTGACTGTACTGCAGCAAAGTGGCTCGTTATCGTCTGGCGACGTAGACCTACGTCACCAGACATTCCCCTCTCTCGGCCGCCGGAGGCTCGCTCCCGCTGTATTCAGTCACAGCGGGAGTCGGGCCAGGGGAGGAGCGGCGGTGATCACCGCTCTTCCGCTCTTCCCCGATCGTCGGGGATCGAGTGTGTAAACAAAGTGAGCGGATCTCCTAAGTGACAGGCAGGGTCAGATTGCAGGATTCAGCATAGCTGAACCTGCGATCTGTGTCTGTGTCACTCAGTCCCCTCCCCCCACACATGTCAGTAAGCACCAGTCATATATTAACCCCTCCCTCTCCAATAAAAATTAACCCCTTCCCTGCCAGTGTCATTTTTACAGTAACAGTGCATATGTATAGCACTGATTACTGTAGTAATGTCACTGGTACCCCCAAAAGTGTCAAAAACGTCAGTCAAGTTCCGATCTGTCCGCCGCAATGTCGCAGTCCCGTAAAAAAAATCGCAGATCGCCGCCATTACTCGTTAAAAAAAAAAACACCAAAAATGACAGAAATCTTTCCCTTAGTTAGTAAACGCAATAACTTTTGCGCAAACCAATCAAAATACGCTTATTGTGATTTTTTTTTTTTTTTACCAAAAATATGTAGCAGAAAACAAATTGGCCTAAAATGATAAAAAATTTTGATTTTTACATTTTTTTGGGGTAATTTCATATAAAAAAATTTGAAAAATATTGCTGTTTTTTCAAAATTGTCGCTTTTTTTTTTGTTTATAGCCCAAAAAGTAAAAATTGCACAGGTGATCAAATACCACCAAAAGAAAGCTCTGTTTGTGGGGAAAAAAAGGACATAAATGTAATTTGGGTACAGCGTTGCATGATCGCGCAATTGTCCGTTAACGTAACGCAGTGCCGAATTGCAAAATATGGCCTGGTCAGGAATGGGGTAAAACCTTCCGGTCATAAAGCGGTTAAAAATATGCTCATTGAGAATTTTGTTGTCAATGACATGTAGCTAAATACATTTTGGCCTAAATATATGACAAAAATTGAATATATTGGATATTTTTTAACTGTCAAAGTAGAAAAATATTGTTATTTTTTAAAAATTTTCACATTTTTTTATTAATATCGCAAAAAATAAAAAGCGCAGAGGTGATCAAATACCACCAAAAGAAAGCTCTGTTTGTGGAAAAAAAAGGACGTCAATTTCTTTTGTGTACGGCGTTGCATGACCGCGCAATTGTCAGTTAAAGTCGCACAGTGCCGAATCGCAAAAAGTGGCCTGGACGTAAGACAGCAAAATCCTCCGGTGGTAAAGTGGTTAATACAAGTTCTGTTCTTTGCAACTGGATTCTCAGTGTTTACTGCCACCGCACCATGCTGCACCTCCCCCACAAACCCCTCTGTGGCCATTCTCTGCCCCATTGTTCCAGCTGCCTATGGTTGGCATTGAGTATGCAATGCACATCCATGGTCAAATTCTTGCTTTTTTAGCAGTTAGAAAGAAGTTGGACGTGCATGGTGTGAAGCTCCAAGCCATGGCCCACTGGACACCAGCCACTGTCCTAGAGCATGTGGAGAAGGGGCAGCCACCTCTGCCCACTGCACCCAGGGCAGATTCTCCTCCTGCCCACCCCTTGTCAAGGCCCTGCCCTCCAGAAAATCACTAGGGAAAATATCCTAATTGTCATAAACAGCAAAAAACAATTGAACGAGTCCTCACCTTGAGTTTCATCATCGAGTCTTGACATAACTTGTCCCCTCTTGCGGCAGAAACCTCATCGATTCCAATGAGTTTGGCTTTGTACCTGACGCCGTCCCCTTTAAACCTCTTTATCAATGTGGCTTCGCTGCGGTCTTGACCTAAAAGGGAAAAAAAAATGAAAAAACATTCAACAACACGCAAACTGAGCCAACGTGGAGAGGGATCTTCCACCCCTCCGAGAAAGAGCAGCACGGCGATTAAATGTGGAGACAATATTTCTCAGCTTCTTCTTGCTCTGGGCCAGACGCCGAGAACAAAGGTAAAGCGTGAGGTTCAAGAGAAAACAGCTTGTGAATTCCCTGAAATAAAACCGCGGTGCCATCTGTCACCGAGCAGAGAGTCTCCACAACACCACATATCACCCAACGCTTTCTAATTATTTCCAATCATTTTGTTTAAAAAGTCTCACGTTTTTTTTAGTATCATGAGAACCATTCTTATTGGTATCATACGACTTTCTTATTTATGTGAGACAACATGGCTTGGCATGATCTAGTGTTCTGGAATTTAAAATGTCAAAGGTTCCAGTGCTAATGCTACATCTTTCCCAAGTTATCTTGTCACCAGTTTCTAGTTATTGGATAGAATTCATTCTCAGTGATGTCACTGGTTTCTAGTGAATGGATAGGCTGCATTCTCAGTGATGTCACCGGTCTCTAGTGAATGGATAGGCTGCATTCTCAGTGATGTCACCGGTCTCTAGTGAATGGATAGGCTGCATTCTCAGTGATGTCACCGGTCTCTAGTGAATGGATAGGCTGCATTCTCAGTGATGTCACCGGTCTCTAGTGAATGGATAGGCTGCATTCTCAGTGATGTCACCAGTCTCTAGTGAATGGATAGGCTGTATTCTCAGTGATGTCACCGGTCTCTAGTGAATGGATAGGCTGCATTCTCAGTGATGTCACCGGTCTCTAGTGAACGGATAGGCTGCATTCTCAGTGATGTCACCAGTCTCTAGTGAATGGATAGGCTGTATTCTCAGTGATGTCACCGGTCTCTAGTGAATGGATAGGCTGCATTCTCAGTGATGTCACCGGTCTCTAGTGAATGGATAGGCTGCATTATCAGTGATGTCACCGGTCTCTAGTGATTGGATAGAATTCATTCTCAGTGATGTCACCGGTTTCTAGTGATTGGATTGGCTGCATTCTCAGTGATGTCACTGGTCTCTAGTGAATGGATAGGCTACATTCTCAGTGATGTCACCGGTCTCTAGTGAATGGATAGGCTGCATTCTCAGTGATGTCACCGGTCTCTAGTGATTGGATTGGCTGCATTCTCAGTGATGTCACTGGTCTCTAGTGAACGGATAGGCTGCATTCTCAGTGATGTCACCGGTCTCTAGTGAATGGATAGGCTGCATTCTCAGTGATGTCACTGGTCTCTAGTGAATGGATAGGCTGCATTCTCAGTGATGTCACCGGTCTCTAGTGAATGGAAAGGCTGCATTCTCAGTGATGTCACCGGTCTCTAGTGAATGGATAGGCTGCATTCTCAGTGATGTCACCGCTCTCTAGTGAACGGATAGGCTGCATTCTCAATGATGTCACCGGTCTCTAGTGAATGGATAGGCTGTATTCTCAGTGATGTCACCCGTCTCTAGTGAATGGATAGGCTGCATTCTCAGTGATGTCACCGGTCTCTAGTGAATGGATAGGCTGCATTCTCAGTGATGTCACTGGTCTCTAATGAATGGATAGGCTGTGTGCTCAGTGATGTCACTGGTCTCTAATGAATTGATAGGCTGTGTGCTCAGTGATGTCACTGGTCTCTAATGAATTGATAGGCTGTGTGCTCAGTGATGTCACTGGTCTGTTTTGAATGAATAGGCTGCATTCTCAGTATTGTCACCGGTCTCTAGTTAATAAAAAATGGTATCATGTGATGACATGAAATTAAAATCTGTGGCCTCTATAAGATTGCTCTTCTCTATGAATTACACGGCTCTTATAATTTGGGTGACTATCAAATGGCAAATGGAACTGGAAAGTTGGTAGCTCCATATACACCAACCTTGCCCAGTAAAATATGGACAGATTTTCTTTTTTTGTGTGTATATTAATTATATTTAGAAATTCTGAGGAGACAATGTATTCATTTTGCATGCCAGCATCCCAGATTGCTCTTTACATGTTGCTCTGGTTTGCACTGTAACATATGGGTGAAGAAAAATAGAAGCGGTCTGGCAATGAAAAAAATTGCACATCTATATCTTGGTAATAAAAAAAAAAAAAAACACGACATTGCATTGATACAAGGAAATAAAAAGAAATGTACATTACAAAAAAAAAAAACGAAAAATAAAATAAATGCACACTATGTATTAATGTTTATAGAGATGCCGACTGACTCAGGTGCTGAAGGTCCAGCTGGTGAGATCATGCTTTCATGGTAGACCGCTCTTCTGTATTTCCAGATATAGCTACTCATAAAAAGGTGGCTGAATTGCATCCAAAGCCCCCAGATCATCAATTCCCAGAGGAGAGCTCAGAACTGTAGCTTTAATCAGGAGTACGGAGGTGGACTGGTAGAATCGGTGATGCTATAAACTCAGAAGTGAATAGGAATTTATAGCACAAAAATCCCCTAAAAATCAGTTATCCCATATAAGGGAATAGCCACACCGACCAAGCAAACCAGACGTTTAAAAAAAATGTATTGCACAGTATTGGAACCAGACTACCTGTCAGCTCCTTCTCTGACGCGATTCAACCTTATTTTTATGATTGTGTAGCGCACCACCTTAACGGTAGCAGATGAACTGGAATTTCCTACCCTGCACAGCCAGGCACATCACATTTCCACAGTGACTCAGAGTCAGAGAACAGTCCGGGACTTTGTTTCTTTGTTTTATTGAGGGTAATGAACTTGGGTGGGGATAGGGATATTATGGGATGCCCACCCAACTTCAATAGGGATATTATGGGATGCCCACCCAACTTCAATAGGGGTATTATGGGATGTCCACCTGACTTCAATAGGGATATTATGGGATGCCCACCCGACTTCAATAGGGATATTATGGGATGCCCACCCAACTTCAATAGGGATATTATGGCATGCCCACCCAACTTCAATAGGGATATTATGGGATGCCCACCCAACTTCAATAGGGATATTATGGGATGCCCACCCGACTTCAATAGGGATATTATGGGATGCCCACCCCACTTCAATAGGGATATTATGGGATGCCCACCCGACTTCAATAGGGATATTATGGGATGCCCACCTGACTTCAATAGGGATATTATGGGATGCCCACCCGACTTCAATAGGGATATTATGGGATGCCCACCCGACTTCAATAGGGATATAATGGGATGCCCACCCGACTTCAATAAGGGTATTATGGGATGCCCACCCGACTTCAATAGGGATATTATGGGATGCCCATCCGACTTCAATAGGGATATTATGAGATGCCCACCCGACTTCAATAGGGATATTATGGGATGCCCACCCGACTTCAATAGGGATGATATGGGATGCCCACCCAACTTCAATAGGGATATTATGGGATGCCCACCCGACTTCAATAGGAATATTATGGGATGCCCACCCAGCTTCAATAGGGATATTATGGGATGCCCACCCGACTTCAATAGGGATATTATGGGATGCCCACCCGACTTCAATAGGGATATTATGGGATGCCCACCCAACTTCAATAGGGATTTTATAGGATGCCCACCCGACTTCAATAGGGGTATTATGGGATGCCCACCCGACTTCAATAGGGATATTATGGGATGCCCAACCGACTTCAAACAACAAACTACAGGGACCCTTCTATTACATACAATCCTATATACAGCTCCTCTTCTTCCTCCAGCATACTCTTGTTTGCAGAAACCCAGCTATGGCAGCCTGTTGTGGTTTTGTAGCAAAGGCCCATTACAGGCAGGGATTCGCAGCCCCTATATTTCAGATAGGGTGACACAGCTAACACATTTCCAGCACTTCCTCCCATAGTCACTGAGCCCACCACCACCTTTTCAGGCACTGCCATCCAGCCTGGCTGCACCTGCCTCTTTCTGTAGCCATTCTGGCTACTCTTCACAGTCCTCCCAGACTGACACATTCTCCACAGTCCTCTCAGACTGACACTGAGTCTTGGTTAACACTTGTGCAATGCGGGAAGGCTGCGAATTCGCAGCCTGTTCCCGCATCGCATCCGTTCATCTGGCAGTTCACACTGCCATATGCGATACGCAGGGGGTGTCAATTAAATGTTAACGACACCCCCAGTTTGATCGCATATCGCAGTGCGATCTGACAGTTCGCACAGAATCGGATCGCACAAGTGTGAACCACTGTGCTATCCGATCATGATGCGGCTGAAAAAAAGGGTCATGTGCAAGTTTGGTGCGGATACACTGCAAATTCAGCCATACAAAGTGTATGGCTGAATTCGCATCCGCACATCCAATCGCATGTAATGAAGGAGCAGTGCGCTCCGAATTACATGCAATCGCCGCAGCCGCAATAATGTGAACCGGCACTTACTCCACAGTCCTCCCAGACTGACACTGATGCCTCGTACACACGCAACGATTATCGGCCAACTGATCGTCCGACTTTTGTCCAGAGTGGTGTTTTGTTGGTTGGAATGTGCTCTAGACTGCACACAAATTTTCTTGGCCAACAAAAATCTACTTCAGAAGTGATGTCATGTGATGGTTTACTTTCCCTGTGTTTTTTTCTTCTCTGAGCATGCCCAGTTTTGCTCATCAGATTTTTGACTGCCGAAATCTGTACTGACTGACGGAAAATCGGCCGTTGTGTTGACGGCCAACAAAAGTTTTATAGCTTTCACACCAGATTTTTTTCGGCCCAAAAGTCGGAGTCGGTTGTCGGAAGCATCATACTAACAAGCCGAAAATCGGCCGATCGGACGTTGGCCGAAAATTCACGGCCAATAATCGATGCGTGTGTACGGGACTTTACTCCACAGTCCTCCCAGACTGAACACTCACCAGCCAACCTGGCTGACTTCTCCAAGTTGTCCCCGCTTTACTCCCATACCTCCAGGAAAGGAGTCCTCTGTGTGTTGTAGAGGGTTGTAGAGGGTAAAAATCATGCATTGGCATTTACTGAAACGTTAAGAATACAATGAGGAAGGCTTAGGTGGCTAGAGGGATGCAAAAGGCTTTTAATGTCTCCTGAGGGTTACAAAAGCTCCTTTCAACTATCCTGGACCTTTTCTTTTGGCAAAAGAAAATAATGAAGCTGAGAGATTTTCTTCCCCAAGAAAATTTTGGTAAAATATTATCATTATTTTGAAATGCAGTGGGGAAGGCTTAAGTGGCAAGAAGGATGCAATAGGCTTTAAATGGCTCCTGAGGGTTACAAAAGCTCCTTTAAACTATATAAAAATCCTGGAGCTGTTCTTTTGGCAGAAAAAAATTGTAAAACTGGGAGATTTTTTCCCCCCCAAAAAAATTTGGTAAATTTCACCCAATATTTTGAAATGCAAAGGAAAGGGTTTAGGTGGCTAGAAGGATGGCTTCTGTGGGTTACAAGAGCTCTTTTTAACTATCCTGAACCTGTTCCTTTGGCAAAAACAGCCCTACATTAAATATTTTTTTTTTAAGCAGATAGCGGAAAGAAAAAAATATAAAGTGACAGTGCACAAATAACAATGAAAATAAAAAAAGAAAGTAAGAAAAAAAAACTACAAATACTAGAATTAAATATATTAAATACTCCTAAATATACCTCTCATTGATTTACATTAAAATTTCCTGCTTTACGTCCAGGCCACTTTTTGCAACTTGGCACTGCACGAATTTAACTGACAATTGCGCGGTCATGCAACGCCGTACCCAAACGAAATTTACGTCCTTTTTTTCCCACAAACAGAGCTTTCTTTTGGTGGTATATGATCACCTCTGTGCTTTTCATTTTTTGCGATATTAATAAAAACAGAGCAAAAATTTTGCGAAAAAAATTGACATTTTCTACTTTGACAGTTAAAAAAATATCCAATATATTCAATTTTTGTCATATATTTAGGCCAAAATGTATTTAGCTACATGTCTTTGACAAAAAAATCCTCAATGAGTGTATTTTTAACCGCTTTAAGACCGGAAGATTTTACCCCATTCCTGACCAGGCTATATTTTGCGATTCAGCACTGCATTATTTTAACGGACAATTGCGCGGTTGCGCAACGCTGTACCCAAATTAAATTTATGTCCTTTTTTTCCCCACAAATAGAGCTTTCTTTTGGTGGAATTTGATCACCTGTGCGATTTATACTTTTTGGAAAAAAAAGCAACAATTTTGAAAAAAAAAAAAACAATATTTTTTACATTCTGATATACAGTATAACATTCCCAAAAAAAAAAATAATTATTAATTAAATTTTTTTAACATTTTAGGCCAATTCGTTTTCTGCTACATATTTTTGGTAAAAAAAAAATCACAATAAGCGTATTTTGATTGGTTTGAGCAAAAGTTATCTCGTTTACTAACTACGGGAAAGATTTTGTAATTTTTATTGTTTATTTTTATTTTACTAGTAATGATTTTTTTTGCGGGACTGCGACATTGCGGCGGACAGATTGGACCCCTAACTGACATTTTTGACACTTTTGGGGGTACCAGTGACATTACTACAGTAATCAGTGCTATAAGTATGCACTGTTACTGTAATAATGACACTGGCAGAGAAGGGGTTAACTTTATTGGGGATCAAGGGGTTAAATGTGTGCCTCATGCTTACTGAAGTGTGTAGGGGGAGGGGACTGTGTGACACAGGGACAGATCGCAGGTTGAGCTATGCCGAATCCTGTGATCTGTCCCTGCCTGTCACATAGGAGATCCGCCCGCTTTGTTTACACAAGCGGGCGGATTTCCTCACTCGATCCCCGACGATCGGGGAAGAGCGGCCCCTGGCCCGACTCCCGCTGTGTCTGAATACAGCGGGAGCGAGCCTCCGGCGAGGCGCGCGCGCCGCCGAGAGAGGGCGGGATCCAGCGACATAGGTCTTTGTCGCTGGACGATAACGAGCCACTTTGCCGCAGTACCAGCTCAGTGAGCGGTCGGCAAGTGGCTGAACAAAATTGAGAAAATATTGCCAACAGAAAAAATGGTAATTTTGCTGTTAAATCAATTTCTCTGCTCATCTCTAATGGTACATTTTAAAACTGATAAAATTTGGACATCATTTTTAGCACCTAGAGCAGAAATAAATACTTAAGGGAGGAATAAGTGAAAACAAAGCCCCTGGTGCCATCATGCCTGAGAACATTTTAGGCTTCATGAGTCTTGGGCCTTGCTTGCTTACAGTTCTGAACGTGTCCTATACGATACGCATGTTTCTTGTTGTATCAGGTATAATGATGAATATTATGAGACAGAACTGCGGCTTTATTGCTGGGAAGGCCACATCTTCCATTCAGAGGGAGCCAATACTCTGGAGTACCTCAACGGCAGAAATTAAATTGCCATACTTGTGCGAAGACTTTGATGTTTCATGGAACGGGCCGAGCGCCAACACTTCTCTTAGCCTGTCACAACCCCCTTTTTCTTGGCAGAAACCACTATTTATGGAAATGTTTCTTCTTCCCTTCACACATTAAGAAATAAATTATGTTATATAGGTAGCAGAGTGGATGTTTCCATAGCTACAAAGGAGCCGTTCAAAGATGTTCCACTAGGCAGAACCGTCTCATCAAAATGTGTTTGTTATTTAATGTGTGCTTGAAAAAATAAAATATGGAGAAGACAAAATTGGTTCTCCAACTAACAAGTATGTATATGAAGAGATAAAAATTCAAGAGAAACATACTTAACTTTGGGGGCCTCATGGGTGGCCCTTCACTCTTCCAAAGAACACTATATTGTCAAAAGTATTGGGACACCTGCCTTTACATGCACGTGAACTTTAATGGCATCCCAGTCTTATTTCGTAGGGTTCAATATTAAGTTTGCCGTCCCTTTGCAGCTATAACAGCTTCAACTCTTCTGGGAAGGCTGTCCACAAGGTTTAGGAGTGTGTCTATGAGAATGTTTGACCATTCTTCCAGAAGCGCAGTCTCCACTCTAATTCATCCCAAAGGTGTTCTGTTGGGTTGAGGTCAGGACTCTGCAGGCCAGTCAAGTTCCTCCACTCCAAACTCACTAATCCATGTCTTTATAGACCTTGCTTTGTGCACTGGTCCAAATCATTTGGTGGAGGGGGGATTATGGTGTGGGGTTGTTTTTCAGGGATTGGGTTGGCCTCTTAGTTCTAATGAAGGGAACTCTTAAAGCGTCAGCATACCAAGACATTTTAGACAATTTCATGCTCCCAACTTTATGGGAACAGTTTAGGGATAGGGATGTTCCAACATGACTGCGCACCAGTACACAAAGCAAGGTTTCCTAAAGACATGGGTGAGTGAGTTTGGGGTGGGGAACTTGACTGGCCTGCACAGAGTCCTGACCTCAACCTGATAGCACAGCTTTGGGATGAAATAGTGCAGAGACTGTGAGCCAGGCCTTCTCGTCCAAAATCAGTGCCTGACCTCACAAATGCTCTTCTGGAAGAATGGTCAAACATTTCCATAGACACACTCCTAAACCTTATGGGCAGCCTTCCCAGAAGAGTAGAAGCTTTTATAGCTGCAAAGGGTGATCCAACTTAATATTGAACCCTACAGACTAAGACTTGGATGCCATTAAAGTTTATGTGCGTGTAAAGGCAGGTGTCCCAATACTTTTGACAATACAGTGTATATATTCTGTAAATACAGTATATCTCCTAAGCCAGTGTTTCTCATTGGAAGCTATCTGATTTTCCCCATGGTGCCACAAGCATGGAATTCAGCTTGCCCTGGATCATCATCATGAGTGGCCAAAGTGCAGGTAGGCTGGCAGCTAGCATCATAACAACCAATAACGCTTTACAGTCGGGACATATGGTGTGATTGACACATGGCTATGGTGATGATGGCTGGCTCACCTGTACCATGGCAACACATGACTCTGATCCGAAGCAGACTGTACGCAGGGCCACCCCCAGCATTCCGGAAATGAAAGTCCACCTCTTCCAGACCTCCTTCGCCTCCTATCCTCTGTCAGACTGCTGGGGCAAAAAGGTAGAGCTCTGATGTGAAAAGGGGGTTGTGTGATTGGGTGGTTCTGTGATGGGGGAATGGTGTATTCAGTGGCTCCTCGATAAGGGTACTATGTATTCAGGGTCTCTCTGATAAGGGGACTCTATAGTGGAAGGCTCTATGATGGCAAGACTGTGTATTGGGGGGCTCTATGATGGCAGGACTGTGTATTGGGGGCTCCACGATGGGGCAACTGTGTATTGGGGGGCTCTGTGATGGAGGAATGTGTTTTGGGGCTCTATGAAAGGGGACTGTATATTGGGGGGGGGGGGGCTCTGTATTACAGGAATGTGTGTTTGGGGGTTTTATGATGGGGGACTGTATGTTGGGGGCTATGTGATGGGGGACTGAGTATGGGGACTGTGTATTGGGGGCTCTTTGATGGGGCGATTGTGTAATGAGTGGCTCTTTGATATGGGGACGATGTATGGGGGGCTCTATGATGGGGCAACTGTGTATTAGGTGTCTCTTTGATATAAGGACTATGTATTGGGAGCTCTGCAATAGAGGTATGTGTATTGGGAGCTCTGCGATAGAGCTCTTTGTTATGGGAGCTATGCAATAGAAGGCAGTGTATTGGGAGCTCTGTGATAGAGGACTGGGTATTGAAAGCTCTGTGATAGAGGACTGTGTATTGGGAGCTCTGCGATAGAGGACTGGGTATTGGAAGCTCTGCGATAGAGGACTGGGTTTTGGAAGCGCTGCGATAAAGGACTGGGTATTGGGAGCTCGGCGATAGAGGGCTGTGTATTGGGAGCTTGGCGATAGAGGGCTGTGTATTGGGAGCTCTGCGATAGAGGGCTGTGTATTGGGAGCTCTGCGATAGAGTGCTGTGTATTGGGAGTTTGGCGATAGAGGACTGTGTATTGGGAGTTTGGCGATAGAGGACTGTGTATTGGGAGCTCTGCGATTGACGACTGTGTATTGGGAGCTCTGAGATAGAGGACTGTGTATTGGGAGCTCTGCGATAGAGGACTATGTATAGGGAACTCTGCAATAGAGGACTGTGTATTGGAAGCTCTGCAATAGAGGACTGGGTATTGGAAGCTCTGCGATAGAGGACTGTGTATTGGGAGCTCTGCGATAGAGGGCTGTGTATTGGGAGCTCTGCGATAGGGGACAATGTATTGGGAGCTCGACAATAGAGGACTGCGTATTGGGAGCACTGCGATAGGGGACAATGTATTGGGAGAGTGACGATAGAGGACTGTGTATTGGGAGTTCTGTGATAGAGAACTGAGTATTGGAAGCTCTGCAATAAAGTACTGTGCATTGGAAGCTCTGTGATAGAGGGCGATGTATTGGAAGCTTTGCAATAGAGAGCTGTGTATTGGGAGCTCTGCAATAAAGGACTGTCGATTGGGAGCTCTGCAATAGAGGACTATGTATTGGGAGCTCTGCAATAGAGGACTGTCTATTGGGAGCTCTGCAATAGAGGACTATGTATTTGGAGCTCTGCAATAGAGGGCTAGGTATTGGGAGCTCTATGATGGGGGACTGTAACTTTGGTGGCTCTTTAATAGGGGGGCTGTGTAATAGGGGGCTCTTTGATGAGGGGATTGTGTATTAGGAGACCATTTGATAGGGGGACTGTGTATTGGGAGCTCTATGATGGGGGACTGTGTTTTGGTTGCTCTTTGATAGGGAGGCTGTGTAATGGGGGGCTCTTTGATGAGGGGATTGTGTATTAGGAGACCATTTGATAGGGGGACTGTGTATTGGTGGGCTCTATGATGGGGGGCTCATGTGTGACCTGCTTTGTATTATCCTGTTGTGAACTAACACCAATATTAATAGAATTTAGACTCCTAGACCCACTCCCATTGGACTTCGTACACTTTCAAAAAGTGGTGGCACCGGAGGGAGAATTTTTGGCGATGGATCAAGATTTCCCATTTTGATGCTAATTTTCATTTTTTTTTTTTTTCACAATTTGCACATTTAGTCAATATATATTATTAAATTATTTAATTTATAAATAAAATATTAATTTATACAAATATTTGTTTATAAAAATATATTATTTAACCAAAGCACGGTTTACTTTTGGAGTTTTCTTGTCTCCTACATGCCATCCATCTTCATAAAGATTTTCCGTAAATTGTGTGTTACCTTTTAATACTTTATAGAAAATTGCGCTTTAAACGTGATCCGGCCTCTCATTTCGTTGGTAAATCACAGTTATTTGTACACAGGCTCCGCTTAAATGATACGTCTTTGGGTCCAATTTGACTCCCGCTATGCAGTTTTGAAAATTTCCGTAGCAAAATGAGATAGTTCCGTAAAATGTATGATTGCCTCTCTAACAGGTAAGCTGCCGATACAGAACAAGCGCTTATTCTCAGCGGAGAAAAAAAAAAAAAAAAAGTGCGTCAGCCCAAAGCCTGACTGCGCCATCACATACAGAAAACGGCAACACTTATTGTGTTATAGAAGCAATAACCGATCTGAAGTTACTGGAAACATGGAGAGAAAATCAGCACCTTATACAGGAATGGAAATAGTCTGACTTCTATTATTATTATAATTATGGAGGCTTGCTTATGACAGATTTTCCTTTATTGAGCTTTCAGGCTCCATTCACATTTTGCATCGCATTAATGAATGTGAAATTACATTTATAAACATTTAAAGAAGTAATAAAAAAACAGAAACTTACCAGCGCTATGGAGTACGTAGTGTAAAATATATATATATATATATATATATATATATATATATATATATATACATACACAGGGCTTTTTTTCTCAGAGAATAGGTGCAGTAACTCCCCCCTTCTGAGTCACTTCTTGTCTCCGCCCCCTACCCACCTCCGAGCACCGTCCCTTGATTCCACCCCCTACCCACCTCCGAGCACCGTCCCTTAGTACCACCCCCTACCAACCTCCCAGCACTGCCTCATTAATGCCTCGTTTCCGCTGAGGGGAACGGTTCGGGTCGGTCCAGTTTGGAAGGGTTAGAATGGTCCAGTCTATTCAGGTGAGCGTTTCCACTGCAAGTCGGGCCACCAGGGACCATGCAGGGTTTACACCAAATGAGGTGTTTGTTTTGTTCTTTCATTTGACGTGAGCATTGATGGTTTCCTGTCCGCCAATCAGTGGAATCTATCGTGTGACGCCAGTAGCTCCGCCCTAACTGTACCAGGAATGGTGCGGTTTGGTTCGGTTGTATGGGCCACTTTCATAATGGAAACACTCAAATTAGTGCACCGTACCGAACCGACCCGAACCGATCCGCTCAGTGGAAACAAGGCATTAGAGAATACAAAGCCAAGTTTCACTATGTCGTGCTAATTTGTATGGAATTTGGTAATGATAACAAGAAAAGCAGTAAAATAGATCCCCTGCAGCCAGCAACAATATACACCCCCAACAACAATAGATTCTCTCAGTAATATTGGACCCCTGCAACAAAATATCACTCCAGCAAAAATTGACCCCCAGCAGCAAGAACAGATCTCCCAGCAGCCAGCATCAATAGACTCTATACTCTATAGACCAATAGACCTCCTGCCTCAACAGTGGATCCCTTGCAACAACAATTGACCCCACCAGCAACAATAAGCCACCACACAAAACTAAATCCTCTCTAGCAACAATAGATTCCCTAGCACCCAGCATTAGTGGACCTTCCATCACACCCCACCCTACCCCAGCACCCCTTGCCATTACAAACATTCAGTGCTGAAGGTGCCGGAACTGCGTTCCCCCGCGTTCCCCCTGAAAAAATGCACTGTACATACATACAGGTGTGAGCTGCCACAAACCTACCCCAGGGGTACGAATGTTAAAGGGAAGGAAGAAGTTTGTATAAGGCGCTACCTGTTGAGCAAACTTTAAACCGTTTCCCCCATAAACATAAACCAATAAATGATGAATAAACAATCTATCAGTGAGAAATAAAGTGCTTGTGCTAGAAAGAGCTAATGGGTGGGCTGATCAACATCCCCCTGAGAACAAAGTTCTCAGTGCAAAACAGTGTAGTAGAATATTCAATAAATAAACAAAAGTGCACACTGTGTCATCAATTTTATTAACTGGTCGCAGTGGTAAGTGCCAGTGGAAACCGTACTACTAAACGAATATGGTAAATGGTGATTAAGTGTTTGTATATAACTTAACCAAATGGATAAATAAATAAAATGACAGCTCCAGTAGACGTCTGAATGACGAAACACGTAGGGCAGAGTCCCGTACGTCATACGTCACGTCCGGTTTTGCTGATTAGAGCCGTGGAACGCGGAAGCATCCTGGCATCCTTGTATTGATTGTGATCGGTCCGAATTGTAAGTATTTACTGGCTTTAATAATTATCAATCAGCTTCTGCACCTGCAGGGCTTTAATGAGGAAAGTGGCGGTAGACATGTACATGACGAAAAAGTTTTTCGTTTAGATTCCTTAACCACTTCTGGACCGAGCCCATTTCTGACACTTGTTGTTTACAAGTTAAAATCTGTATTTTTTGCTAGAAAATTACTTAGTTATATATTTATAATTCTTAGCAAAGACTCTGGAGAATAAAATGCCGGTGGTTGCAATATTTTTGCGGCATTTGCGCAGCGGTCTTTCAAACGCCATTGTTTTGGAAAATATAAATTTCACTGCATTTTAGCCCATTTTTTTGTATATTATGAAAGATGATGTCACGCCGAGTCAATAGATACCTAACATGTTACGGTTTAAAATTGCGCACCCCCGCGGAATGGCGACAAACTACGGTCAATAAAAATCTCCATAGCCGACGCTTTAAAAAGTTTTACTGGTTACCAGTTTAGAGTTACAGAGTAGCTCTTGTTTGTTTTTTTAATCATTGCTCTCGCTCTGGCGATCGCGGCAATTCCTCACATGTGTGGTTTGAACAGCGCTGTCATTTGCGGAGCGCAACTTCCATATATGTTTTCTTTAGTGCGTGAGCGAACGGCGATGGGGGCGCTTTAAAATTTATTTTTTTCCTGTTTATTTTATTTAATTTTTTAATTTTTGCACAGGTTTTTAAAAAAAATAAATAAATCTGATCACTTTTATTGCTGTCCCAAGCAATGTAAACTTCCCCTTGTGACAGTAATATGCAGTGACAGGTACTCTTTATGGAGTGATCGGGGGTCTAAAAGACCCCAAACCCCTCCACTGCACTTCAATGTATTCAAAGTGCCAAAATCTGCATTTTTGAATACTGTCACTTTTTTAAATTCGGCGCCTTTAGCAGCCGAGTAACTCGGATGTGACGTCATGAATCAGCCTCCGGGTTACATCCTCCGAGACCCGATCAAAGCCGAATCTGGCTTAGTTCAGGACTCCAACCAGCCGGTGGAGGTGCTGGCTGGTTGCTCAGGTCTCCCAGTGGGACGGGAGACCCAGGCAGAGCCACGGAAGGCGGCAGAAAGGGGGGGGGGGTCACGACTGGTCAACGACTGGCCAAGCATGTCTCCAGACCTAAACCCTATTAAGCATCTGTAGGGCATCCTCAAACAAAACAAAAGGTGGAGGAGTGCAAGGTCTCTAACATCCACCAGCTCCGTGATGTCGTCATGGAGGAGTGGAAGAGGACTCCAGTGGCAACCTGTGAAGCTCTGGTGAACTCCATGCCCAAGAGGGTTAAGGCAGTGCTGGAAAATAATGGTGGTCACACAAAATATTGACACTTTGGGCCCAATTTGGACATTTTGACTTAGGGGTGTACTCACTTTTGTTTCCAGTGGTTTAGACATTAATGGCTGTGTGTTGAGTTATTTTGAGGGGACAGCAAATTTACACTGTAAGAGTCGGTTCCCACTAGCGCGACTTGTCAACCTGACAAGTCGCGCTCCCTCGCGGTCCATTGACTGCTACAGGACCCGTTCTAATAGGAGCGACACAAGTCGCTCCGACTTAGAAAAAGGGTCCTGTACTACTTCGGGGCGACCTCGGAGCGACTTGCATAGACTTCCATTATGTGAAGTCCCTGCAAGTCGCTCCGAAGTCGTGGTGCATGGTAATGCACAAGTCGCCCCCGAAGTAGTACAGAGTCGTGTCGCCCCAGTGTGAACTGACACTTAATTTACACTATTATACAAGCTGTACACTCACTACTTTTCATTGTAGCAAAGTGTAATTTCTTGAGTCCCTGGTCGCCTCACAGGTTCGCCTTCCATAGAGAAGCTGCGGACCCGTTCTAATAGGAGCGACACAAGTCGCTCTGACTTAGAAAAAGGGTCCGGAGCTTCTTTGGGGCGACCCGGAGCGACCGTCATAGACTTCAATGTTATGAAGTCCGTGCCGGCCGGCTCCGAGGTCGCGGCGCGCTGCTCGCAACGCGACCTCGGAGGTCGCCCCGGGAAGTCAGATAGCCCCAGTGTGAATGGGGCCTCAGTGTTGTCACATGAAAAGATAATAAAATATTTACAAAAATGGGAGGGGTGTACTCACTTTTGGGAGATACTGTATATGCAGTACACTCTATGCAGCAATATTTGGCCAATATGCGAAGGCAGTATATTTCCGACTACCGAGGGTGAAAAAATACAATAAAAGGCATTATAAGGCGTAATGCAGACAATAAATAAATCCCATGTATTTACCAGTAGAGCTGACAGTCTTCTGCCGCCGATATTACAGTACAGTTATCAGCGCAGTACTCAAGTCTTACTATCTAAAGAGAGGTTAGCGAGCCCGTTCAATGCAAGTGCTGACCCGTTAAGAATTGAGATGAATGAGATAGAAATTCAATTTCTTTTAAAATCTCTTCTGTTCCTCGGCAGCCAAATAGCATCGGGCGGCCGGAGCGCAGTATAAAACAAAGGGAAAAAAATGTCTTCAATAAGCCGGATTTTCAGTCTTTTTTTAGAGGTTTACATTAGATTTTGGCTCCTCGCAAAGTCCCGGCCAGTCGGTGGGAGATGAGAAGTGTTTACTGAAGAAAATCATATTTTTATACAGCCGGCTACTGCTCAATAAAAGGAGATTAAAGGGGCTCAGCCTTCTCTTTCTGGGAGACTGAGGCATTAAGGAGGCCAGTGCCGGCACATGGTTGCAAATGTCATGAGACAAAGAAAGACAGAGAGAAAGAGAGAGGAAACATGGATGATATATATCTATACGGTATATATACGAGGGATCTTCCTCACTTATAACTTATTTTTAAAAAGTGCAGAAACGTTTTAAAGAATATATATATATATAAATATATATATAGTATGTGTATGTATGAATGTGAGTTAGGGACCTTAGATTGTAAGCTCCTTGAGGGTAGGGTTCAAAGTACTGCGTACATTGACGGCTCTATATAGATATATACGTGTAATAAATAAATAAATTATATATATATATATATATATATATATATATATATATATATATATATATATATATATATTTATGTATATATATATACACACATACACACTATATTGTCAAAAGTATTGGGACGCCAGCCTTTACACACACATGAACTTTAATGGCATCCCAGTCTTAGTCCGTAGGGTTCAATATTGAGTTGGCCCACCCTTTGCAGCTATAACATCTTCAAAATTATTCAGCCCCTTTACTTTCAGTGCAGCAAACTCTCTCCAGAAGTTCAGTGAGGATCTCTGAATGATCCAATGTTGACCTAAATGACTAATGATGATAAATAGAATCCACCTGTGTGTAATCAAGTCTCCGTATAAATGCACCTGCACTGTGATAGTCTCAGAGGTCCGTTTAAAGCGCAGAGAGCATCATGAAGAACAAGGAACACACCAGGCAGGTCCGAGATACTGTTGTGGAGAAGTTTAAAGCCGGATTTGGATACAAAAAGATTTCCCAAGCTTTAAACATCCCAAGGAGCACTGTGCAAGTGATAATATTGAAATGGAAGGAGTATCAGACCACTGCAAATCTACGAAGACCTGGCCGTCCCTCTAAACTTTCAGCTCATACAAGGAGAAGACTGATCAGAGATGCAGCCAAGAGGCCCATGATCACTCTGAATGAACTGCAGAGATCTACAGCTGAGGTGGGAGACTCTGTCCATAGGACAACAATCAGTCGTATACTGCACAAATCTGCCCTTTATGGAAGAGTGACAAGAAGAAAGCCATTTCTTAAAGATTTCCATAAAAAGGGTCGTTTAACTGCTTGCCGACTGCTCACAGTATATATACTGCGGCAGTCAGCCCCTCACAGGCAGAGTGACGTAGGTCTACGTCGCTCGCCTGTGAGGCTCTGGGGAGCGAGCGCGCGCCCGCGGAGGCGCGCTCCCGCTCCAGCGCGGTCACGGACCCCCCCGCGCGTGTGACCAGCGGACCCGATGTCTGCCGGTCACTCGGCGATCGGCGGGGGAGAGGGAGAATGTCAGGCAGCTTGTGTAAACAAGCCACCTGTCATTCTCCTCGCTGTAAAAACACTGATCACATGGATCTACTATGTAGATCCATTGATCAGTGTCCTTACAGCTCAAGCCACAGCCAATCACAGTAGAAAGCACGCCCCTAGGGACACACACAGCCCCTCCCTCCCAAATAAAGTTAACCCCTTCACTACCAGTGTATTTTTACAGTAACAGTGCATATGTATAGCACTGATTACTGTAGAAATGTCACTGGTAACCCCAAAAGTGTCAAAAATGTCAGTCAAGGGTCCGATCTGTCTGCCCCAATGTCGCAGTACCGCAAAAAAAATCGCAGATCGCCGCCATTACACGTTAAAAAAAAAAACCACCAAAAATGACAGAAATCTTTCCCTTTGTTAGTAAACGCGATAACTTTTGCGCAAACCAATCAAAATACGCTTTTTGCGATTTTTTTTTACCAAACATGGGTAGCATAAAACAAATTGGCCGAAAATTTTAAAAAATTTTGATTTTTACATTTTTTTTTGGGGGGAATTTCATATAAAAAAATGTGAAAAATATTGTTATTTTTGCAAAATGTACGCTGTTTTTTTGTTTATAGCGCAAAAAGTAAAAATTGCACGGGTGATCAAATACCACCAAAAGAAAGCTCTGTATTTGTGGGAAAAAAAGGACGCCAAATTCGTTTAGATACAGCGTCGCACGACCGCGCAATTGTCTGTTAAAGTCACGCAGTGCCGAATCGCAAAATACCCCCTGGTCGTTTAGCAGGAAAATCCTCCGGGGCTTAAGTGGTTAAAGTTTGCCACAAGCCACCTGGGAGACACCAAACATGTGGAAGAAGGTGCTCTGGTCAGATGAAACCAAAATCAAACTTTTTGGCAACAATGCAAAACGTTATGTTTGGCGTATGATTGTGTCCCACTTGTTGTTGATTCTTCAAAAAAAATTACAATTTTATATCTTTATGTTTGAAGCCTGAAATGTGGCAAAAGGTCGCAAAGTTCAAGGGGGCCGAATACTTTCGCAATGCACTGTAGGTGAGAAGTGTCATTATAGGCTCGGTCCAAAATTGGTTAATTACAGACTATGCATGCAAGCTATGTTGTGAATACATGAACACGCATTGATAATATTAGTTATACTGAGCTGTAGTTTCACATACACTGTATTCTGAAGCATGTAAAAGTAATCTAGATTATTCCCCTTTAAATGTAGACAAATATGATTCATGATATCCCACCCTACATACCAGCCTGGGAATTCTCAAAGTAGGTTACAGCGCCATATCTGAGCATGTTCGCTCGAGGACATACATGGGGCAGATGTGAGCTTCCACCGCTGTGCGCACTGAAAGAACATTTGCGTTGTCTGTATATTGCAGCAGACAAGCCGAATCCCTGATCACCAATCTCATCTCTATTTCTAGCCCCATATTCCGGGTCGCTGTGGGTTTATGGGATTGCAATACCCCCATTGTGGGATCATCTGCTACCCCAATTCTGGCTCAGGGGGTGTGTGTTTAACCACTTTAGCCCCGGAGGATTTGGCTGCTCAATTACCAGGCCCCAATTTTGCGATTCGGCACTGCGTGACTTTAACGGACAATTGCGCGGTCGTGCGACGCTGTACCCAAACAAAATTGACATCCTTTTTTTCCCACAAGTAGAGCTTTCTTTTGGTGGTATTTGATCACCTGTGCGATTTTTATTTTCTGCGCTATAAACAAAAAAAGAGCGACAATTTTGAAAAAATAACAATATTTTTCACATTTTTTTTATATGAAATTCTCAAAAAAAAAATGTAAAAATCTAAATTTTTTAACATTTTAGGCCAATCTGTTTTCTGCTACATATTTTTGGTAAAAAAAATAAAAAAAAAATCGCAATAAGCGTATTTTGATTGGTTTGCGCAAAAGTTATTGCATTTACTAAGGGAAAGATTTATGTAATTTTTTTTTTTTTTGTTTTTTAACTAGTAATGGCGGTAATCAGCGATTTTTTTTTGCGGGACTGCGACATTACGGCGGACAGATCGGACCCCTAACTGACATTTTTTACACTTTTGGGGGGACCAGTGACATTACTGCAGTAATCAGTGCTATAAATATGCGCTGTTACTGTAATAATGACACTGGCAGGGAAGGGGTTAACATTACTGGTGATCAAATGGTTAAATGTGTCCCTAGGGGCGTGATTCTAACTGTCAGGGGGCGTGGCTTGTGAAGTAATCACAGAGACATACGATCCTATATAGCAGGATCGTGTAGCCTCCGTGATTACTTCAGGGAGAATGACAGACGGCTGTGTTTACATCAGCCGTCTGTCTTTCTCCCTCTGCTGCGGGAGATCGTGAGTGGCCGGCGGCCATCTGAGCCGCCGGTCAAACTCGCTGGCCCCCCAGGTAACGAGCGGGGGCGGGAGTGCGCCGGCGGCGGTGCACGCTCGCCCCCTAGAGTCTCCTGAGCGAGTGATGTAGTACTACGTCGCTTTGCCCAGGAGCGTCTGCCTGCTGCAGTAAAACTGCGGCGGGCGGTCGTTATGTGGTAAAGCGTAACTCCACTTTTAAATATAATAAAGTCGCGCTAAAAGTTCAGAAATTAAACAGATGAGTGCCCATATATAAGTCCAAAATTATTAATAATAAACAGTGATGTGTAGAAACAATGAGTGATCAATCTTTTGTTGAAAATAAAAAAAACACCCCCCTCTGGGTGATCTCTGTACATTGCAGGGATTATAACAAACTTTGTTGCAATTCCTACCTTTTGTTATTCTGAAGAAATCATTGTTTGTTGCTCTGTGCTGAGTGGGACTAATGGGAGTGGTTTCATAATTATCTATCAGCTGTGGCAGCTGCAGAGCTCTAATAAGGAAAGCTTCTGGGCCTGCATCCCTTTAGCCGTGTTCCTATTGGGAGTATCTCACCAAAAATGACATTTCTGTTGCAGGGGATGCCAGAAATCTGACTTGTATCTCAGTGCAGACTTCTGGGAAGATTGGTGAGCCAATCACACAAGCAGGAAATTATGTTTCTGGGGGTGTGGTCAGTATACATTCTGTGTACAGAACAGCTCCAGGCGGCCATATTGTATTGCATTTTCAGAAAATTACAACGGCTGCAGATTGAAAAGGAAAGGCCATTTTTAATAACATTCAATTACAATATGATTTGTGTCGCAATTGTATACGCTTTATTGTTTTTTCTTTATTTTCTATTTTTTTTCCCCACGGAAGTGGAGTTACCCTTTAAGTTTTTAACCACTTCTGCTCCGGGAGATTTTACCCCCTTTATGACCAGAGCATTTTTTGCTATTCAGACTGGTAATTGCGCGGTAATGCAACACTGTACCAAAACAAAGTTTATAATTTTTTTTCACACAAATAGAGCTTTCTTTTGGCAATATTTAAAGCGGAGCTCCACCCAAAAGAGGGAGGGTAAAACATTATAGAGGGGCGTGGCCTGGCAGAAAACAGGCTGCCTCATCTTTGAGCCGCCATCTCACTCCAGGAGGTAGATAGGGATGATGCATGAACAAAGATGGCACCGTCCTTCTGGAGCAATAAGCAGCTGAAGACATTGTCAGGGGTATTTGGTTCTACAATAGGTACTATTCCACCAAAACAGGTCTCATTGGGACCTATGTGCATGTATAGATGCTGCAGCATTTTTATGTTTGTTGGCATTCAGCTCTTTTTATACCCCCCCCCCCTCTCTCCTGTAATAAAACGCGTGAGTTAAGCAGTCAGCAGTTTGGGTGAATGTAGGGCAGCAATATTTTACCTGTCAGAGCTCTGATACCGGCATTTGTTCATCTCTCATATAACAGAGAAAAATGTCAGAAAACAATGTCAGCGCTACGAGCGGATCTACGACTAATCAACACATCCGCAGACACAGACTAATGTACCGCCGGGGGAGACAGCCAAAGTTTTCGTTGGCAAGGGATGCATACAACGCATTCCTGCGTCCAAAATCAGAATATAATGTAGGCCGGGGAGGCGCGGGAGGGGGCACCATCACAGCACGGGAAGATACATCTCCATTCTGATTAAAGAGGACCTGTCAGTGACCCTACAAGACGTGTGACATCACAATATACGGTAAGCGCTCGTTTACACATGTGGCAAGGACTGCTGAAAAGCGATCTGCGGTTTGGTAGCTTTTCAGAGGTGTTTTGCAAGTAGTGATGTTACTTCATTACCGCCTGTGTTAACCCAGTAAATGCCACACCACCTCGCAGCCACTGCGGGGATTATTATTGTGTAAGCTTGCACCAATGCTATGGGTTTTTACTGGGGAAACTGATACCAATGAAGGGGGTTATTGGTGTGGGAATGGGGACCAATGCTGGGGATTATTATTGTGTAAACTGGTACCAACTGGCGTAACTACAGGGGTTGCAGGAGTTGCAATTACAACCGGGCCCCAGGCTCCAGGGGGCCTGTGCGACTCCCCTGTACACCTGGATAGAAGGGGCAGAGAAATCCCTGTCCTCCTTTTTCCTCCTGTAGCTGCAGGAGGAAAATGGAGGAGATTGGTTCCTCTGTATGCTGCCCCCGCCACTCCTCCTATCCTATGTTCTGCTGTCTCTGGGCCCCTGTGTGCTCCCCTGGTCCCCCCCCCCCCTCATTGTGCTCCCTCCCCTCTCCTGCTGGCTGCTGCAGGGGATGTCACAATAGAGAACCAGGAAGGGGTCAGTAAATATGTAATTTACCAGCTCCTTCCTTTTCTGAATGGACAGAGTCATAGTCAGTCACATTGTAAACAAAATAAAATAAAATTATAAAAAATAATACAATTAAAATACCAAAAAATAAAAACTACTGACACCAGTGGGTGAACTTCCAGGATCACAAAGGTCACACTTGTGACCGGGCCCTTGTATTACCCCACCGTGGGGAGGCCCCAAGATGGCAGGAAGGGGGCCCACTGCAGAACTTGTGAAAGGGTCCCGCTGAGTGACCATAATAAAGGGCCCCACAACTGGAGTAAAGGGCCCCAGGATCAGTGGGAAGAGCCCCAGGCTTGAAGGGAAGGGCCCCGGCCAGGGGTCCAGGGGGCCCTTCATGGTTTCTTGCACCGGGGCCCTGAAGGTTCTAGTTACACCTCTGATGTAATGTATACATTATCTATCTATCTATCTATCTATCTATCTATCTATCTATCTATCTATCTATCTATCTATCTATCTATCTATCTATCTATCTATCTATCTATCTATCTCAGGGCCGGGACAAGGGGTGGGCAGGAGGTACGGCTGTCCTGGGCACTGTGGTATCATGTGAGGTGGGGGGCACCACAAGGAGGTTGGGGGGAGGGGATTTGTGTTAGGAGGGGGGATTTGGGGAGGTAGATATGAATTGTTCTAGGAGGGGAAAATTGGGGGAGGTGTGCTAGGAGTGGTGATTTGAGGGGATTTGTGTTGGGAGGGGGGATGGGGGAAGAGGATTTGTGCTAGGAGGGGAATTTTGGGGTATTTGTTCTAGAAAAGGTAATATGGTGGTGGTGGGGGGGGGGGGGGGGGTGTTAGGAGGGGAATTTTCTTTTTTTGTGGGGGTTGGAGAAGGATTTGTGCTGGGAGGGGGGAATTATTTGGGGGGTGGATTTGTGCTGGGGTTTTATGGGGAATGAGAGGATTTGAGCTGGAGAGGGGTCGGGGCAAGTACTGGGAGGAGGGGGAATCTATGTTTAGGGGGGTAAGCATGCAGATTAGTGCTGAATTCTTTTTTTTTTTTTTTTTTTTTTTTGGGGGGGGGGGGGGGGGCATTTTGCTGACACATAATGCTCATACATCTTGAGGGAGGGGGGGGGGGATAGATAGATAGATAGATAGATAGATAGATAGATAGATAGATAGATAGATAGATAGATAGATAGATAGATAGATAGATAGATAGATAGATAGATAGATAGATAGATAGATAGATAGATAGATAGATGGATAGATGGACGGACGGACGGACGGACGGATGGATAGATAGATAGATAGATAGATAGATAGATAGATAGATAGATAGATAGATAGATAGATAGATAGATAGATCTAAATTATATAGCTAAAACTAATATATATATATATATATATGTATATGTATATATATATATATATATATATATGTGTATTTATAATGTATATATATTTTTTTAATTTTCTTAACTAGAATTTAGCATTAAATATGAATCCAGTCGATACCTCCAGAACCCCCCGCCTCGGCTCTGCAGCCTCGCTGCTCTTTCATGCAATATGGCACACGTCACGCTGTGACCTTTATGTTGTTTCAGGCTTTCAGTGAACATGCGTCCTGTGATGTGTACAGAGACCCCCCGCCGAGCCACTTCTTCTCTCCATTCCCAGCATGCCCCGCTCCTCTGCCGAGATATTGCCCATTATGTGCGCTCTCCGGTTAAACACGTGCGAAAAATTACCTCAACGCCGCAATCTTACATTGTTTTTTTTCCTCTTTGCCGGTACTGATAGCAGCGGCGTTCAATAAAATGACAAGCGGTGACCTTGCACAGGTCCCAGAAGCGTCCTGCGGTGGCGATTTATTGCAGAAAATCCGACGGGAATCCTGATTTTGATGGTGGAGGAGTCGCCGGTACTGTGTGTATAAACCAACCAAACAAACAAAAACAAAAATAATAATATTTTTTGTTGTTTTTGTTTGGTAGGAATGGCAGTTGCCATAAAATCAGGAAACAAGTCACTTCCCAGTAAGTAAGTGAAACTGAACCAGAGGGGGGCACAGAAAAGGCTTTTCTGGCCAATAAAGGTAGTATGAGGCCTCTGGTGGTATCTGCATTGATAATTACAGACTGACAATTTTCAGCCCAGGGGGCAAGTACAAACCAGAGGCCCATGGTGCAGTGACTCGGCCCCGCTCCCACTCTCCCTCTTACAGTCCTCCTCCTGACCCCCATTGCAGGCTGAAGCTCCGTTCCAGGTACTCTCTACTCACCGGCCGAATCTTGTTTCTCGACCTGGCCAGCAGGGGGCAGTTGGGGGAAGCTGGGACAGCTCGGTCGGGGCTGGCCAGAGGAGGAGAGTCTCCAGTGGGGCATGGAACTGGCCTCTGCTCAGACACAGTTTACACCAGGCATGTCCAACCTGCGGCCCGGAACCGCAGGCAATGTGGCCCACTGCCCCCTGACAATTTATTTATTTTTTTGCTGGGGAGGAAGGAAGTTGGGTCGGGGGCACGGCCACAGCAGCTTCCAACTAACTGTAGGCAGAGGGGATCATCCGCTAGTTGTGTTAAATTAGTGCTGGGGGGGGGGGGGGCGCAGCAGTGCGGGAAGGGCGCGGCAACGTTTTACTACTTATATACCTTAACTATAGTATATATTTTATATACGGCCGGAGAAAATTTCTCTACACTCAATGTGGCCCAGAGAAGCCAAAAGGTTGGACACCCATGGTTTACACCATCCATGCTGGGAGGAGGGCTGCACTCTGTCCTTGTCATCATCCTGCACTCAGTAGGTCAGCGGTGGGGACTTTTTATTTCTCTTCACCAGGAATCCTTTAGGCATGTCTGTGGCAGAAGCGGTGCAGCCTTTTTCGGGGGGCATCAGAGTGGCTCGGGGGGCAATTGCCCCCCTGCCCCCTGGCCCAGTCCTTCCCTGATTACAGAATCCTGGTTCATTTTTATTATTTTTTTTTTCAAGCAGAAAACACAGAAAGAAGTCGTGAATGTTCTCTAACAGTCTCCACTCATCACCTGGAGCTGAATCCCACCAGCGAGCCCCATTAAACAGAGCTGAAACCCCAGGAGGGCCATTAGGATTGTTATATTGTGGCAATGAAGGGGAAATGTACATATTTCTCTGGCTGAGATGAACCACTCAGCGTTATATTAAAGGTTTCCTACAAGAATCTCTATTAAGGTTTTTTAATTACAGTAAATTAAATATTGAATGTAACAAATAGAAAGAATTACAAGCTATTGAGGTATTAAAGTGGGCCTAGCATTAAATATAATATTTGTACATATTCGCTAATTTGTCAGTGTGACCTTTTCAGGTATTTATTACCTCTCACAGGACTCCCCCCTGACAAATGCCCTTCTCTGCTTTCCTCTCCAGAAAGACGGAACCATCTTTGTTCAGGCTTCATCCAGGGTCACCATCACCATCTACTCCCTGGATTGGACGGTTGGCTCATAAATGATCCCCTGCTGCAGCCTTCTACCTTCTGACTTGCTACAAAGTTGCAATGTCGCAGTCTGATCACGGACGGAGGGGGAGACTGAGGAAATGCTTCATCTTGCCTGCAGCAGACTGATGACTTCATCTCAGCCTAGGCAAAGTCACTGGACTGAAGCTCAACCACTTCTGGACTGGAAGGATTTGCCCCCTTAATGACCAGGCCATATTTTGCGATTCGGCACTGTCAATTGCGCGGTCGTGCGACGCTGTACCCAAATAAAATTGATGTCCTTTTTTTTCCCACAAACAGAGCTTTCTTTTGGTGGTATTTGATCACCTCTGCGATTTTTATTTTTTGCACTATAAACAAAAAAACGGCGACAATTCTGAAAAAAAAAACAACATTTTTTACTTTCTGCTATATAACATTCCCCAAAAAAAAAAAATATTTAAAAATCAATTTTTTTTAACATTTTAGGCCAATTTTTTTTTTTTTGGTACATATTTTTGGTAAAAAAAAAAATTGCAATAAGCGTATTTTGATTGGCTTGCGCAAAAGTTTTCACGTCTACAAACTACGGGAAAGATTTATGTCATTTTTATTGTTTTTTTTTACTAGTAATGGCAGCGATCTGCGATTTTTAGCGGGACTGCGACATTGCGGCGGACAGATCGGACCCCTAACTGACATTTTTGGCACTTTTAGGGGGACCAGTGACATTACTACAGTAATCAGTGCTAAAAATGTGCACTGTTACTATAATAATGACACTGGCAGGGAAGGGGTTAACACTGTGGGTGATCAAGGGGTTAAATATGAGCCTAGGGGAGTGATTCTAACTGTGGGGGGCGTGGCTTGTGAAATGACCATAGAGACCTGTGATCCTATATAGAAGGATCACAGGCGCTCTGTGATCATTCCAGGGAGAAGAACGGTCAGATGTGTTTACAACAGCTGACCGTCCTTCTCTCTCAGCGGGGAACGATCGCGGGTGTCAGGTGGCAATTGGAGCCGCCTGACCCATGCATCGGGGTCCCGGCTGCCGAGTGGGGGTGGGAGTGCGCCGCCAGCGGTGCGCGCTCACTCCCTAGCTGCAGGCGCGCAACGACGTTTACCTACGCGGTTTGCGCAGGAGGGCCAGCCTGCCGCAGTATAACTGCGGCGGGCGGTCCTTAAGTGGTTAAGGACAGATTTTTAAAGAAGATCTCAACCCTCTAGGCCAGTGTTTCTCAACCTTTTTTCAGTTGAGGCATCCTTTAAAAATGATTGATAGTCTCAAGGCACGCCATTCTAAAATATAAAACTATTCTAATAGTTTTACATAATGCAGTAACATTCATAAGTCGAAGTCGGACACCCAACGTTAGAGGTGATTTATTCTTCCAAAGCAAATACACTTTTGCAAACTGGTACTGACTAGTATTCCAATGTTTCTCTTCTCTCTCAGTTTTTCTCCATCACTCAGCTAATGTGACCCCCAACGCTGATAGAGAGGGGCAGGGGAGTGTCAAACAAGGATGCTATGCAGGCGACTAACATCCTCTTTATTAACTGACGATGGTATTGATTGTTAGGTTGCCGGTAGCTAGAAGGCTGTAACGGTGCACAATGAAAACCTGTGGCTTTGTGTAACTAAAAGGCAGTTTCATCCACACGCCGGCTTGTATACAATTTTGGGGCAATTTTTAGGCAATTATGCCAAGGCACTCCTTTGGAAACCTCAAGGCACCCTGGTTGACAAGGGCTGCCCTAGGCCATCTTCCCTCCTCTTCTCCCCCTCTCCTTAAATAGCTCAGATTTTTTTTTTCTTTAAAGGGTTTGGGTCTCCCCCTGGGCACACCATTCTTTTAGGCAAATGCCATGCACTCTGTGCCCTTTGGCCCTGGGATATGCATGTCACATATCCAAGGGGACGCTGTCTCTCCATTTCGTGTGATGAACAGTCCCTGGGTACTTCGAGAATGTGTGTGGATGGGACCAACCCATAAAGTGGGTTTGATGAATGAGCAGTCCCCAGATATTTAGAGGCGGTGTCTGAATGGGACCAACCTATTAAGTGGGTGTGATGAATGAGCAGTCCCCAGATATTTAGAGGCGGTGTCTGAATGGGACCAACCTATAAAGTGGGTGTGATGAATGAGCAGTCCCCAGATATTTAGAGGCGGTGTCTGAATGGGACCAACCCATAAAGTGGGTGTGATGGGCAGTCCTCAGAAATTTTGAGAAGGTGCCTGGACGAAACTAACTCCCAACGAAGGTGTGATGGACAGTCCAGTCCCTGGATATTTAGAGAGGTATCTGGATGGGACCAACCCATAAAATGGGTGTGATGGGCAGTCACCAGATATTTAGAAAAGGTTTCTGGATGGGACCAACCCACAAAGTAGGTGTGAGGATGATGGGCAGTCCCCAGAAATTTTGAGCAGGTGCTTTGACGAGACCAACCCTTAAAGAAGGTGTGACGGGCAGTCCCATTTAAAGAAGATGTCTGGATGGGACCAACCTATAAAGTGGGTGTGATGGGCAGTCCCGGGATATTTAGAGAAGGTGTCTGGAGGAGACTAGCCCATAAATTGGGTGTGATGGGCAGTCCCACGATATTTAGAAAAGGACGTGTGTCCATTCTTCTTCCTCCCCCCTCTACCCAGCGGCACCTGATTTGCGCCCTGGGCCTTCAGATGAGCAAGCGGAGCCCGAGATACATAGGAGGGGGGATTAACAACTAGAAGGGGAGGATACTGGACCTGTGTCCACTCCCCTCCCTCCCCCCACCCCCTCTACCCAGGGGCACCTGCTATGCCACCCGGCGCTCGCAGATGGGCAAGCTGAGCCCGGGATAAATAGGAGGAGGGGGGTCAACAACTAGAAGGGAGGAGACTGAATGTGTGTCCACTCTCCTCCCTCCCCCGCCCCCTCTACCCAGGGGCACCTGCTATGCCGTCCCAGGCCTACAGATGGGCAAGCGGAGCCCGGGATACATAGGAGGAGGGGGGTCAACAACTAGAAGGGGAGGAGACTGGATGTGTGTCCACTCTCCTCCCTCCCCCTGCCCCCTCTACCCAGGGGCACCCGCTATGCCACCTGGGGCCGCAGATGGGCAAGCGGAGCCTGGGATACATAGGAGAAGGGGGGTTAACAACTAGAAGGGGAGGAGACTGGACGTGTGTCCACTCTCCTCCCTCTCCGCCCCCTCTACCAAGGGGCACCTGCTATGCCGCCCCTGGCCCACAGATGGGCAAGCGGAGCCCGGGATACATAGGAGGAGGGGGGGTCAACAACTAGAAGGGGAGGAGACTGGATATGTGTCCACTCTCCTCCCTCCCCCCGCCCCCTCTACCCAGGGGCACCTGCTATGCCACCCAGGCCCGCAGATGGGCAAGCGGAGCCCGGGATAAATAGGAGGAGGGATGGGTCAACAACTAGAAGGGGAGGAGACTGGACATGTGTCCACTCTCCTCCCTCCCCCCATCCCCTCTACCCAGGGGCATCTGCTATGCGGCCCCGGGCCCGCAAATGGGCAAGCGGGACACATAGGAGGTGGGGGGAGTGTAGGGAGCATGTGGCGGCAGCCCAGGTGCCAGGTCGAAACTTCTGGTTGCAGTGGCGACCTGGCACCTAGAGTTTTTCGAGCCCTGCATTAGGATGCCAATCAACATGGATGCAGTGTAGCGCAGTTTGCGTTTTAGCGTGCACTGCAGTAATGTGCGTTCTACCACCCGTTACAGCAACATGGAAGGGGGAATGGCCCCTAAAACCCAAATGTTTTCAACGGCGCACAGAACTAAACGCCTGCGTCCATTGTAAGATTACGACAAACATCCCGGGCAGTGTAAGGAAAATATATTAAACTTCGCTCTCTCTTCATAAAACCCGTCTGGGACGGCGTCCGGGGAGAAGCACGCTTCCAGCGTTTTTGCAGCCTTTATGGTTGATGTCATCGCAGCTTTCTAGCTGATTAACGCTCGTCGCCTTCTCTGTACAGCTGTGAGAATCACAATGAGGGCACGCAAGGTGGGAGCTCGGAGGTTACACTTCCGCATGATTTATCCTTCACAATGGGCCGTAATAGGTTCAGCAGTCCTCAGGCTGCGGCTGGTCTCAAAGGTTTGAGATGAAAGAACTAAAAAAAAAAAAAATGGAGCGCAGACCCACCAGGGGGGTTCCGAAATACAGATGTTGCCGCACTTCTGCAGCGAAAACATAAAAACACCAGCGCGCTTTATTGATTCTGCAAGCAAATAAAGTCTCGAGGGGAGCAGGAGACCTCTTCCTCCACTTCAAATGATTCATGACATTGTTACAAGATCAGGGGAGCGACACCTAGGAAGCGCCGAATAAAAGGGTGCGACAAGCACGAGCGCGCTTTGAATGGTGTTATTATTTTGTTCTTTTATTCCGCAAACTCAACGCCACTTCCCAGTTCTCTCAGACAATGCTGTCAAGTCGGGAAACTGCGGCGAGAAACATGTGACGGCGTCAATGCCATTGATTAAATATGTCAAAAAAACGAACGTACAGTAATTACGCTGCTTGCTAATTACCCCGCCGCGTCCTGACAGATTACGCGGTTTGGTATTTTTAGAGGCTGCAGCATGACATAATCACATTGTTACATTGTTTATGACAGAAGATTAAAAGGGTGACAACTAGGGGATGATAAAAACATGGGGCCCTATAAACAGGATCACAGGGCCCTCTCAACTTCCACATTCTGTCTTAAAGCTAAAACCAATGGCCACTACTCCATCCCCCTATTACTTGACCTCTCTGCGGCCTTTGATGCTGTTGACCACCCTCTCCTTCTTAATAAACTCCATTCCCGTGGCCTCCAAGATTCTGCTCTATCTTGGTTCTCCTCCTACCTATCAGAGCGCTCCTTCAGTGTTACCTACAACCAGTGTTGGGGGTAACGAGTTACAAAGTAACGGATTACAGTACTTTTTTTGGTAACTACACTACTTTACTAGGCTATAGGAGGTAACTACACTACTTTACTAGGCTATAGGAGGTAACTACACAACTTTACTAGGCTATAGGAGGTAACTACACAACTTTACTAGGCTATAGGAGGTAACTACACTACTTTACTAGGCTATAGGAGGTAACTACACAACTTTACTAGGCTATAGGAGGGAACTACACTACTTTACTAGGCTATAGGAGGTAATTACACTACTTTACTAGGCTATAGGAGGTAATTACACTACTTTACTAGGCTATAGGAGGTAATTACACTACTTTACTAGGCTATAGGAGGTAACTACACTACTTTACTAGGCTATAGGAGGGAACTACACTACTTTACTAGGCTATAGGAGGTAACAACACTACTTTATTAGGCTATAGAAACGCGCTTTCCTGCGTTACCCAAGCCGTGCGATACAATCGTTATTTCGAAGAATAGAGAGGGATAAAGTTTATGACTTTTTGTTGCACTTTATGTTTTATTCTGTTTTTTCAGGTTTTGTTCTCATGTTTCCCAAAGCCTGTGTTTATACAATAAACTCTATGCAGAAAGAGTGTCATGTATCTTCTTCTATACGGCCAATTAAGAAAGAGGAGAGAAAAGTAATAAGTAGTGAAGTTACTTTTCAAATGCAGTAACTAGTAAAGTAATCTCATTACAATTTACAGAAGTAACTAGTTACATTTTTTGAGTAACTACCCCAACACTGCCTACAACTCTACCTCCTCCTCTCCATTGCCCCTTTCTGTGGGGGTTTTCCAAGGCTCTGTTCTTGGATCCCCTCTCTTCTCTATGTATGACGCCTCCCTTGGTCACTTGATAACCGCCCACGGCTTCCAATACCATCTATATGCCGATGACACACAAATCTATCTGTCTACTCCTCACCTCTATGCTTCAGTCTCCTCTCGCATTACTAACTTACTTATTGACATATCAGCATGGATGTCGCACCACTTCCTCAAACTAAATCTCTCTAAAACTGAGCTGGTAATATCCCCCCCCCCCCGTCCGCCCCCCCCCCCTCCATAACTTTTCCATCAAAATTATTTATGCAACCATCAATCCCTCCCCTCATGCCAGGGTACTAGGTGTAGTCCTAGACTCTGACCCATCCTTTCAGCCCCAAATCCAACCATTGTCAAAAGCTTGTAGACTTTACCTCCGTAACATCTCTAATATTCGCCCCTTTTTAACAACTGAAACCACCAAGCTCCTCATTCACTCCCTTGTTATTTCTCGCCTCGACTATTGCAACTCCCTTCTCATAGGCTTACCACTCTATAGGCTATCGCCTCTTCAGTCTATCATGCATGCTGCTGCCAGGCTTGTCTATCTTACCAACCGCTCAGTGTCTTCTACCCCTCTCTGTCAATCCCTACACTGGCTTCCCGATTGGCCAGCAAATTAAATTCAAAATACTAACCACAACATACAAAGCCATTCACAACTCTGCCCCGAGCTACATCACCAATCTTGTCTCCAAATATCACCCAAACCGTCCTCTCCACTCCTCCCAAGACGTCCTGCTCTCAAGCTCCCTTGTCTCCTCCTCCCATGCTGGTCTCCAGGATTTCCCCAGAGCCTCTCCCATCCTCTGGAACGCTCTACCTCAACCTGTACGGCTATCTCCTTCTCTAGCTGCCTTCCCTGAAAACTCATCTCTTCGGGGAAGCCTATCACACCTTCAACTCCATTAGACTGTAAGCTCTTCTGAGTAGGGCCCTCTTAATCCTCTTGTATTTTATTGTATTGTAAACTGTATTGTCTCCCTTTTATATTGTAAAGCGCTGCGTAAACTTTTGGCGCTATATAAATCCTGAATAATAATAATAATTGTAAATGATCACCTTGTAAAACAACCCATTCAGTTTAAAAGTAGAAATGAAAGGCAAAACATTTTTGTATAGATAAAAAAATTAAAAAAAAATTATAAATACCCTTTTTCCCTTTTTTTTTTTTAAAAAGTGATCACATCTCCTCTGTTCTCAGCTACATAAGAGTTGGGGGGGGGGGGGGAGAGAAGCAGCAGCACACTGAACTTCCCAGTGAATAGCTGTACAGCGGGGGGGGCGAGGTTTCAGGACGAGTCTGATCATTGGAGGAGAGTACACTGAGTTCCAGCAGAGCTAGAGAAATTACCACGCTGTGCTCTCCTGCTTGGTGTGGTCAGTTTTTAATATGAAAGAAAGGGTACTGGCAGGAACACCAGGAACATCACATAAAGGAAGCAATACAAAGAGAAAAAGAGACTTTGTCATACAAGCACATGATACAGCAGGCACACGTCAGAAACATGAAGTGTTGGGGTAACAAACACTTTAAAGCTGAACTCTAGGCAGACTGTTTAAAACAACTCTTCTACCTGTCAAATGGATTTTTCTGTCCATCAAGTCCTAGGATTTATCCAGCTCTGCCACTTGCAAGAATGGGGGACCTGATTCCCCATCCAATACACTATGTGGGTCCAAAAATGCCCCCTTCACGAGGGCTTGATTGAGAACTATGTGAATGAACTAGTAGTGGACTGACTGGACCCATAATGATATTTCTTCCACTCTGATTGCAAGCACTGGTCTTGGCAACTGTAAAACTTAGCTTTTATCCAGGGATTTCCCTTGCTGTACTTATTTTCTGCCACTAGATGTCCTCTACTTTCTTTAAGCCCAGGTTTCCTGGACCCGCCCCCAGCCAGTGATTGGACAGTGAAAGGGGAAGCAACAGATTGATGAGCTAATTTCTCGGTCACTCTGCTCTCTCCACCTTTCAGCCCTTTGTCAGCCTAAGGGCAATGGCTCATTGTGCTTGTGTTAGTAGCACTCAAAATAGTCCAGACTTTAGAATGACCACTTCTCAGTCCTGATGAAGAGGAACTTTGTAGTCCTTTGTTGACTGCTACATCTAATAAAGACCATTCTGGACACTTACTGGTGGGTTTGCTCTTTGTTCCAAGATGTGGAATCTAGGTGGCATTTGGTCTTCACCGGAGCTAAGGCCAGGAACCCTAGTGGTTCCTGTTTTCTTTGCTTCAAACTTGCACCAGGGGGTGGCCCCCAAAATGTCCCCACCAAGGGGGTGGCTGGAATAGAGAGGCTACAGTGCAGAGATTGTTCACTGGGTTGTAGACAAGAATGTAGTCAGGTGCAGGCAGAGGATGAAGTAGTGGCAGGCGAGAGAGTACTCAAGTTCAAGCAGGGGTCAAGGCAGGCAGCAGGCGAGAGTAGTCAAGTCTAGGCAGGGGTAGAAGTGGGTGGCACAGAAGAGAGTATTCTGGCCCAGCCAGGTGTCATGCAAAAAAGTAGTCAAGTCCAGGTAGAGGGAGGCAGCAAATGAGAGAGCAGTCAGGCCCAGGCAGCGGTTGAGGCAGATGGCAAGGAAGAGAATAGTCAGATCCATTTAAGGGTTAAGGCAGTTGGCAGGCAAGAGAGTAGTCAGGTCCAGGCAGGGGTTGAGGCAGGTGAGAGAGTAGTCTCGTCTGGAATGGGTTTAAGGGAAATGGCAAGCAAGAGAGTAGTCGGGTCCATTGAAGGATTAAGGCAGGCAGTAAGCAAGAGCATAGTCAGGTCCAACAGTTGTCTAGGCTGTCAGCAAGCAAAAGAGTTCTCAGTTTAGTCCATGTTGGCAACAAACAGGCAACTGGCAAGTATTTATAGCTTTTAAGCTCTCAGGTGGCTGGCAGTCAGACAGTGCACTAGCCCCTTCAAAAGCTGGAGCTTAAACACCTTCTGGGTAAGTCCTGGCAGGGGCTCTGCGAGTACCATTAGAAGTGCAGGCAGGGGTTCTGTGAGTACCATTGGAAATCCAGGCAGAGGTTCTGCGAGTACCATTGGAAATTCATGCAGGGGTTCTACAAGTACTATTGGAAGTCCAGGCCGGGGTTCTGTGAGTACCATTGGAATTCCCAGCAGGGATTCTATGAGTACCATTGGAAGTCCAGGCAGAGATTTTGCAAGTACCATTGGAAGACCTGGAATACATTCTGGAAGTCTTGGCAGGGATTATGGAAGTAAGAGCACTGGAAGTCCTGGCAGGGATTCGGTGAGTACCATTGGAAGTCCTGGCAGGGGTACTGTGAATACCATTGGAAGTCCTGACAGGACTTCTGTGAGTAGCATTGGAAGTCCTGGCACAGATTCTATGAGTACCATTGGATGTCCAGGCAAAGGCTCTGCAAGTACCATTGGAAGACCTACAAGGCATTCTGGAAGTCTTGGCAGAGATTATGGGAGTAAGATTACTAGAAGTCCTAGCAGGGATTCTGTGAGTACCATTTGAAGTCCTGGCACTGGCAGGGGTTCTTTGAGTACCATTGGAAGTCCAAGCAAAGGCTCTGCAAGTACCATTGGAAGTTTTGGAAGGCATTCTGGAAGTCTTGGCAGGGATTATGGGAGTAAGAGTACTGGAAGTCCTAGCATGGATTCTGAGAGTACCACTGGAAGTCCTGGCAGGGGTACTGCAAGTACCATTGGACGTCCTGGCAGGAGTTCTATGAGTACCATTGGATGTCCAGGCAGAGGCTCAGCAAGTACCATTGGAAGACCTAAAAGGCATTCTGGAAGTCTTGGCAGGGATTATGGGAGTACCATTGGAAGTCCAAGCAAAAGCTCTGCAAGTACTATTGGAAGTCCTGGAAGGCATCTGGAAGTCTTGGCAGGAATTATGTGAGTAAGAGTACTGGAAGTACTAACATAGATTCTGAGAGTACCACTGGCTAAGTTGCGAGGGGTGCACAAGACACCCAAAACTACATACCACGCCCAACTTTTAGCTATTACGAAGTTGGTGAGCAGGCCAGATACACTTACATCGAAAGCAGAAAGTCCCTTTAACTTGCCGTCCACGAGTCTAGAATAAAAATGATGCTTCTTTAACGATCACACTCTAGACGTGACTTAATATATGCATCCGAAACTGACGAGTCTGCAAAATGCATATCACACTGACCCTCGAGGAATCAGCTCAATTACTTCCATACACACATATCAGACTGTATAATATTAACATTCAAATTATAGCCGCTGAGACTCTGTCCCCCCAGTGGGGCCCATTGCCTTTTTTTTTTGGAGTTATTATGTTTTAAATAATATTTTATCGGACTGAAATATCAGCTGCACGCATTGGTTTTCGGGGTGACCTTGCTAACTAAACCGACGCGCGCACCGTTTAATTAAGACGAGCCGGGCTACAAAGCAAAGAGCTCAAGACAGATAATACCCTGAATAGGAAAAGCACTCTTTTCAGTCAAGGTGCTTATTATATTCAGCGGGGAACACAGTGTTGACTGCAAAATTGCTGTGTGACCGGATTATTAATCCCCAAATTAGCTTTGTGGCGCCGGAGGAAAGTTGCATTCGCAGGTCTTCTCGCTTTGAGCCTCTGATCGATCGGCTTGCGTTTTTATTTATTTTATTTTTTTTTCCATCTCCCGCCTTAGTTCGTACTGTACGTTACAATTAAAAAAAGAACTCGAATGAAGTGTCATTTGGATCTAAAGTAGATACATTACTCCTCTGCCGAAAGAAAATAAAAAATACACAAACGCGGCATTGAACATCATTATCGCAACGCCGCAATGGATCTCAGGGCGGCAAATCCCATGTATTAAACTTTTCAGATGAGTGGCAAACAGTAGCGATCTTTAAAGAATACATTTAAAGTGGATCCTTCAGTATCTTTTTAACAAGTCTGCGGGAATACATTCCTGACATGTAAACAGCAGCAGTAACAGTTTTCTAAAAGAGCTACATTATCGTTATTGAGAACTCCAGGTGGATTGTTTGATGTACTTTTATCTGTCTTGTAGTGTACTGCATGAGGTTATTGGTTTTTGTAGTATATGGACATTTAGTGTCCATTCACACTACCGCGACTTGTCAGGCGGTCAATCGCGGTTCATTGTGTGCTACAGGAACCGTTCTAAAGGCGCTTTTCCACTGCATGGAACCGAACGGTTAAACTCGCTTTTGTGCTTTTCCACTGCATGGTACCGCATGGTACGGTGTAGGAACGGTTTGGTACGGTACGGTACGGCGACGCTTTTCCACTACATAGAACCGAACGGTACGCTCTCTAAAACAGTACCACCTCGATTGTGGTTCCAAGAGGTACGATACCGGTACCATATCCCACAATCCTTTGCATGCAGTCACTACTAGCCACTGATTGGTCAGAGAATCGTTGTTATCCCACCCACTTAACTTTAGTACTACTTTAGTGGAAACGCAAACCATACCAAACCGTACCGAACCGTTCCAACACCGTACCAGTCGGTACCAGCAGTGAAAAAGCAAACCGGGCCATTCAGGGCTGAGTAGAGCCGAGCCGGTACTTGCAGTGGAAAAGTGCCATAGGAGCGACACAAGTCGCTCCGACTTAGAAAAAGGTTCCTGTACTACTTTGGGGCGACCTGGAGCGACTTGCATAGACATTCATTATATGAAGTCCGTGCAAGTCGTGCCGAAGTCGCGGTGCATGCGACTTCACAGGTCGCCCCCGAAGTCGTGCCGCGTTAGTGTGAACCGGCACTTAGTGGCAGTTTTGGCCCACTGTAACTTGTTTACAATCTGTTTCGTGCTGGTTAGTTTAGTCCTAGTTAGACCCTTCTCATAGCCCCCAACTGCCCCTGATTTGGCAGGACTGCCCCTGATTTGGCGAGACTGTCCCAGATTTGGAACAAGGTCCCTCTGTCTCTCTTTCCTCCTTATTTGTCCCTCATTTTGGTCTGATTTATATAGTTGTAAATACAATGCACTTTTTATCTTTCAAAAAGTGTTTCCCAGTGGTGCTAAACCTTTCATCCAATTTCTAAATTGCTGCATTTGTAAATTCTCAGAAGGCATTTTAAAGGAATAATAATGGTTAAAAAAAAAAAAAAACACTTGTGGGTTTAACCACACCACAATCACATTTAGTGGATGGTCCGCAGTAGTCACAGGTGAAAGCATGTGCAGCACCTCCACAGTCATCTCCCTTAGACCGCATTAACACTGAAGCGGCACGACTTCGGGGGCGACCTGTGAAGTAGCGCGCACCGCGACTTCGGCGCGACTTGCATGGACTTCATATAATGAATGTCTATGCAAGTCGCTCCGAGGTCGCCCCGAAGTAGTACAGGACCCTTTTTCTAAGTCGGAGCGACTTGTGTCGCTCCTATTAGAACGGGTCCTGTAGCACTGCATGGACCGCGACGGACCACGACTTGTCAGGCTAACAAGTCGCCTGACAAGTCGCGGTAGTGTGAATGGAGACTTAAAGTCTCTCCTCTGCCCAAGCTCATTAGTGCTCACAGGACTGGACTTTCTGTACTCACCTCCTTGCTAGGTACATCTCTCCAGGGAAGAAGCCTTACACCGGGATCTCTAGCTTGGCCTAAAAAGGCCTTTTGCAATCCGCCCTAGCCCCAACCTCTATAAGGGACAGAATGACTACAGCTGGCTCCGCCTATGTACAGGTTCACTCCACCAGGCCTCCTGTCTGTCCAGGGCCTATATATGCTGACTACATCCTCACAAGTGTTCGGCTTCTATGCCCCAAGAGAGAACGTGTCCCTTTCTACCTGGCTTATAACAGGGCAGTGACTCGCCCATGACATCACTGCAGAGGGCTCTACTTAAATGGGACCTAACACCTGATGACCTTACTTTCTATTTTTAACCAAACAATAACTGCAACTGCTAACTGCATCTGCCTACATGTGGCTTTCTGTGCATGTTCAGGAGATCACATGCATATGCAGACATGCCACCCGTGGGTTACCCGCACCACGTCACCCATGACATCACTGCAGGAGGGCTCTACTTAAAAGGGGTCTAACACCTACAGACCTTACTCAAAGTTCCCAACTGACCCTGATTTTGAGGGACTGTCCCTGATTTTGAGGGAATGTCCCTGATTTTGAGGGACTGTCCCTGATTTTGAGGGACTGTCCCTGATTTTGAACAAAGTCCCTCTGTCCCGCTTTCCTCTTCATTTGTCCCTCAATTTGGTCTGATCTATATAGGTGTATATAAAATATACTTTTTATCTTTCAAAAAGTGTTTCCCAGTGCTAAACCTTCCATCCAATTTCTAAATTGCTGCATTCGTAAATGTCAGAAGCCAGTATAAAGGAATAGTAGTGGTAAAAGTACTTGTAGGTTTACCTAATATTTTTTTTATATATAATTCTCCTTTAGGGGGGTGTGGCAGGGTGTGTGTCCTATGCCTACATACTTTTGCTCGTTCCCATCTCAAAAAAAAAAAAAAAAAGTTAAGAGGTATGCCTTCTTCCATGTTTCTCTAGGGTTGGTTTACACCAGATACAGTCCAGTACGTTTTTATTATGCATCAAAAACGCATGGACAGTGTTTAACATGGATTCCAATGGTCCTATTTCACACCAGGGCACAGCGTTTTCGTGCAGTCAATAAAAGCAGGGCTGAGAAGCCCCCTTGTGATAACATTGGGCAATGATAGGTTCTCTTCATGGAAAAATCAGTGGCCTATTAGACCACTGATGCCTCCTGTGACCTCCAAAGCAGCTAACCAGCTGCTTCACTGGCTGTAACAGACTACAGGCATCCAGCTGCAGGGATAGCCAGATCTGCATAGATACACTTAGGAAACCGAGACCAGACTATATATAACACAGTACATTTATTATTAGTAAAACAAAACACAACCAAACACCAGCAAACACAAAATGTGAAGATACAACTAAACCGATAAAATACCTAAACAGCAGCCAATCATTAATATACAGTAGTATATACAGTATGAGGAACACAGATAATAACACAGAGTAATACCAGAGATGCAAGGAAGTAGAGAACTAGGACTGGGATCAGGAACACGGGGAGCAGATATGAGGCAGCAGGGTACAAGACAGGAGCAGGATCAGCCAGGAATCAGGCTCAGGATTTAACAGCAAGAATGCATGGGGTCGGCCGGCAAAACACTGAAGCACCAGGGAAAAGTAGAGGAGGAACTAAATACCCTCCCAGCAGCCAGCATCAGGTGGAGACTGATTACTGGGATCTGCTGGCTGCTAGGAGACACCCGCTGGTGGACACTCAAACTAAAGCCTTCTGCTCTTGGAACCACAGTGCCACCAGCAGGTGATCCACGACCTGACACAGGGAATGACAGCTCTGAAACTGTAAGTGGAAAAACTAAGGAAAGCAAAGGAATCTCTGCAGGCAGCAGTGAGAGTGGGGTCCATAGCGCTGTAAAAGTAATCAAGACAGCTGAAAAAAAAGAAGAACAAGCGGTACCAGGATCATGGCTGCAGCTGCAGCCATAATCTTGTAATAACCACCTTCTGGCAGGATATTTATATACATACAGTACATTGGTCAGCAAGTGATTAAGCAACACTGTACTCCTTGCTGTAAAGCTGTGACTCCATACTTAGAATGCCACCCAAGTGACTTTTCAGGCCGGTCCAGTGACTCACTACACTTGGGTGTCAACATCTATGGTGCCCATCCAAGCCTCAGATACAAAGTGTAGTTGAATGAGATAGAAAGCCAAGGCTCCTTTCAGGCTACTGCCACAGGGCTTAATCATAGCTGTGAGGACCAGAAGGTGTGGCCTGGAAAAAGCCTAGGCCGAGGCAGCTTTCTGTCTCCATTCAATACAATGGGCTTCTAAGGCGTCTTTTAGCTACACCTTGCTGTGAAGCTTTACGATCTGTTGAAATTAAAAAATAATAAAAATTAAAAAAAAAGATAAGAAAGAAAAAAAAATAAGAAAGATTTCCAAAATTAAGCACTGCAAAGAAAAAAACAATTAAAATCAGACCTAATCGATGAATTGTAGAAATAAGTGAAGCTCTAAATTGTTATTTTTCCTCCACTTTGCCAAGACAACAATCAGCGCTCAGTAAGGGTTTTCTGAGCGGAAGAAAATAAACATTTCTGCGGAACATTGTGAAACATGAGCCCCTGGAGACCCTGGAGCCCCGAAGAAGACCACATCAACAAAAACTCGCACCTGTTCTACAGATTGTGTTTGCAGACACGGGCGAGGTGGTAGCGCCATAAGCGACTAAGCGCAAAATACACAACGCCACTAATTATCTTTTTTTGGAGGAGAGGCAGCCAGAAGACAGGTGGTCTCCTCCGTTAAATAATGCATCAGAAATTTTCCTCCCTCGTTGGTACTGCCTTTTTCGACATGATCGCAGCAGACAGCTTTTTGTCTCAACATCTGCCCCGCTTATTTTTAGGAGGCTTACAAGCTGACACGAGCCATTTTTCGGCTGGAATAACAGAGCTGATTGCACCGGCGAGGGTCACGTAGGCGCTCTCAGATGGCCTCGCCATGAAACATTAAAATCTGTACATTTCTCAAATTCAGCTACTACAGCTCATCCGCAAAAGGTCATTTTTGAATAACGGGCATGTTGTCGTAATTTAGGGCCCTAGTCACTGGACCAGGACTGCCTTTTGGAACCACAGCCCTGGGCCTATGACTCTAAATAGGAGGTTATAAGTGAACTTTTCAGATTTTCCTATTTTGTTTCCTCTTCAAGCCTCCTCTACATAGAAACCAACTGTCCTAAATTTTTCAGTTACATCATCTTGGCCCTCTGTCCTATTTATGTTGTGTCCCAGGCCATGTCCTGGGATTACAACATGACCCTCATTTGATTTCCTGCACATGTGCAGTAAAATAAAAAGTAATAATTGTGGGGATCAGGTCAGCAAGTGGGTGCTAATCACATATTTAGAGGCAGGGTCTGGGCAGGACCAACCCATAAGGGGGGGGGCATGGTTTTGCCACACCTACCCAGAAAGTGGGTGGACAAAATGCAAACTGTGGGTGGGAATAACAATGTGGGTGTTGGACCATAAGGTTGGTAAGCATGGCTCTTCTTGAGCCAAAAGAGCAAGGGCCAAAGAGAGCAACTTGCCCACACAGGAGACTGACTTATTATGTACTAGGTGAGGGTTCAGAAGAGGCAATTTTTAAAGCTCAGAGGTCTTAAGAGAAGCCAATTGTTTCCACTCAAGTGCTGGTGGAAAGTGACTCTAGCCGATCCCCTGATACACCTTGATGAGGCCCCTCTGGCAGAAATGTTTGGTAGGAAATGTGCTATTATATAAGGTTGTTTACTGCTATGCCTGTTTAAGTGCTAATGGTTTATGTTCATATGTTTACTAACCAAAATTTGAATCCTATTTTATCTACAAAGCTGTATACTATGTTATGGACAATTGTTGTTGCTGGATTCACCCCCTCCTTTGGGGGACCAAAGATTTCTTGGTGGGGGGAGAGTGTAGCCAGGTGCCGCCGGTTAGAGGCGAACTGCAGGCTTTCTCTTTCTTCCTCTCTTCCCCCTCCCAGTGCTGTGTCACTGCCGAGAGGAGCACCGTGCTGTGTGCACTTCATCTGGCTCTCTCCTCTCACTCCTTGCTGCTGTGTAAAGCACTTCTCTGTTTGTGGTTGATCTCTCGCTTCTGGCATCGGCGTATCAGTTCCAATCAGGATCAGTATGGGTACAGTATGGGTTATCTATACAGGGGAGTTAATATATCAAACTAGGCACCCATAGGATTGTCACGTCACCACTTTTAAGTGGACTAACCCTTTAACTTTGACTATTTTGATAGGAGTACTGTTTATTGTAACTTTCAGAACATTACAAGTCTGCATACATAAATGACTGATTTGTCATTAAAAACAACAGCATTATACATTTTGAACAACTCCACTTTGTTTCAAAATGGCATCCTTGAGGTCCAGTCCAGTGGCCTGGCCTAGGCTGAGGTGGTGGCCTCCTACTGAAGGCTGGAGAAAGCATTTCCTCAGCCTCCTAATCATCATTAATCCCCTCTCCTCCTGATCTGTATGGTAATTAACCTGCCATTCACGGCTATTAGCTTTCTCTGCCATCAATCATTTTTTCCCCCATTATATGAAAGAACACATTCTTGGCATCCATTTAGGTGTGCATACTCCAAAAACACATCCCTGACGTCCCTTTAGACCTGCATCAGCAGATTGCTCAGCTAAAGTTCTCAGCATCCAGTGACCAGCAGGGAGCAGAATGAACATTCAAAAGGATGCCAGGGATGTGTTCTTTCCTACTCTAATGTCCTGGTGCCTAACCTGTGGCCTGAGGGTTACATGCAGCCATTTGATGTTTGAAGTGCTGCACTTGCCCCTCCCCCCACCAGTCAGTAAAGGGAGCATTGATTTGTAAAAGGGCCCTTAATAGTAGTAGTCTAGTGGTTTCATGCAACATATCCCTAGTCTCTGACTTCTGTTGCAGTGGTTGGAGACTTCAGTCTTCAACTACTCCTGAAAAACAATCTCTGATCATTTGTTCTAGGAAGCCTTCAGTCTGTAACTGTTTTCTGTAATAAATACTATTTGTGGCTCTTTGGAAACATTAGGGGCTGCATTTTTGCCCCCCCCCCCTCCTTCCCTTTACCTTGCAAGTTGATAAACTCTAATGAAATAAGAGCCAGCAGACAGAAATAGTAATGAAGCCAATGGGTCTCAAAACAGGTATTTCTTGAAATTTTTAAAAAAAAGGTATTATATGTATACATTACACTTCAGATTCACATTTTTTGTTTCCCCTATAGTCCTTTAGTATTGGAAATAGAGGAGAGACAGAGCTCTGAAAAGCAGCCCACAGGCACTTCAAAGGGAACGCTTTCCTCCCCAGAATTCCTTGCAGCCAGGATGGTTATCTGTAAACTTTCTGAAGTCAATTGTTCTTTTTTTTTTTCTGCCCGTTATTATTCCTGAAAGGCTAAATAGCTGAAGTTGCCGGTGACATCTATCACCTGAATTATACAGCGTTTTATTTAATTAAACGGATCAATGGCGTGCCGCGTGTAAAATCATTATAATCCAGTCAGGAAAGTAAAGAATTGAAAGGCTAGAGGACAAGGAGAAAATTAGCGCAGAACAATTAGACCTGACAAATCTTTAATGGGACTTTGAAGGCCGGCTGCCGCCTTCTCTCCTACCGCAGGTTCACCTGAAGACGCAAATTTGAGCGTTTCTCACCGGAAACAATGGGGGAACAGGGAGAACGAGGGGGAAGATGAAATGATTTATGATAATTTGCTGGAACAAAAGAACATTCCAGGTGGAAGGAAGAAGTCGACGGAATTTAGAGCTTAAGGAAAATAAATTGATGTCACGAGACAAAGGAAGGTAGAAGGCCCGTTTCTTCCCACCGCACACAGATAATAACTCATATTTTATTCATTTATCTGCTCTTTTATGTCTTCCAAACTTGTTCACACCATTACATTAACATGGTAAATGGATGGTTATTTAAAAGTGTTTTCATAAATGGTTGGTGGTTGAGAACGAGATGGATTATGGGCCTGATGTGTCATGGATATTGTTCTTTTTAAATCTTTTTTGTTTTTGAAGGTCCTTGGGGGCGGTTTGTCGAAACCCTGTAAACAAAAAAGTGAACTGTGAAATCACAGCACACAAAAAAGTCAGAGGGTACAGAATTGCCAAACTTCTGAAGAGGAAGGGCCTCTAACCCTGAACCTCCTGGGCTGCAAGGCTCCTGACAGAGGCATGGTATGCTATGGTCTACCTAGGCTAAAGCCAGGTGGACTCCACTCCTCCTGGAGTACAAGGCTTCTGACAGAGGCAAGGTACTTCATTATTTACCTAGGCTGAAGTCAGGTGGACTCCAATCCTCCCGGGGGGGGGGGGTGTAAGGCTCCTGACAGAGGCAAGGTACGCCATGGTCTACCTGGGCTGAAGCCATCTGGACCCCACTCCTCCTTGGGTGCAAGGCTCCTGACAGAGGCAAGGTACTCCATGGTCTACCTAAGCTGAAGCTAGATAGACCCCCCCCCCCTCCTTCCAGGGTGCAAGGCTCCTGACAGCGGCAAGATCTACCATGGGCTACCTAAACTGAAGCCAGGTGGACCCCACTCCTCCCGGGGTGCAAGGCTCCTCATAGAGACAAGGTATGCCATGGTCTACCTCAGCTAAAGCCAGGTGGACCCCACTCCTCCTTCTATGCAAGGCTCCTGACAGAGGCAAGGTACTCCATGGTCTACCTAGGCTTAAACCAGGTGGATCCCACTCTTTCCAGGGTGCAAGGCTCCTGACAGAGGCAAGGTACTTCATGGTTTACCTAGGCTGAAGCCAGGTGGACTCCACTCCTCCCGGGGTGCAAAGGTCCTGACAGAGGCAAGGCACTTCATGGTTTACCTAGGCTAGAGCCAGTTGGACCCCACTTCTCCGGGGGTTCAAGGTTCCTGACAGAGGCAAGATATGACCTGGTCTACCATGGCTGAAGCCAGGTGGACCCCACTCCTCCTTGGATGCAAGCAGGGCCGGCCTTTGGGGTGTGCGAGCTGTGCGGCCGCACAGGGCGCCATGGGCAACAGGGGCGCCGTGCGGCCATCACAGCTCGCAGATGATCAGGCCACACAGCGGGAGGTAAGCGGCGACCGTGGCCTGGAGGTCCAGTGTGGGGGGCTCTGCATTGGGTGGTCTCTGATGTAAGGGGAGCTCTGTGTGGGGAGTCTCTCATGTAAGGGGGGGCTCTGTGGAGGTCTCTAATGTAAGGAGGTCTTTGATGTAAGGGGGGCTCTGTGGGGATCTCTAATGTAAAGGGGTATTTGATGTAAGGGGGGCTCTGTGAGGGGTCTCTAATGTAAGGGGGACTAAGCTATTAGTGATCATAAAAAAGAAAAGTCAAATAAAGTGCAAAAAAGTGCAAGAAAATGTGCGGGGGGGGGGGTGGGGTGGGGGTCACGCGCGCGGTGGGGGGGGGGGCACAGGATTAGCTCGCACAGGGCGCCTGAACACCTAAGGCCGGCCCTGGATGCAAGGCTCCTGACAGACGCAAGGTACTCCATGCTCTACCTAAGCTGAAGCCAGGTGGACCCCACTCCTTCCAGGGTGCAAGGCTCCTGACAGAGGCAAGGCCCTTCATGGTTTGCCTAGGCTGAAGCCAGGTGCACTCCGCTCCTCCCAGGCTGCAAGGCTCCTGACAGAGGCAAGTTATGCCATGGTCTACCTAGGCTATAGCCAAGTGGACCCCACTCCTTCTTGGGTGCAAGGCTCCTGACAGAGGCAAGGTACTCCATTGTCTACCTAGGCCAAAGCCAGGTGGACCCCCCTATTCCCAGGGTGCAATGCTCCTGACAGAGGTCTTCCTAGGTTGAAGCCAGGTAAACCCTACTCTTCCGAAAGTGCATAGCTCCTGACAGAGGCAAGGTACATCAGGGCCTACTTAGACTGAAGCCAGGTGGACCCCACTCCTTGGGGACCAGCTGAAGGCAGTCCACTAAGTACTTGGTGAGGGGCTCTCCCAAAGGGAAACTTCTCCAGTTAGGGAGAGGAAAAAGACCTGAAGGACACAGTGCCTCCCCCCGACATCAGCGCAGGCCTCCTGATGACCTGCACCCTCCATCTCCCAAAAAAAGGCCATTTGGCTGGTTTTAAAATTGCCCTTGGTTAGCCAAAAGGCCTGGTGCAAGAACAGCATACAGTGACGTGACCTAGTGCAGGTGAAACACCAATGGTTGTGCAGCCCAAAAGTGTTCTTTTCCGGTACACCCTGGGACGCCACATCCAGGGGATACATCACTGGGTGTGTGAACGGGGGCTAACAGTTGTTATAACTATTGTTATACCCTCGATCTTTTCCATTCCACCATAATCAGTATTGCATTACACTGGCATTCTGCAGTTCAGCTGCTTTAAAAATACATACATGGGAAAGGCAAATCAAAAGGCTGAAATTTCGGAGGCTTTTTATATTGTGCACAATCTGGCCTGCAGATTTTTAGCCGAGAGAATGGGACATTAATCTGAGGAGCATTGAGAGCGGCAGCGACGGCAGATGAATATGGTATAGCTTGTAATGTAGCCCAGTGGAGTACTTCCCGGGAAACAAAATGTAAAATGTCTCTGTATGTACGCTCGGCTGCACAGTATCTAGATTACAGCTCTGCAGACGAATGCTCTTGCTGAGGTTTTTGCTAATGTTTGCAATTTAATTGGGAGTAAAATAGATAGATACAAAGCAGAGATGACACAAAGATGTGATAATCATAGTCATCAAGCAGGTGTATGCTCGGTTGACAGCTAAATCTGGAAGACAACAGCTCTCGTCTAGTGAAACTACAAGTCCCAGCAGCAAATTCCATACAGGTCATTCCGTAATTGCCTATATAAAATTAGAAGGTCATGTCCATATATGGTCAATGACGCAACTGGGAGACCCCGCCCCCTTGTATGTACCAACTGTCACCCACCAGACTTGTCATTCAGTGCGTGACAAGCGAAGGTATGGGAAGTGTATTATTGGTGACTAGGGGAGGGCTGGGCCAGGGGCAGGGGGGCAATTGCCCCCTAGGCCACTCTGATACCCCATAAAAAGGCTGCGCCGGTTCTGCCATAGACATGCCTAAAGGATTCCTATTGAAGAAAAGTAAAAAGTCCCTGCCACTGACCTACTGAGTGTTCGTTGAAGACAAGGACAGAGCGCAGGCCTCTCCCCCAACATGGATGGTGTAAACTGTGTTTGAGCAGAGGCCGGTTCCGTGCCCCACTGGAGACTCTCTTCCCCTGGCCAGCCTCAACCGAGCTGTCCCAGCTACCCCCAACCCTGCGGGAACCCAGATTCGGCCAGTGAGTAGAGAGTACCTGGAGCTTAGCTTCAACCTGGAATGGGGGTCAGGAGGAGACCAGGAAGAGGACGAGCGGGAGGGAGGCCAAGTCGCTGCACCATGAACCTCTGGTTTGCACTGAAAGTTGCCAGTCAGCCCCTATTGGCAACGTTTTCCTTCTTTCAGCGGGTCAGTGGTAGTTGGGCCTCATGATTGATGTGGATCTGCTGGATTGATGGTTTTACATCAAGGGACGTTTTTTTTTTTTTCTTTTAACCCCTTCACACCTCGGGGTAAAACAGATCTCAATGACTAAGCACAATTTTGCAACTTTTACATGTGTTAGTAAAACTGTACATATCACAACTACTTTTTGCATCCAGGTGGATAATGCCACGTTTTTTTTTTTTTTTTTTCTTAGGACAAATTGGGCTTTCATTTGGTAGTAAATGGTAAAGGATATCTCCTATTTTTATTTTTTTTAACCACTTTAGCACTGCTCACATTGCTGCTACTGCAGCAATGTGGCCCGTTACCGTCCAGCGACGTAGACCTACGTCGCTGGACTCCGCCCCTTGTGGGCGGCGGGCGCGCGCCGCCGGGGGCTCGCTCCCGCTGTTTTCAGTCACAGCGGGAGTCGGGCCAGGGGAGGAGCGGCGTCGATCGCCGCTGCTCTTCCCCGATCGTCGGGGAATCTAGTTTGGAGATCCGCCCGCTTGTGTAAACAGAGCGGGCGGACCTCCTAAGTGACAGGCAGGGTCAGATTGCAGGATTCAGCATAGCTGAACATGCGATCTGTCCCTGACTCACTCAGTCCCCTCCCCCCACACACGTTAGTAAGCTCCAGGCATACATTAACCCCTCCCTCTCCAATAAAATTAACCCCTTCCCTGCCAGTGTCATTTTTACAGTAACAGTGCATATTTATAGCACTGATTACTGCAGTAATGTCACTGGTACCCCCAAAAGTGTCAAAAATGTCAGTCAAGGGTCCGATCTGTCCGCCGCAATGCCGCAGTCCCGCAAAAAAAATCGCAGATCGCCGCCATTACGCGTTAAAAAAAAAACACCAAAAATGACAGAAATCTTTCCCTTAGTTAGTAAAAGCAATAACTTTTGCGCAAACCAATCAAAATACGCTTATTGTGATTTTTTTTTTACCAAACATAGGTAGCAGAAAACAAATTGGCCAAAAATGTAAAAAAAATTAGATTTTTACATTTTTTTGGGGGAGAATTTCATATAAAAAAATGTTAAAAATATTGTTATTTTTTCAAAATAAACGCTCTTTTTTTGTTTATAGCGCAAAAAGTAAAAATCGCACAGGTGATCAAATACCACTAAAAGAAAGCTCTGTTTGTGGGAAAAAAAGGACGTAAATTTTGTTTGGGTACGGCGTCGCACGACCGCGTAATTGTCAGTTAAAGTCGCACAGCACCGAATTGCAAAAAGTGGCCTGGACGTAAGACAGCAAAATCCTCTGGTGGTAAAGTGGTTAATCAAAGGAAAACTGTCCCAAAATAGTAAAAAAAAAAAAAACATTTTTTAAATGTATCTGTATATTTCTTGTTACTACTATACCCTACCACCAAAGAAAACCCCAAAATAAATTCTTCTTCTGCTGACGATGTCAGTGATACCACATATGTGTATGCTATTTATTGTTCATACGCGTTGTACAGCCCAGATACAATAGTACGCATTTTGCTTTTGTTTTTTGTCCAACCTAAAACACACTGACACTAATTTAAAAAAAAAAAGAAAAAAAAAATTAAAATGAAAAAAAAAAAAAAAAAATCCTGCCCAAAATATACTGACCCTGACCTTGACTAACCCTGACACTAACCTAGCTCAAACCTTGATCTAGGTATTTGTTCTTTATTTTTTCTTTAATGTTTTATTATGTATTTATTTCAATTTTTTTCTTACACACGTTTTCTTCCTCTCTCTACAAAGAAAGAGAAAGATACAATTTATCTTTCTTCTCCATTCACAGAGAGAAACACTGGGGCAGGCTACACAGTGACTGATTATTGTGGTAGCCAATCAGAGGCTACTACAGCGATCAGGTGACCCGAAATCGGGAGTTCCGGGTCCCCATCGTTATTATGGGGCCTGGGGATCTTGGTGAGACCCCGGTCTCTGTGATGGAAGTGCGCTGTGTAGGTCATTCTCAGCACAAAGGGGGATACGCAGATCTGTGGCCCCATGGAAAAAAGCCCAATGCAGTGGAGCCGCATATACTGCATGTGTTACGTCAGTGGGAAGGGTCTAATAAAAGACTTGTCAAATGTTTGGGTGTCTTTATTTATAGGCTACAACTTTTTGTTTGTGAATGAATAGGGGTACTCGGTATCCTATACAAGTTCACATGGTGGGGTGGTATCTGGGTGCACCCTTATTGTTAAAGGATGTTCCAGATTTTAAAAAGCCCCCCAACAGACCCTCTTGTCAGGACCTGGTTCACCTAATGGTGGCATTGTGCTTCCCATAGTGGGAGGCTGCAGTTCCAGTGTCCACCAGCGGGTGTCTCCCAGCAGCCAGCAGTCTCCATCTGATGCTGGCTGCTGGGTAGGTACTGTATATAAATTCTCCTCTGCCATTACACGTTGCGTCAGTGTTTTGATTTGCTTGCTGTGCTAATCTGATGCTGTTGCCATTTATCTTGTTTCTGATCTTGATCTAGCCCTGTATTCTACCCTCAACCCTGCTGCTTTGGATCTGCACCCCTTTTTTCTGTACCCAGTCCTGATTCCTGCCTTCCTTGCAGCTATGGTGTTCCTTGTGTTCTTTATCTTGCATATACTGTATATTGTATATAGTTTGTTAGGCTTCCTGTTAGTTAGGCATTTTGGTTATATGGTTGTATCTTCCTGTTTGCTTGTTTCCTGTTTGGTGTGTGGATGTCTTTTGTTTTGCTATTAATATATTTACTTAATTATATATAGTCTGGTCTCAGTTTCTAGGTGTAGCCCCGCAGATCTGGCCATCTTTGCTGCTGAATCCTGACACCCCCTTAACCACTGGCCAGGGTTATGGGGAGGAGGCCTTTGTTCTCATTAACATAAAGACAAGGTTCTTTGCCAGGGAGGTCCCCCTGTTGTAGTTCAGGAGGAAGGGGGGGTGGGTCACGTCCCAAACTTATGTTTACACCAAACCTTGAGCTCATCCCTACTGAAGATGAGAAAGGTCAGCAAATTGGAAATGCAAGAAATAAGTGGTGATAAGGGTGTGTTGGGGTGAGGGATAAGTTTGGTGGGGGATGAATAAGAGCGGAGACTGCGAGTCAGGCCTTCTCATTCAACATCAGCGCCTGAATTCACAAATGTGCTTCTGGAAGAATGGTTAAAGTTTTTTCCCATAGACACACTCCTAAACCTCGTGGACAGCCTTCCAAAAAGAGTTGAAGCTGTTATAGCTGCAAAGGGTGGGCCAACTCAATAGTGAACCCTACCTTCATACCCCACTGATACCCTTTGTTCATCCCTTGCAAAAGGCCATCTGCAAATTCATTATATTGATCTTAAATATACAGTAGTTACAAGCTGAATCGCTTTTTTTAAAAAAATGTGTTTTTTAATATAATATTATTTCATATAAATACCATTGTTGGCCTATATATGTGGCCTTTGCAGTGTTATAGAACATTGTGAAAGGAGATAAGATTTTATATTCTACTGAAGATTTCTGTATGCCTTTTGTATCGCTCCGGGTACATTGTGCATTCTACAGAGCAAGGTGCAGATTCCTTTTTGTTCCTGTTGTATTCTGCATTGTTAACAAAGGTTTCCTGTTCACACCACTGAAAAAACAAAATGTGGAATATGATGGTCCTATATATATATAAAAGATGATGACATGATAAAAATAATAATGTGGAAACACATCTTTAATGTGTCTCTAAATCTAAAATATATTTTTAAATTTATTGCAATTCTTTTTTTTTTTATATTGACTTAATTACTTTTGTTTTAGCCCTGATAAAGGGGAAATGTAAAGGACTCTAATGCCTCGTTTCCACTGAGCGGATCGGTTCGGTACGGTACGCTAATTTGAGTGTTTCCATTATGAAAGTGGCCCATACAACCGAACCAAACCGCACCATTCCTGGTCCTCCTTCAGATGTAGGGCCATAGGAAATGGTACGGTATGGTTAGGGCGGAGCTACTGGCATCACACGATAGATTCCACTGATTGGCGGACAGGAAAACTTCAATGCTCACGTCAAATGAAAGAGCAAAACAAACACCTCATTTGGTGTAAACCCCGCATGGTTCCTGGTGGCCCCACTTGCAGTGGAAACGCTCTCCTGAATAGGCTGGACCATTCTAACCCTTCCAAACTGTACCGACCCGAACCGTTCCGCTCAGTGGAAACAAGGCATTAAATGCGTTGGCTAATACTAAATGAGGAACTATACATCCTGTTTTTGTCGCACAGTCTGGCACTCTATTCTTCTTTTCTGTGTTTATGCCCCATTGGGGGATTTTTCTTAATTTCCTGGCAGGAAACACACCAAGAAGTGAGAGGAAATTTCTCCAAAGTGAGGGATATCTTCTCTCAAACAATTGTCCCTAAAGCAAGTTTCCCCCATATACACATTAAGGTCTTCCCTCACTTTCTGGTCCAGTGACAATGGTCACTTGTTACACTCACCTCTCCAGGGATCCAGTAGTAGGTCTTTTTCTCAGACACAATGAATCTGGCACCAACGAGCATTGGTGCTGAGGCTAATTAGAAGACAGCTGTCTTGGTTTGTGCTTGCTTAAAGGTTAGGGGACACATTGCTCTGAATTTCAGAAACGCATTGCTACACCTAAGCCTACTGCAGTTCTCCATGCCTGCCTTCTGTTCATTGACCCCTGTGCATTCTTGTGTCTCCAGTGACTCCTGTGACCCTTGTGTGTTACTGTGTCTCCAGTGAGTCTCGTGTCTTCAATGACCCAGAAGACCCTTATGCATTCCTGTGTCTCCAGTGACCCCTGTGCATTGCTTTGTCTGCAGTGACTTTTACATTCATGTGTCTCACTCCAGTGACTCTTATGTCTCCAGTGACTCCTGTGTGTTCCTAAGTCTACAGTGACTCCTGTGTGCTCCTGTGTCTCCAGTGACCCCTGTGCGTTCATGTGTCTCCAACGACTCCTGTGCCTCCAGCGACCCCTGTGTGTTCCTGTGTCTCCAGTGACCCCTGTGCGTTCATGTGTCTCCAACGACTCCTGTGCCTCCAGCGACTCCTGTGTGTTCCTGTGTCTCCAGTGACCCCTGGGCCTCCACCGGCACCTGTGCATTCCTGTGTCTTTAGTGACTCCTGTGTTTCCAGTCACCCATGTGTCCCTGTGTCTCCAGTGACCCCTGGGTCTCCAGTGACTACTGTGTCTCCTGTCACCCCTGTGCGTTCCTGTGTCTCCAATGACCCTTGGGTCTCCAATGAACCCTGTGCATTCCTGTGTCTCCAGTAACTTCTTTGCCTCTAGTGACCCCTGTGCCTTCATGAGTCTCCATTGACCCCTGGATCTCCAGTGACTCCTGTGTCTCCAGTCACCCCTGTGCATAACTGTGTCTCCAATGACCCCTGTGCATTCCTGTGTCTCCAGTGACTCCTGTGCCTTCAATGAACCCTGTGAGTTCCTGTGTCTCCAGTGACTCCTGTGCCTTCAATGAACCCTGTGAGTTCCTGTGTCTCCAGTGACTCCTGTGCCTCCAGTGACCCCTCCGTCTCCAATGATGCCTGTGCGTTCCTGTGTCTCCAGTGACTTCTGTGCCTGCAGTGACCCCTGTGCGTTCCTGTACCTCCAGTGACTCCTGTGCCTCCCTGTGTCTCTAGTGACCCCTGTGTATTCCTGTGTTTCCAGTAACACCCTGTGCATTCCTGTTTCCTGCAACTCCAGTGACTCATAGATCTCCAGTAACCCTTGTGTCTCTAGTGACTGCTGAGTCTCCGGTGGCTCCTTGTGCATTGCTATGTCTCCAGTGTGCTTCCTGTGTCTCAATGATCCCTGTGCATTCATGTGTCTCCAGTGACTCTTGTGTCTCCAGTGACCCTTGTGTCCCCAGTGACTCATATGTCTTCAGTAACCCATGCGTCTCTAGTGACTGCTGAGTCTCTGGTGGCTCCTTGTGCATTGCTATGTCTCCAGTGTGCTTCCTGTGTCTCAATGATCCCTGTGCATTCATGTGTCTCCAGTGACTCCTGTGTCTCCAGTGACCCTTGTGTCCCCAGTGACTCATATGTCTCCAGTAACCCTTGCGTCTCTAGTGACTGCTGAGTCTCTGGTGGCTCCTTGTGCATTGCTATGTCTCCAGTGCTTCCTGTGTCTCAATGACCCCTCTGCATTCATGTGTCTCCAGTGACTCCTGTGTCTCCAGTGACCCTTGTGTCTCCAGTTACTCCTGTGTCTCCAGTGACTTCAGTGTGTTTCTTTTGTCTCCTTGCTCACTCCTGTTTATCTTGGGACCTGTGCACTTTTATGTTTCCATTACTCCAGGGTGTTCCTGTGTACTGCTGTGTCTACAGTGCCCCCTGTGTCTCAAGTGTGCTCATGTGCACCCCTTTGTCCCCAATGCACACCTGTGCATCCACTTGACTCCAAAGTAAAGGCTCAGTGCACCCATTTCTCCACTCAGCCTCCAGTTTTCCCCACAGTTGTTGGCCCTACTATGTTTCATCACTATTGCCCTTTACTGCCTCTCCTCCTTCAGGTACACACCTGCAATCACCTGGACTATCCGTCTTCCTGTAGTTATGCCCTGCCCCCTATCTGTGACATCACCAGGACAAATATAGAGGGTAAATCTCCCCAATGGAGATGCAGACAGCAATAAAACCCATACAGATGATTGATTAAAAGATTCTTCCACACTCCATCCAAAATGTTAACAAAAACCTTTAATTTGAGAAACTGAATAAGTTAAAATTTTATTTTTTGGAGACAGATTCTTTTTAAAGATTAATAACTGTGATAAAGCCCAGATTGCATCAAAATGAAAAGAGCAGGAGGAATAAAAATAATAGGCTATCTGGCGATAAAATAGAAATAATAATGAGAAAAAAATATGTGGTAAATCAGACAATGAGCTTTCTGTGTTACAGGTGACATGCATGTTGATGAGTCCCACAGATAATGAGTTACACAGATTACAGCCCCGGACAGGCTCTCGGGGACATCATTAGTGCTTCATGAAGTGTGTTATGGTTTATTATAATGGATAAAGTAATGACCGCGGTGTCACAGTGCCAGCAGCAGATGGGACGGCTCCTGTTTAAGAGTTATGATAATTATTTGTGTTTTTCTTTATGCCCTCTCTGAAAACAATTAAGGCATTGATTAAATGGGCCGAGCCCAATTAGGACCAAGATGGAAGAGCCAAAGGGTTATTTTTACATTGCAAAAATAAAACAACAAAAATGTCCGTCCATCCAGAACTAGAATTTTCCATTTTTGGAGGATGCCGGTACATTTAAAGATAGGTTTTTTTTTTCTTGCAGGATTTTACATTCATTGTTTTTGCAATAGGGGCCCAGTGATAATTAACGGAGGTGAAAACACATATCCGAAATGAAGCCAGGAGCTCGAATGGGATATATCACCACTGGAGTCCCCTAGAGATAAAATGGATTGCTTAAGCTGGGCAAACATTATACATTTTTTTTTTTTTTCAATTTCCTTTAGATTTACCTTCGAAAAAGTAGAACAAAGAACCTGCCTGACTGCATACAAGTTGAAGGTGTTTAGGTTTGACCTCATATGGTTTTGATAAAGCTAAAAGAAAATTGTACAAGAGGCTTGGCCATACACGGTTCGAATCTCGGTTGGTTCAGCAGGAAACAGCCGAGATTCGAACCGTTAATGGGCAGGCTCCTTTGGCCGCTAGCTCTAATCACTGTCTTCTCCTGGTGGGGGCAGCTTCCCCCACTCACCCTCACTTCCCCGATGAAAGCAGAAAATTGCTCTGCAGGAGAGATTCCCCTGTCAACTCTGTGTTAATGAGGGAATTGTGCAAATTTCTTTCCTGCAACACGTGGTTGCAGGAAAGAATTTAGCATTGTGTATGGCCTGCCTTAGACTGACATACTTCTAGTGTAACTTTCGGTGGACTGACCCCTTCTCTCCTCTTCCATCCTCTGTAACCCCCCCCCCCCCCCTCTTACATTCACTCCTCTGTCCTTCTCCCCCTCTCCTCTCTAATCCCCTTTCCCCTCCTTCCACCGCCTCTCTTCTCCTCTGTCTTTTCCTTTTCTCTGCTTTCCCTTTATCTGTCCTCTAACCTCCCTTCCTCTCCACCCCCTCATTTTCTCTCCCTTCATCTGTTCTCTGCTCAACTTTTCGAATCTTTCCTCCCCACCTCTCCTCTCCTCTCCTTTTCTCTGTCTTCCACCCTTCCCACCTCTCCTCTGTCTTTTCCCTTCCCTCCTTTCCTCTCCCATCCTCTGTCCTTTCCTTTCCCACCTCTACTCTCCAATCCTTTGTCCTTTCCCTTCCCCTCTCCCATCCTCTGTCTCTTCCACCTCTCCTCTCTTACCATCTGTCCTTTCCCTTCCCACCTCTCATCTCCCATCCTCTGTGCTTTCCCTTCCCACCTCCTGTTTCCCATCCTCTGTCCTTTCCCTTCCCACCTCCCCTCCTCTCCCACCCTCTGTGCTTTCCCTTCCCACCTCTCTTCTCCCATCCTCTGCCCTTTCCCTTCCCCCCTCTCCTCTCCCATCCTCCACCCTTTCCCTTCCCTTCCCTTCCCACCTCTCTTCTCCTCTGTCCTTTCCCTTCCCACCTCTCTTCTCCCATCCTCTGTTCTTTCCCTTCCCACCTCTCCTCCCCCATCCTCTGCTCTGCCCTTTCTCTCCCCTTTCTCCTTTCCCATCCTCTGTTCTTTCCCTCCCCTCTCTACTCTCCTATCCTCTGTCCTTTCCCTTCCCACCTCTCCTCTCCCAACCTCTGTCCTTTCCCTTCCCACCTCCCCTCCTCTGCCACCCTCTGTCCTTTCCCTTCCCACCTCTTCTCTCCCATCCTCTGTTCCTTCCCGTTCCACCTCTCCTCTTCCATCCTCTGCCCTTTCCCTTCTCCCCTCCCCCATCCTCTATTCTTTCCCTTCCCACCTACTGTTTCCCATCCTCTGTCCTTTCCCTTCCCACCTCCCCTCCTCTCCCATCCTCTGTGCTTTCCCTTTCCACCTCTTCTCTCCCATCCTCTGTTCTTTCCCTTCCTACCTCTCCTCTCCCATCATCTGTCCTTTCCCGTCCCACCTCTACTCTCCCATCATCTGCCCTTTCCCTTCCCACCTCTCCTCTCCCATCCTCTGCCCTTTCCCTTCCCACCTCTCCTACCCTCCACCCTTTCCCTTCCCACCTCTCCTCTCTTCTGTCCTTTCCCTTCCCACCTCTCTTCTCCCACCCTCTGCTCTGTCCTTTCTCTCCCCTTTCTCCTTTCCCATCATCTGTTCTTTGCCTCCCCTCTCTACTCTCCCATCCTCTGTCCTTTCCCTTCCCATCTCCCCATCTCCTCTTTCCCATCCTCTGTCCTTTCCCTTCCCACCTTCCCTCTCCCATCCTCTGCCCTTTCCTTTCCCTTTTCACCTCTCCTCTGTCCTTTCTCTCCCCTCTCTCCTCTCACATCCCCTATTCTTTTCCTCCCCTTCCGACTCTCCCATCCTCTGTACTTTCCCTTCCCACCTCTTCTCTCCCATCCTCTGTCCTTTCCCTTCCCACCTCTTCTCTCCCATCCTCTGTCCTTTCCCTTCCCACCTCTCCTCTCCCATCCTCTCTCCTTTCCCTTCCCACCTCTCCTCTCCCATCCTCTGTACTTTCTCTTCCCACCTCTCCTCTCCTCTCCCATCCTCTGTACTTTCCCTCCCCACCTCTTCTCTCCCATCCTCTGTCCTTTCCCTTCCCACCTCTTCTCTCCCATCCTCTGTCCTTTCCCTTCCCACCTCTCCTCTCCCATCCTCTCTCCTTTCCCTTCCCTCCTCACCTCTTCTCTCCCATCCTCTGTCCTTTCCCTCCCCTCCCCTCTCCTCCACTCCTTTTCTCATCTCTCTCTCTCTCTCTCTCTCTCTCTCTCTCTCTCTCTCTCTCTCTCTCTCCTTTTCCTTTTTTCATTCATTTTTACATTTCTTAGTGTCTCCCTACCACCTTCCCATTATTAATTGCTCCCCCACCTCCCAGCGTTCACACCCAGCGTACATCATCACATCGCCAGGGGCTGCGAATGTAACCTTCTACAAAATTATTAATGGCTCCCCCCATCGTCCCTGGACGACTCCCCTTTTGAAGGTAAAGTCTGCAATCTGTCACCTCTGGCCGATCCACTGAAAAATACATCCAATTCGGCTGGAGGGGACACCCAGGAACGCAGGCACAGCTGCTTCACTGTCGCAGGCCGCTGCCTCTCTACAAATAACTCCGGAGAAGCTGCTTCTTCTCCTGAAATCGGGCACATCTGGGCTCTGCCTGGCACCACAGGGCACACAGTCAAACATATGGTTCTTAAAAGAGAACTCCAGCCTCATTAAAATAAATTGAGATTGCTTTAGAATCAAAAAAATTTTCAAATCACAAAATTTAATTAATGAGGAATTCCAGAACATCGCAAAACCTGCCATCATGTCCCAGCAGTCACTGCAACTGTGCTAAAGGGTCACCTAGAACAGGGATATGCAAATTGTGTACCCCCAGCTGTTGCAAAACTGCAAGTCCCATCATGCCTCTGCCTCTGGGTGTCATGCTTGTGGCTGTCAGAGTCTTCCTATGCCTCTTGGGACTTGTAGTTCTGCAACATCTAGCAGGGCCACAGTTTGCATATCTCTGATCTAGAAGGTCAATAAGACTGCGGGGGATAGGAAGGGGAGAGGGGTGGGTAAGCAATAGATCGAGGTTGGCTATGGGACATACACATTGTAACAACCATCAGGGTGACAAAGAATGCTGTAAATGGCATTATACTGCAGATGACACTAAGAACAGCTGAGTGGGCGGAGTTGGGAATAACCCAAATACCCACAGGAAATGGTGTTCCCAAGATTCCAGCCTACGGTCAGAAAGGCAATATATGACCTGCTGGACTACAGCTTTTTGGTTACCCGAGTAAGGAATACATGGGCAGTATATGTATCTGCCATACAAATTTAAAGGCTCACTCCACTGAAAGTTATATTTTGGCTATAGGTAGACATAGGACTGAGTCAGCTTCTGACTTCTTATATACCTTAAGTGTTCCAACAATGAGATCTCCCGGCTATCATTTCTGTCTCTGCTCTTGCCTGCCTGGCAGTTTTGAATATTCTCGCCCACCTCTGTGTGTCCCAGCTCCTACCTTTACATCGTCTATAATATACAGTTAATGCAGATCCAGCAGGGATGGTGGGAACGCCTTGCAATGGGCACAGCAGATGTACAGATCAGAGAACTCAGCACAGGGATGTGAGAACCCCTCATAATGGGCACAGCAGATGTAAAGATCAGAGAACACAGCACAGGGATGTGAGAACCCCTCATAATGGGCACAGCAGGTGTACAGACCTGGGAACTCAGCATGGTGGGAACCCCTCATAATGGGTACAGCAGATGTACAGATCTGTGAAATCAGCACAGGGATGGTGGGAACCCCTCCTAATGGGTACAGCAGGTGTACAGACACAGGAACTCAGCACAGGTATGGTGGGAACCCCTCATAATGGGTACAACAGGTGTACAGATCTGGGAACCCAGCACAGGGATGGTGGGAACCCCTCATAATGGGCACAGCAGGTGTATCAACCCAGAAACTCAGCACAGGGATGGTGGGAGCCCCTTATAAGGGACACAGCAGGTGTACAGACCTAGGAACCAGACACAGGGATGATGGGAACCCCTCATAATGGGTACAGCAGATGTACAAACCTGGTAACTCAGCACAGGGATGGTGGGAACCCCTTCTAATTGGTACAGCAGGTGTACAGTCCCAGGAACTCAGCGCAGGGATGGTGGGGACCCCCTAATGAGCACAGCAGGTGTACAGACCCAATACCTCAGCAAGGGATGGCGGGAACCCCTTCTAATGGGTACAGCAGGTGTCCTTACCCGTAAACTCAGCACAGTGATGGTGGGAACCCCTCATAAGGGACACAGCAGGTGTACAGATCCGGGAACCCCTCATAATGGGTACAGCAAATGTACAGACCTAGGAACTAATTACAGGGATGGTGGGAACCCTTGATAATGGGTACAGCAAGTGTACAGACCTGGGAAATCAGCACAGGGATGGTGGGAACCTCTCATAATGGGCACAGCAGGTGTACAGACCCAGGAAATCAGCACAGGGATGGTGGGAACCTCTCATAATGGGCACAGCAGGTGTACAGACCCAGGAAATCAGCACAGGGATGGTGGGGACCCCTCATAATGGGCACAGCAGTTGTACAGACCCACACAAAGATCTCTGCAATGGAGTTCCCAAGAGACAGGAGAAATGTGCTAAAAACATATTTCATAGCTATGTGCGTTTCACAAGCATTTTAATACTTTTATAACACTTGTGTGAATATAACTTTATTTTAAGTATCTACAAATTAGGAACACTCGGATCCTGCAGTATGGAAGTGTTCTGTGTGTACATGTCAGCCCTGGAAGAACAGCTCCCCTCCATCCATGGGACAGCCGGTAGCGGGAGCATGCTGAGATCTGTGGTTCCTGAACAGCTGAAGGACTGCGCGTCTCCTGCGATCTTTCCATTTACATTACATAAATAGCACAATAAATTATCGAGGAGCTTCGCAGTGTTGACACAGAACTGCCAGCTCACACAGCGGGGTCTATACAAAATTAACATTTTAAACAGCGCCGGACTAATGGGGTGAGACTGTCAGCGCAGAGAGCGTCATTGACTGCCATCCATTCCTCCATAGTGCCCGCCACCAGTCCATGTGACAGCAGAATTTATGGCAGCCGTGTCTATGAGTGTGTTTTGGAGGAGGATCATGCGGCACTTTTGCTTTTACTTCCTTCCCTGATCTTGTACATTTCTTGTACATTGTGCATTACATCTACCAAGGGAAATGGGGGGGGGGGGGGGGGCACCTAATCAGTCCATTTATTTAAATATGATCAGTTATACTACACTACAGGGGTTATTGTAAAACATAGAAATCGATCAGATTGTAACCTGTATGACCGGTGTAGGAAGAAACCAGCTTAGTCCAATGTATGTATGTATGTGCCATACCTGACCGATCCCCATGGACAGGGCTGCTGTTAGAAATCGCGGGGCCCCATAAAGACTACCTGGCAGGGCCCCCCCAAGAAAATATTAAAGATATATTTAGCTAAAATTACAACAAAATCACTATTATCAGACACAAATATAACATAACTCGCATAATTCCTGCTAAATCTAAGAAAAAAAAAAAAAACTATGTTAAATAAAGAAGAAGATGAGATGAGAAAAATATACAGGCTGGGAGTTGGAGCTCAGTGATCAGAGAGACAGAGAGAGAGAAACAAAGTTACAAATAAACTCCTGAGCAGAGATAAGTGCTGGGAGGGGGGCCCACACAAGGGAGGGGATTAGTGAGGGACAACTGTCTCTTTCTCAGCAGATAAAAGCTGGGAGAGGGAGAGATCAGATTCAGGTGCTGGAGGAAGATTTCTGTATTTGTTGTCCATCACTAATCCCCCTCTCTGTGTGGGCCCCCCTGTTTGCTCGGGCCCCCTACAAGAGGGCTGGTGGTCCTCCCCTATCAGCGGCCCTGCCCATGGATGCTGTAAATCACTGTAGTAGGCACTGCTACTACACTCCTACTACTACACCGCTACTACACAGCTACTATGCCGCCACTGCACTGCTACTACACTACTACTACAGTGATCGCCCCAGTTTCCGGGTTATAGATTGTTACTAATAATCCTTGATTGGTTACTTTCCTGTGTTGGGTAAATGAGGAACGCTAGACAGATTGAGCAGCCATTTAGGGTGGGGCCTATCTAAACAGTCCATTTATTAATACCTAAACAGGTAATACTACACTACAGGGGCTTCAGTAAAGCAAAGAGATCATACAATCAGACTGTAACTTGCGTGGCCAGCTAGTAAGAATCCAAGTTGGACTAATGTTAGCATCGATGTGCCATATACCTGGCCAATCTCCAACTCCGCTACTACAGTGATCGCCCCAGTTTCCCAGTTACAGATTGTTACTAATAATCCTTGATTGGTTACTTTCCTGTCTTGTGTAGATGAGGAACGCTAGAAAGATTGAGCAGCCATCTAGGGTGGGGCCTATAAAAAATGGTCCATTTATCTTACATCTGATCAGGTATTACTACACTACAGGGGCTTCAGTAAAGCAAACAGATCATACAATCAGAATGTAAACTTGTGTGGCCAGCGTAATAAAGCCGGTAAGAAACCAACTTGGACTAATGTTAGTATCGATGTGCCATATATCTGGCCAATCCCCATGGAAGCTGAAAATCACTGTAGCAAGCACTGCTACCAGGGCCAGGACAAGGGGAGGGCAGGAGGGGGCAGCTGCCCTGGGCCCAATGGTTTATTGCAGAGACTTGGGCACCCTGACCCTAACCCTAAGGGAAGAGGGGGGGACGCAGTTTGGCATCTTTGCCCTGATACACCGCTACTACAGTGATCGCCCCAGTTTCCCGGTTACAGATTGTTACTAATAATCCTTGATTGGTTACTTTCCTGTGTTGTGTAGATGAGGAACGCTAGACAGATTGAGCAGCCATCTAGGGTGGGGCCTATAAAAAACGGTCCATTTATGTTACATCTGATCCAGTGGTGTATTTTGGTTTTTTGCTGCCCTAGGCAAGACTAAAATTGAGCGCCCCCCCACCCCCACCTCTGTAACTTTGCCCCACACTTTTTTAATGGATGTGGCTCCCTCCAAAATTGAAGGACTATAAGTCCCAGCATGAACCCCTGAGATCTCACGAGAGAGGGGGTGGGTGAGGGAGAGAGAGAGGGGGGGATGGGTGAGGGGGGGATGAGAGAGAGAGAGGGGGGGGTATGAGAGAGCAAGAAAGGGGGGATGAGAGAGACAGAGAGAGAGAGACAGATAGAGGGGGATGAGAGAGAGAGAGAGCGAGAGGGGGGATGAGAGAGGAGGGGTGAGAGAGAGAGGGAGGGTGAGAGAAAGAGAGATGGGGGGTGAGAGAGAGAGGGGCCGTGAGAGAGAGGGGGGATGAGAGTGAGAGAGAGGGGCGGTGAGAGAGAGGGGGGAATGAGAGAGGTGGCTCTAGCAACCAGTGGCCAAAAGAGACTCAGGTGGAGGGGGGCAGTTTCTTTGCTGCCCCCCTGCAAAGTGCCGCCCTAGGCCTGGGCCTTGTTGGCCTAGGCCAAAATACAGCACTGATGTGATCAGGTATTACTACACTACAGGGGCTTCAGTAAAGCAGACAGATCATACAATCAGACTGTAACTTGCCTGGCCAGCTAGCAAGAATCCAACTTGGACTAATGTTAGCATCGATGTGCCATATACCTGGCTGAACCCCAACTCTGTTACTACAGTGATCGCCCCAGTTTCCGGGTTATAGATTGTTACTAATAATCCTTGATTGGTTACTTTCCTGTGTTGTGTAGATGAGGAATGCTAGACACATTGAGTAGCCATCTAGGGTGGGGCCTATAAAAAACGATCCATTTATGTTACATCTGATCAGGTAATACTACACTACAGGGGCTTCTGTAAAGCAAACAGATCATACAATCAGAATGTAAACTTGCGTGGCCAGCGTAAGAAAGCTGGTAAGAAACCAACTTGGACTAATGTTAGTATCGATGTGCCATATATCGGGTTGAACCCCATGGAAGCTGAAAATCACAGTAGTAACCACTGCTACCAGGGCAAGGGGAGGGCAGGAGGGGGCAGCTGCCCTGGGCCCAATGGTTTATTGCAGGGACTTGAGCACCCTTAAGACTAACCCTAAGGGAAGGGGGGAGGCGCAGTTTGGCATCTTTGCCCTGGGCGCTGGTTGGCCTTGTACCGCCACTGACTGCTACTACATCATTACTACTGCACCGCTACTACACCACTACCACACTGGTTCTAAATTCGACTATACCACTACTACTGCATCACTACTACACTGCTAATACGCCACTACTACACCTCTACTACATTGCTATTACACAACTACTACTACACCGCTACTTCACCATTACTACTTCCCTGCTACTACACCACTACTGCTATACTGCTACTACAGTGATTGCCCCTATTTCTATTTTCTGAGTTATAGACTGTCACAAATCATTTTTGAATGGTTGTTTTCTTGCCTTGTGTAGATGAAGAAGAATAGACAGACTAAGTAGCCATCTAGCCATGTGTAAAGTACAGGACGCACCACTCCAAGATTAAAAAGAAAAAACATTGTAGCAATCCATTATTTTCCACTCTAGATCCCGTCATATACACAATCTCAGAGTGACACAATCATCAATCTACTTCAATCTAGAAAGAAAGGCCAGACAGATGATATAAATATCTTATTGGACTTTCCACCGTTACTGCTGCCACTTCACTCCGCCATTTCCCAGACCTCTTCTGTGACTTCTGAATAGTTGATGGAGACGGCGTTGTCTCATGTCACTGTCTATCACACGGCGTTATCTCATGTCACCGTCTCTCAGCTCTGCATCTCACAAGACATTAAATATAAATCTCTCCAACTCCATCCATGGTTGTCCTCAGTTCATCTCCATGATACCTCATCCAGGGAACTTCTACTTAAAGGGATCTATATTGGTTTGGAGTCAATTTTATTCATGTTATTTTATACATTTTTTTAACGTTTTTTAACTTTTGTTTTAAAATGTAATCAAAGAGTTATTTTTATTCACCAACTTACAATCAGTGTTTTGGATCCCTTTCACTTGGGCGGTCCATCTGTCCATATCTGTCCATTTTTAGACATAGTTACCAGTGGCGGCTGGTGCTTAATTTACTTGGGTGGTGCGGACAACGCCCCCCCCCCAGCCAGCCAACCACATAACCCCCCCATCGCTCGATCGATTGCCTGTCAGTCCCCCCACCAGCCCCTGCACTTTCCCCATGCAGGTGGCGTCTTTACCCCTGTGTCTCCTCCGGAGTCCTGGCAGTCGATTCTCCTCCTGGCCAATCAGGAGTTAGGACTTGCGGCCAATCGGGTCTTAGGCCTCCAGGCCAATCAGGACTCAAGACCCACTTCCTGATTGGCCGTGAGGAGAAACACGGAGGCATTAGCGACTATTATTTAGCTAATGTCACAAAACTGGGTGGGCTTTGGGTGCAGTGCTCTGCGCCCCAAGCCCACCCTTTTTGAAGCCAATTGGAGCCTCTGGCTCTAATCATGTGCTTCTAAAAAAAAAAAAAAAAGACCCATTGGAATCCATGTGTCCGGCGTCCTGCATGTAGATTAGGGGCCGGGCGCATGGATTAGGGGTGTGGCACCCCTGCGCCCTGTATGGACGGGCTAAGGGAAAGATTTCTGTCATTTTTGGTGGTTTTTTTTTTAACGAGTAATGGCGGCGATCTGCGATTTTTATTGCAGGACTGCGACATTGTGGCGGACAGATCGGACCCTTGACTGACATTTTTTTACACTTTTGGGGTTACCAGTGACATTACTACAGTAATCAGTGCTATACATATGCACTGTTACTGTAAAAATGACACTGGCAGGGAAGGGGTTAACTTTATTAGTGATCGAGGGGTTAAGTGTGTCCCTAGGGGCGTGCTTCTAACTGTAAATGGGTGTGGCTAGTGGTGTAACAACAGAGACATAGGATCCTACATAGCAGGACCGTATGATCTCTGTTATTACACAGGGGAGAATGACAGGTGGTTTTGTTTAAATTAGCCGCCTGCCTTTCTCCCTCTCCACGGGGAGATCGCGAGTGACCGGCGGACATCGGGTCCGCCGGTCACTCGCGCGGACTGCTTAGGGAATGAGCGGGGGCAAGAGCGCGCCTCTGGCGGCGCGTGCTCGCCCCCTAGAGCCTCACAGGCGAGCGACGTAGTACTACGTCACTTTGCCTGTGAGGGGCTGACTGCCGCCGTAAATAGTGGTGCGGCGGTCGGCAAGTGGTTAAACAGGCCATTCATGCTGGAAAACCCTCCAATGTGGCTGAATTAAAACAATTCTGCAAAGAAGAGTGTGCCAAAATCCCTCCACAGTGATGTGAAAGACTCATTGCCAGTTATAACAAACGCATGATTGCAGTTGTTGCCTCCATTACTTTTGGTAATATAGTGTATGCGTTTAATGTGAAAAATACAGTATAACTGATATTAGGTCTATGAGTGTGTGTGGCCAAATTAAATAATAGCACAATTGCTGAATTGATAATTGATAATATGAGAGCATATTAGTTGCACTCTTGCTCCCATGAGAGGAGATAGAGATGTTGAATGGTTATGTCTGCTGCCTCTGCGCCTTCTTATGTCAAAACATATTTATTCCGGAGTTCCTCTTTAAGCATCCAGTGCGCACAGCTGACGGAAGCTGGTCCGCCGCTCCTCTCCAGCGCGAACGTAATTTATTTATAGAGTGTTTGCCGGAGCAGACTGTGTCAGAACAATCTTTACCAGGGCACAGGCTTCTTGCAAAACTTGCCATCTGTTACCCCATTTTCTGAGCCGCGCACTGTGCCAGCGCTACAGATAAAACCGTCACACTAAATAAAGCAAAAAATTACGCCGACATCATCCTAAAATATGTCATTTTTTAAAAAATTCATGTTAAATATCTCAATAAAATTAGCATTTTATTTATTTATTATTTTACTTGATAAGTGTATCAGAGGAAAAAATTACAGTAATATATTACAGACATACCAGGATATCTATGATATAACAAAATGTAAACTGATTGCAAGCTCTTCACCCAAGACTGGACGATAGACACCGCAGCAGACGATGTATTCTTAATGGCACCCCAATGCATCGTGCCTTTTCAACAGTACCGTGTGATTTGGTGCGGTGCCAGGGTGTTTGTACAGGGGTCACCATTGCGACCTGGCCCTATGCTCCAAAGGGCCCGTCCGCTTCCTGTACAAATGGATAGGAAGGGGGGGCAGTGGCATGTAGAGAAACCGTTAGCTCCTTGTAGTCGCTCCTCTCCTTCCCGCAGACATTCATTGGCTGCAGGAGGGAAATGGAGGGCGTGGTTCCTCTACATGCCGCTCCCGCCGCCTCCCTATCGCTGTCCTACTATCCCGGGCCACTGCCGGGTTCCCCCCACCTCCAGCCGGCTGCGGCGGGGGAATCTGTCAAATTTGAGAGCAGGGAAGGAGGCCAGTAAGCATGTCCGTTATGTAAATAGACAGTGACTGGTACCAATCGCTAGAAATGTGCGGTTCGTTTCGAATAAATATTTGGACAGATTTTTCTTTATTCAGATATATCCGAAAACCCGAAATGCAGTATAAACAAAGTTTACCGAATGCTCCGAATACCGAAACAAAATTCATCTGAATTTCAGAAATTGGAATTGAAATTCGAATCATATTTTACATTGAATTCCATTTGAATTCGAACCTTAAACATATTTCTGAGACTTTGTGTGTTATTAGAGTACTATTTCAAAATAATGCTGTTTTTGTTAAGCCAAAAAATGATTTAATAGAGTCATTGTAATCATTTAATGAAGAGATTTCTTTTGTTTGTTCACTTCGAATCGAAGAAATAAATAAATATAACGTTTTGGATTCAACTGATTCAAAATGTATCGATTTGAACGTTTTGAATCAAATAAAATTGGTAAATTCTAACAAAATTTGAAAAAGACATGAAACAAATTTCGAATACGAATTCCAAATAGGAATCCCGAATACGAATTGAACGAATCAGCCAAATTTAAACAAAATAACCAGATAACGAATCTAAACAAAACAAAACCATTTTTTTTTTGTCATGCACTTGTGTACCAATCGCTGACTGTTTTTTTTTTTATTATTTATTTATTTTTTATTCATTTATAGCTGGGGCATAGTAAACTGTGTTTCCTATGCTTCAGTTTATGAAGTGAACGGGAAGCCTCTGTACAGAGCTATTCCTGTTTATTCATTCTGTGCAGCCGAGGCTGCAGAGAAAGTTACTGATTAATCTTTTCTCAGCCCCTTTCTCTGTCTCAAAAATCAGGAAGAGACATCAGGGGTCTGTTTAGACTCTGATATTTCACCAAAGGGGTCCTAAAAAAATATGTAAAAAAAATAATAAAATGGTAAAAAAAGATAATAAAATAACAAAAATAAAAAAATTACTGACACCAGTGGCAAAACTGCCAGGGTTGTAAAGGTCGCATTTGCGACTGGACCCCAAGATGGTAGGAAAGTGGCAGGACCATAATAAACGGTCTGTTTAGACCCCTGATATTGCACCAAAGTGGTCCTAAAAAATATGTAAAAAAATAATAAATAAAACAAATTGGTAAAAAATATAATAAAAAATAAATAAATTACTGACACCAGTGGGGAAACTACCAGGATCACAAAGGTCGCACCTGCGACTGGTCTCTGCCGTTACACCAATTTGGGGGGACGCCAAGATGGCAGGAAAGTGGCAGGGCCATAATAAAGGGTCTGTTTAGACCCCTGATATTGCACCAAAGTGGTCCTAAAAAAATATGTAAAAAAATAATAAATAAAATAAATTGGTAAAAAAGATAATAAAACAACAAAAATAAAAAATTACTGACACCAGTGGGGAAACTACCAGGATCACAAAGGTCGCACTTGCGACTGGTCTATGCTGTTACGCCACCATGGGGAGACCCCAAGACAGCAGGAAAGTGTCAGGACCCTAAAAAAAAGGTCTGTTTAGACCCCTGATTTTTCACCAAAAGGGTCCTTTAAAATATGTAACAAATGATAAAAAAAAATATGGTAAAAAAAGATAGTAAAAAAATAAAACAACAACAAAAAAATAATAATGACACCAGTGGGGAAACTACCAGGGTCACCACTGTCACACTTGCGTCTGGTCTCTGCCCTTATGCCACACTGGGGGGACCCTAAGAAAACAGGAAAGTGTCAGGACCCTACAAAAGGGTCTGTTTAGTCCCCTGATTTTTCACCAAAGGGTCCTAAAAAATATGTTAAAAATGATTAAAGAAATGTTAAAAAAAAAGATAGTAAAAAAAAAAAAATAAAAACACAACAAAAACAAAAAATTACTGACACCAGTGGGGAAACTACCAGGGTCACCACTGTCGCACTTTCCTCGGGTCTCTGCCTTCAAGCCACCCTGGGGGGACCCTACGATAACAGGAAAGTGGCAGGACCCTAAAAAAGGGTCTGTTTAGACCCCTGATTTTTGTACAAAAGGGTCCCTAAAAATATGTAAAAAATGATTTAAAAAAAATAGTAAAAAAATAAAACAACAAAAATAAAAAGTTACTGACACCAGTGGGGAAACTACCAGGGTCACAAAGGTTGCACTTGCGACTGGTCTCTGCCGTTACGCCACCTTGGGGGGACCCTAAGAGGGCAGGAATGTGGTAGGACTATAATAAAGGGTCCTGCAATGGGAGTAAAGGATCAGTGGGAAGGACCCCGGTCAGGGGCCAGAGGAGCCCTTCAGGGTTTCCTGAAGGTTCTAGTTATGCCTCTGGTGCAGTGCAATAAAAAAAAAAGGGTCACGCACTTCTTTATATGCATTAGGCAGCCAATTGAAACAAATGGGCTTACCTAAACGTGAAGTGCAAAATGGTGCGGAAGAGTTTGCACAGCATTGCATCTGCATAGAGCATTAAATAACAGGGAAAAAAAATAAAATGTGTCTAATGTCATCTGATCTAGAGGCGTGTCCTCCTTTATTGCGGACTTTTAACCTATCGCCGCCAACATAACTACATGCACATTATCATTTTTATATATGCACAGGAAGACAGGGAGTGATTATAGATTATTTACAATATGTTTATTTTATTTAAATGTACTCTTTTTTAAAACTTTTTTTTTTCATTGAACTTTATTACTATCGAACAAGCCCTCATATACATGCTGGAGCTACATGCACATTTGCATTTACATGTAGGCACAGAGAGACGCATGTGCCTTTAGATATTTTCTTATTATTTTTATTTAAATTTACTTTAAAAATTAATTTAACTTTATTGCTACCACAAGGTGGCGAACAAGCCACCAAATATATGCCAGACCTATGTGAACGTTTGCATTGGCATGCATGCTCAGAGAGACAGTGGTGCTTTTAAATATAAATATTTCCTATTTTTTGTTTTTTTATTTACTTTTTTTTTTACGCTTCTTTCATTTAACTTTATTGCTATTACAAGATTACAAGCGGTGAACAAGCCCCATGCATACCAGACCTACGTGCACGTTTGCACTGGCATGTATGCACAGGGAGACAGGGGTGCCTTATATATATATATATATATATATATATATATATATATATATATATATATATATATATATATATATATATATATATACACACACACACACACATATATATATATATATATACACACACACACATGTATACACCCCAGCCTCCCCACACATACATGCAAATGCAAATATGCACGGAGGTTTGGCATGCATGTGGGGCTTGTTCGCCCCCTTTTGATAGCAATAAAGTTAAATTAAAAAAAGTTAAAAAAAAGTAAATAAAAAAAATAAAATTAAAAAATATATACAGTATTTACAGTATCTCACAAAAGTGAGTACACCCCTCACATTTTTGTAAATATTTTATTCTTTTCATGTGACAACACTGAAGAAATGTAAAGTAGTGAGTGTACAGCTTGTATAATCTGTCCCCTCAAAATAACTCAACACAGCCATTAATGTCTAAACCGCTGGCAACAAAAGTGAGTACACCCTAAGTGAAAATGTCCAAATTGGGCCCAATTAGCCATTTTCCCTCCCCGGTGTCATGTGACTCGTTAGTGTTACAAGGTCGCAGGTGTGAATGGGGAGCAGTGTGTTAAATATTGTGTTATCGCTCTCACTCTCTCATACTGGTCACTGAAAGTTCAGCATGGCACCTCATGGCAAAGAACTCTCTGAGGATCTGAAAAAAAAGAATTGTTCCTCTACATAAAGATGGCCTAGGCTATAAGAAGAAGATTGCCAAGACCCTGAGACTGAACTGCAGCACTGCAGCACGGTGGCCAAGACCATACAGTGGTTTAACAGGACAGGTTGCACTCAGAACAGGCCTTGCCATGGTCGTCCAAAAGTGCACGTGCTCAGCATCATATCCAGAGGTTGACTTTGGGAAATAGACGTATGAGTGATGCCAGCATTGCTGCAGAGGTTGAAGGGGTGGGGGGTCAGCCTGTCAGTGCTCAGACCATAAGCCGCACACTGCATGAAAATGGTCTTCATGGCTGTCATCCCAGAAGGAAGCCTCTTCTAAAGATGATGGACAAGAAAGCCCACAAACAGTTTGCTGAAGACAAGCAGACTAAGGGCATGGATTACTGGAACCATGTGCTGTGGTCTGATGAGACCAAGATAAACTTATTTGGTTCAGATGGTGTGAAGCGTGTGTGGCGTCAACCAGGTGAGGAGTACAAAGACAAGTGTGTCTTGCCTACAGTCAGTCATGGTGGTGGGAGTGTCATGGTCTGGGGCTATATGAGTGCTGCTGGCACTGGGGGGCTACAGTTCATTGAGGGAACCATGAATGCCAACATGTACTGTGACATACTGAAGCACAGCATGATCCCCTCCCTTCAGAGACTGGGCCGCAGGGCAATATTCCAACATGATAATGACCCCAAACACACCTCCAAGGCAACCACTGCCTTGCTAAAGAAGCTGAGGGTAAAGTTGATGGACTGGCCAAGCATGTCTCCAGACCTAAACCTCCATTGAGAATCTGTGGGGCATCCTCAAACGGAAGGTGGAGGAGCGCAAGGTCTCTAACATCCACTAGCTCTGTGATGTCATCATGGAGGAGTGGAAGAGGACTCCAGTGGCAACCTGTGAAGCTCTGGTGATCTCCATGCCCAAGAGGGTTAAGGCAGTGCTGGAAAATAATGGTGGCCACACAAAATATTGACACTTTGGGCCCAATTTGGACATTGTCACTTAGGGGTGTACTCACTTTTGTTGCCAGTGGTTTAGACATTAATGGCTGTGTGTTGAGTTATTTTGAGGGGACAGAAAATTTACACTGTTATACAAGCTGTACACTCACTACTTTACATTGTAGCAAAGTGTCATTTCTTCAGTGTTGTCACATGAAAAGATATAATAAAATATTTACAGAAATGTGAGGGGTGTACTCACTTTTGTGAGATACTGTATATATATATATATTTTTCTTGCTATCAAAAGGGGCCCCATATGCATGCCAAGCCTACGTGCATATTTGCATTTGCATGTATGTGTGGGGGAGGCTGGGGTGCTATTAGATATTTTTTTTTTCAATTATTTTTTATTGTAGCACTACTCCCATGGGAGCTGCTGGTTACGGATTCCCCTGGGTTACCTATAGCAACAAATTGATAATTCAGAGTACTTCAAGTGGATGGCTCAGTCAGAAATCAGTCCAGGGGATTTGGTTTTTGTTATTTTATTTGAGAACTGGGATAGGAGAAGAGATGAGTGGGATACTCCAACTGAAGGAACTATGCAACAATGTCAGGACTTCTAACTAAGTAGAATGCGGCAAGGCCGCTGCTTCACCTTGCCACTGTAGTGAAGTAGGTAATAAGTGAACTATTCAGTGAATCTCTCTTCAGGGCCCTACACGGCACCCCCTTTACCCCGAATCTTCAGGGTTCTACTTGGCACCCCCTTTACTCTGACATACTGTGTGAGCCGACCATCTATCCTCTGACTTTACTGGAGTGGTCCCCCTTCCTGGGCAGATCCTTAGGCAAGCCCCCTGGTACTCACGGACACTGTTTTTCCCTGATGACTCTGCCAGCAGCTCCACCGTCACCTCTACGGGATCCTTTTAGGCTCAGCTCCACGCCTGGTGCACTAGGCCGACTGCCTGTGACCACTTTCCTCAGACAGCAGGAGGAGAGACAAGCCGTCCTCCTGAGACTCTGCTTCCTGCCAAAGACGCCCTGTCACATGTCCCCCTGGCTTTTATGAGCAATCCCAGGATGCACTGCAGTTGTGCCCTCCTACTGGGACCCTCACAAAAGCCAATGTGTCACTGGCTAGGTTTCCTCCACTGTCCAACAGGCTCCCCCTATTGGATGCAGTGGGGACACTCCCTCAGACCTAGTGAATCACACATGGGAACATGCAACAGGCAACCTAATAGATCAGGCTCCCCTGATATGCAGATGGAGCGTAATAATGCTTTTACACCTAGCGCCTAATTAGGAGGGTGCTACATTATTAAAATGTACTGCTTTTTTTTTTTTCTCTCAATTTAACTTTATTGCTATCACAAGCGGTGGGGGGGGGGGACAAACCTCTATGAGACCCCAGCTCTCCAAAGCAGCTGATCAAACAAAGATCGCAGAAGCTGGGCAGGAAGGGGTTAACTCCCATCATACGGAGAAATGTCAACTACTTGCTGGATGTCATTTTTTTTCTTTTTTTTTTTACTCTTTTACAAAGCAAAATGTGTGAAAACCATCAAAGACGCCCCGCAGCCTTGATTAAATCTCACCCCGGAAAGATGACCCCTTCCTCAGTGTAGTTGGAGCCGCACACGATAGCCCCGGGCTCTACTTCATTAAGATATAACAGAGGAGAAAAAAAAAAAAGTCCTAATTGCCTTCTCCAGAATACAGAGAAATTCCAGAAGTGGCGTTGGCGAGTTTATATTTGTACGAGCGAGCGCGCATTATGATACATTGTCAATCTGAAATGACTGGCCCTTGAAATTAATAGGAAAAAGGTCGCCGCATTAGCGTTAATGAACACATTCGATGTGTAAAGTTCCAAGAGGAAGACGGATCGCGCCGGATTCCGCGACTGTTAAAACTGACACGTTTCAGAAGTGTACTTAGTTTTGCGCCTTTTTTTTTTTTGTATTCTCGTAATAAAAGCATCGCGTCACTTCGAGTTACAAAAAAAAAAAAAAATCTAAAATCAGACGACGTTCTCTTTGAACTGGCGAGTTTTTGAAATGGAAATGGGGGCCCGCGGTTCGCCGCTTGACCTTGGGAGAGCGCGCTTTTCCCCCTTCAAACGCGACGCGATCTTCAGAGGAGGAGTAATTGTGTCCTCTTACGGGAAAAGCTGGAGTGAAGACTGACATGTCTCCGAGAAATTAGTGATTACCGGCGTCGGCGGAGGTAAAAGGCAGACGGTTACAGATTTCACCTTGCCATTCACGGCGACCGCAAACCACGATGACGGGAAGAGCAAAAAGTCGCGGTTGACATATTGTAAGGCGGCCATGTCAGGTTCACGAAAAAAAGGATGAATAATTGTGTCAAGTCATTTTGTGATTGGCTGTGCTATTCATTCAGGTGTTTAACCACTTGCCGACCGCCGCATGACTATATACGGCGGCGGTCAGCCCCTCCTGGGCAAAGCGACGTACCGGTACGTCGCTCGCCCACGAGCCTCTTGGGGGCGAGCGCGCGCCTCCAGAGGCGCACTCCCACCCCCCGCTCGTTCCCTGACATCCCCGCGCGAGTGACCTGCGGCTCCGATGTCCGCCGGCCACTCGCGATCTCCCGCTGGAGAGGGAGAAAGGCAGGCGGCTGATGTAAACAAAGCTGTCTGTCATTCTCCCTGGTGTAAGAACAGAGATCATACGATCCTGCTATGGAGGATCATATGTCTCTGTGCTTACATCACAAGCCACGCCCCCCACAGTTAGAATCACACCCCTAGGGACACACTTAGCCCCTTGATCACTAAAAAAGTTAACCCCTTCCCTGCCAGTGTCATTATTACAGTAACAGTGCATATTTTTAGCACTGATTACTGTAGTAATGTCACTGGTACCCCCAAAAGTGTCAAAAATGTCAGCAAGGGGTCCGATCTGTCCGCTACAATGTCGTAGTCCCGCAAAAAAAAAAATTGCAGATCGCCGCCATTACTAGTTTAAAAAAAAAAAAAACAATAAAAATGACATAAATCGTAGTTAGTTAACGCAATAACTTTTGCGCAAACCAATCAAAAACCGCTTATTGCGATTTTTGTTTACCAAAAATATGTAGCAGAAAACAAATTGGCCTAAAATGTAAAAAAATTTTGATTTTTAAATTTTTTTTTTGAGAATCTCTTCTTTTGAGAAAATTATTTTTTCAAAATTGTCACTATTTTTTTGTTTATAGCGCAAAAAGTAAAAATCGCACAGGTGATCAAATACCACCAAAAGAAAGCTCTGTTTGTGGGAAAAAAAGGACGTCAATTTCATTTGGGTACAGCGACGCACGACCGCGCAATTGTCCGTTACAGTCACGCAGTGCCGAATCGCAAATAGGGCCTGGTCTTTGAGCAGCCAAATCCTCTAACTACATATAATTAACCACTTGAAGACCAAGGCTATTTCTGAGATTTGTTGCTTACAAGTTTAAATCAGTATTTTTTGCTACAAACTTACTTCAAACTCCCAAACATTATATATATATATATATATATATATATATATATATATATATATATTTAGCAGACACCCTAGAGAATAAAATGGCGGTCGTTGCATTATTTTATGTCAATAGGTATTTGTGCAGCAGTCTTTCAAATGCAGTTATTTGGGGAAAAATACACTTCAATGAATTAAAAAAAAAAAAAACTAATCAGTAAAGTTAGCCCAATTTTTTTGTATAAGGTGAAAGATGATGTTACGCCCAGTAAATAGATACCCAACATGTCACAATTTAAAATTGCGCACGCTTGTGGAATGGCGACAAACTCCATAGGCTACACTTTAAACATTTTTAACGGTTACCTATTTAGAGTTACAGTGCGTGAGAAAAGGAGGGATGGGGCACTTTAAACATTTTTTTCCTATTTATTTAATTATTTTATTTTACAATTTTTGCACTGTCACCTTAAAAAAAAAAAATGAAGTACAGGTACGTGATTTTGCGGCAGGTGGTTAAAAGCTATTACCTTTTTAAACCCTCTCTGTTTTTTTAGCTTAACACATTGAGCACAATCATGTAAACGTTCCCCAGTAAACTATTTGTTAACGTTCTTACCCCAGCACATGCAGTTTACAACTTTCAATGCGACAGGTTCCTGCTCTCTCATTACGGCTTCCCTGAACTTCCAGTCTTCACAGGAAACAGTTCACCATGGACAGTGCAGTATCCAGTCAGTCTGTTAGCTTGGGGAAAGGAGGAACAGGGGAGAGGAGCAGGGAAGTGTCTTGCCATCCTAGATTATGGGGCTGTGTGTTTCTATTGATGCACGCAGTGTAGGGGAGACGTAACTCTAGTCCCTGCATGCAAGTGTAGCACCCTCGTAGTTAGACTGCTGGGTGAATTAAATTTTTGGCTCCTTCTGCAACCTGGGGATTAGTAATTGTTTGGTCTGGTCTGTTCAGGGCCTCATAGGCTAGGAGTTTCATTGTTTTGGCCTGCCTCTAGAAGAGGTTTCTGGAGCTTAGGGAGGGAAAATTCGAATGACCAGCCTGATTATTGAGCAGAGCCTAGCCAATCCCTTTGAAGGTGTGCCCAGAAAGGTGGCTGGGAGACTGCTAAATAGTCTGGAGCCCTGAGGAGATTGTCTTTTTCCCTTCTAAGGCCGGGTTCACACATATGCGTGCCTGGGGTCCGGTGCATCCCTGTTCAGCGGGTCAGGTGGGAATCAAGTCCAAATGTTTTTCTGAATTTGCACCTGAATTGGACTCAAAGACGCACTATTAAGAGCCGGTCACACTCGCCTGCCATGGGAATTGAATGTGGGGAAAGCCATATCCAATTTGCATATGTGTGAACGCAGCCTGAAGGAAGGGTTTCCGTGAGCTGAGAGGGGGTTGCCCCCTGGTTACCAGATGTAGTGCTACCTCCATAGCATTAGCTCCCTAATGTTGATATGTGCTTGCTGGCTACATTGGGGCCCTGGTGGCGTTGGCGCTCTTGACAATAGTCAATCACCCCGCTCACAGAGTAATAGTGATAGGAGTAGTCAATTATGCACTGTCTGTGAGTTATGGTGTAGGTGAGTAGACTGGGAGGTTGTGTAGCCAGGATGAAGACCCACAGAGAAGGCAAGCAGATTGAAAGTGCCATTGGGCGGCTTAACTGGCCGGTGGGAATGAGAGTGTGACTACACCTTGTTTAAAGAATGTCTTTGGAGTGGATGTTGGACTACTCAGCCAGAGGCTGCATCTATGGACTAATCTTGTTCCAGGATCCTGTGGGCAGAGCCTCTTTACTTGTGCTCAAACCTACTTCATGGTCCCCAGCAGTGAACCCATGGACTGTTCCAGATTACCTTCACCTGTGCTCAACCTTCTTCATGGTCCCCACCTGTGAACCTAAAGAGCAGCCTTTCTCAACCTTTTCAACACCGAAACACAGAGAATGACTATATTTACAACTTATGATACATTAGTGTGATGGTCAGTGGGATGAATGCCCCTTACACTTGTGGACATTGGGAAGAACTACCTTCTTTCAGATAGCTAAAAATATCAAAGGTCTCGGGGAACTTATCTGAGAGGCAGAAACTGCCCATTGCTCAAGGAACCCCTAGCAATCTCTGGACGAACCCTAGGGTATCACGGAACCCTGGTTGAAAACCAATACTATAGAGTGTCCCAGTGTACCTGTTATTTGTGGTGCTGTTACTTAACAAGAAGTGTCCTTTGCTAACAATACCTAACATTTTGGACAATCCCATACCATCTCCATCCCCCTCCTGTTACCAGTTGTACAAGGAAATAAAATGTAAAAAGAAATCCCCTAGACCAGGGGTCCTCAGCCCCAGCCATGGCCTGTTGGGATTCAGGCTTGTGCAGCTGGACTGCAGGTGGGCAAACCAGCACAAACTGCACTGCCAGTCTCCTTCCCAAACTGCGCCCACTCCCCTTCTCCTAGCACCACTACTCCCTTCCCTCTCTGTGGTCACCTTACCATGGAGAGGAAGATGATGAAGAATAGGGAGGACAACCAGGCCAGCCCGAAGGAGACAGGATGCACTCGCCCACCCCCTCCAGAGGTGACAGGCTGCACACACACCTTCCCCTTGGAGGTGACAGACAGTGCTCACACAAAGGAGGTGACAGGCTGCCTACACCACCCTGGCCCTAAACTGTTCAATGAGCTGGAGCGTATGTACTGTTGCTGTGTGCCTGACTGCCTCTGCACTGTGTTGGGAAAGAAACTGTTAAAACTACAGTGCCCCCCCTCCGAGGGTGTCACTACATAAGTGTGGCTCTATAGGATGCTGCAAGAGAAAATTAGCCATCTTTTCGTCACCATGCTGCCCGTGTCATTGCCAGGCGCAATAAAGCCTGCGTATGTGTGCCATTCATTTATATGGTGTAAGCCATACTTTGTAGGTTCTCCATGAGGCTGTCTATGGGAAAAAATGGGGCCTGCGCAACCTGAAGAAGACCTGATCTGCAGATCAGCAATATCATATCAAGATTGCATAACAGCCCCTTTCAGTCACTTCCTGTCTATATGCGCTCGCTCCAGCATCAGCTGCACGTCATTGCTCTGGACCAGTTTTCCAATGATGATAACGGTGACCCATGCCTGTGCAATGTGTAGCACCAGGGGTGCATCTGACAGGGTGACATCGCAAGAACACAGGTGACAGTGGGGCCGAGCCAAGGGGCGCTTTAGGAGAAGGGCAATGCAAAAAGAACCTGCAAAAGTTACTGTTGAAGTATTTTACAGCTGAACGAGGAGGGGGGGGGGGCTTACTTTGGTCTTCAGGCTTTGGGTGCTTAAGGACCTTGATTTTTCTACCAGGGAATTGGAAAGACAGGCCCATCGTTCCAAGAAGCAAACGAGGCAAGCGTTGAAGTCTACAGAGCAGTGTTTATTTTTTTAATTATCTATTTTTGTAATTAGTGTTTAATGTCACTTTAATTAAAGTTGAAAACAACAGTTGAAATGCCATTAAGGCACCATTACCACCTAAGTCTTTTGTAGCTCGAAGCTCGAAAACACCAAAAATCCCATGGGTTTGAAAAAGTACATGAGCTTCTTTTGAGCTAAAAGCTTCAAGCATTCTTGGCCCCAATAGAATTCAATAGAATTCAATAGAGATGCTTGAAATCTGTACAAAAATGCGCACAAAAACTTGCCAAAATGCACAAATCGTATTTTCTTTTTCCTAATAACCAGAAGTCCATTGGTTATACATAATAATAATAATAATAATAATAATAATAATAATAATTTTAATTAAAAAACCTTTAAGCCTCGGAGGACTTTGAAAACCACCAGCTGAAGACTCCCAGCTTAAGCGTGAATGCAGCCAAACATGTTAAAGTGTATGTAACAGATCCCCAATACTTGGACCAAGTATTTCTGTGTTAGGTCTCCAGTGATGCAGTGACCTGGCCCCTCAATTCCCCCCCCAAACATCAGCCTAAGCGTGATGAAGGGTAAAACAAAAGACACTTTATTCACCAACTCGCTTCCAATATATACAGTCTCATGAGTTTGATTTCATTATCATATGCAAATGTATTTGTATACAGAACATAGTTAACATACCTTGGCCTTCTGGAAAGAGACAATAGGTGAATGAGACTGCAACATTATCATAATTAATTCAACAAACAACAAGCCCAAAACATAGTCGAATACGCATTCCTAGAAGTGTGAACACACTCCACCTCTAAACAGATGAAAGCAGAAGACATAGGCTCTCAGACTGCCTGTCTCCATTTTCAACACACCTTATTATGACTTAAGTGTCTATTTACATCCCCCCAGTATACCAAAGCTGAGTCTTATGTCATTAGTATCATTTTAGTCTCTCATGGTGTGAAGTCCTTTGTTGTAATATGCAGCTTAGGCCCAAAGTCTGTGTCGCTTGGGGTGACAGGGACTTGAATTCAAAGTAACAGTACTCCAAGGGTCCCCCAGCATATACCCCCAACCAGAACTATGCTCCCCTACAAGCCAGGGCCATAGTCTGTGGGCAGGAGGCTGGCCTCCACACTCCTCCAGTAACCCGTGACGAACGTCCCAGCAAATGGGCGTTCATCACAGTGCATATAAGATTATAGTGGATGGGTTTAGGCCTACTTTAAAGGTGCAAATAATGCCTCGTTTCCACTGAGCGGTACGGTTCGGTTCAGTACGGTTTCGGAACGGTACACCTTGATCAGGCTTGCGTTTCCACCGCCAACAGTACCTCAGCTCAACAGTACCTCAACAGTGTAGCTCCACCCTGTTGGTACGGTACTAATGTCCTTGGTACCGTAATGAAAGGGTCCCAAAAAAGTGGTATGGTACGGTTCGGAATTAGAGTACCATTCAAAACTTTTCACAATGGAATCAGCAAAAATTGCGTACCGTACCGAACCAAACCGTACCACTCAGTGGAAACGAGGCATAAGGAAACTGCTTAGACCAGCCTTTCTCAACCAGGGTTCTGTGGAACCCTAGAGGTCCTCCAGCAGTTGCTGGTGGTTTCTTGAGCAATGAGAGAGGCCCAGGAGAACCTCGGCTCTTCACATCGCTGGATCAATATCGGGTTCTGATATGTATTTATAGGGGGCTGCAGGGAAAGCTGTACGCAGAAGGTTTTTTTACCTTCATGCATGTTCATGTTCATCAGCGGTGTGCCGTGTTTACTTCGGCAGACCATCGTCCTGTCTCCACCAGGAGTGATCGTGGGTGCTCGGCGGACATCGCATGTGCCGGACCCGCAGATTGGCTCCCCCTCTAGCCAATTGGCACGTGCGCACGCCCCCACTAACTGCTACACGAAACGATGTACAGATACGTAGTTTTACGTAACAGAGACGACCTGCGACAGTATAACTACGGCGGCTGGTCGGCAAGTGGTTAAATACGGTGATTTTTAGGTCTTTCTAGGATTTCGGTTGTCGTTATTTATATCCTTAAAAAGCTTCCGCGGTCAATTTTACAGAAAGATACGTTATGCTGTTAGGGAACCGATAAATCCTGATGGCCGAAGATCCTTACAACCCGACTTACAGAGCAGATTCAATTTTGCCGACGCGGCGCAGTATGTCAGGAGGAAAATGTAGCTGTTATGTCACTTTCCATAAAGATTAGATGTTCTATCTCCAGGTAGCCTTGTAGCCAGGGGGAAGACGAAGCGCGGAATGACTTGTTATCCGCTATAGGAATCTTTTCTCTTCTATCGACACATCGACAGTCATGTCATGCTGAGGAGGAAAACATTTATTTAAAAAAAATAACCGAGCACAAAAAGGAACGCTATACAGCGGATCTCCTGTTATATGACAGATCTGTGTTTGCATTTAGATGGCGAAGTGCTGGGAGTTGTTACATTGATCTGTAGAGACTCGGCTCTGGCGGTACAGACGTGAACCCTCCAGAGGGACTGCAAATATTGGAATGGAGTCGTGCCTGGTGGACAATGGGGTGCCTAATATGTAACAAATCATAAGGATACAACATAACAAATCATATCATAAAGATACAACATAACAAATCACATCATAAGTATACAATATAACAAATCACGCTGCTATCAGTGGATGGAAGCTTCTCAATGCTTTTGGAAGTTCAATCTTGTTTAGAGTGGTTGTAAACTCACTTTGATGACTTTTACCTATAGGTAAGCCTATATTAAGGCTTACCTATAGGTAAATCACATCATAAGGATAAAAAATAACAAATCACACCATAAGGATACAACATAACAAATCACGCTGTTATCCGTGGATGGAAGCTTCTCAATGCTTTTGGAAGTTCAATCTTGTTTAGAGCCGGTGTAACGTTAAAAAACCATACCCCGTGAAGAAACCATACCCTCGTCACTTCCTGTGTCAAACAGCTGAGCAGCGCAGCAGTGCGCATGCTCAGAGACCCGGAGACGTAACAGAACAGCAAAGAAGAACACAAGTGCGCATGCTCAGAGGGTAGGAAAAACTCACGGCACTGTGTGAAATGTCATACTTGCGGCGGTATAATTAAAACAGTTCGGCTGCAACATTAAACATCTCCTCTTCTATCGCTGTGACTTCCCTGATCTCCCCTAATAAATATAAAAGCGGCGGCGGGTGTATGAGATGAAAATGACGCCGATCTCGGCTCCGTGATCCGCTTTTATATTTATTAGGCGAGATGAGGGAAGTGACAGGGGAAGGAGCGGAGATGGCTGATGTTGCAGAGGATTTGTTTTAATGTAACGGTGGCAAGTGTAACTACCGTGAGAAATCCATACCCTCCGTAGTAGCACCGGAAGTGACGAGGGTATGGTTTTCTCACGGGTATGGTTTTTTCACGGAACACCGGTTCACACTGGGGCGACTTGTCAGGTGACTTGGTCGCCTGACAAGTCGCCGTGGGTCACCTGCCATAGATTAGCACAGGGCCCGTTCTAATAGGAGCGACACAAGTCGCTCCGACTTAGAAAAAGGGTCCTGTACTACTTTGGGGCGACCTGGAGCGACCTGCATTGACTTCAATGATATGAAGTCCGTGCATGTCTCTCCGAGGTCGCGGTGCGCGCTGTGCACCGCGACTTCACAGGTCGCCATGGCAAGTCGGGTCGCCTGTATGTGAACCGGCTCTTAAAGTGGTTGTAAACCCACTTTGATGAATTTTACCTATAGGTAAGCCTATATTAACCACTTAAGCCCCGGAAGATTTTACCCCCTTCCTGACCAGGGCCTATTTTGCGATTCGGCACTGCGTGACTTTAACGGACAATTGCGCGGTCGTGCAACGCCGTACCTCAACGAATTTGACATCCTTTTTTTCCCCACAAACAGAGCTTTCTTTTGGTGGTATTTGATCACCTGTGCGATTTTTACTTTTTGCGCTATAAACAAAAAAACAGAGTCAATTGTGCAAAAATAACAATATTTTTCACATTTTTTATATGAAATTCCCCCCCCAAAAAAAGTAAAAATCTAAATTTTTTATCATTTTGGGCCGATTTTTTTTTTTACCATATGTTTGGTAAAAAAAATTACAAAAAGTGTATTTTGATTGGTTTGCGCAAAAGTTATTGCGTTTACTAACAAAGGGAGAGATTTTTGTCATTTCTTTTTTATTTTTAACGCGTAATGGCGGCGATCTGCGACATTGCAGCGGACAGATAGGACCCTTGACTGACATTTTTGACACTTTTGGGGTTACCAGTGACATTACTACAGTAATCAGTGCTATACATATGCACAGTTACTGTAAAATTACACTGGCAGTGAAGGGGTTAACTTTTTTTGAGAGGGAGGGGTTATGTGTGTCCCTAGGGGCGTGATTCTAACTGTGATTGGCTGTGGCTTGAGCTGTAGGAACAGTGATCAACGGTCCTACATAGTAGAACTGTATGATCACTGTTTCTACACAGGGGAGAATGACAGGCGGCTTGTTTACATCAGCCACCTGCCTTTCTCCCTCTGCACCGACGATCGCCGAGTGACCGGTGGACATCGGGTCCGCCGGTCACACGCGCGCGAGGGGGGTCCGTGACCGCCTCCGGCGTGAGGGGTCCGTGACGGCCTCCGGCGGCGTGCACTCGCTCCCTAGACCCTCACAGGCTAGCGACCTAGACCTACGTCACTCTGCCTGTGAGGGGCTGACCGCCGACGTAAATAGTCGTGCGGCGGTCGGCAAGTGGTTAAGGCTTACCTACAGGTGCTGTAATTATCTTCTAAACTTGCACCGTTTAGGAGATATTAATATTGCATGCAACGAATGACGTCATCGGCGCATGCGCTCTGAAGGAACGGCCGTCCGCGCCGTTTCTTTAACCCAGTGCCGTGACTGGCAGTTCCCGCATGCATTGGTGGGAGTGACGTCGCTCGGCACCAGACAGTAATACAGGTGAAGGAAGACGGGTAAAGATGGATGCGGCTGGCAGCAGGGACAACGCGGGCTTCGTTGCAGGTAAGTGTCACATAATGTGCTAGTATGGGATACATAGTAGCACATTATGCATTTAGTTTGCAGGGAAAAAAAAAAAAAGAAAAAAAAAAGGAAGAGATTACTTTTTCTTTAACCACTCTTGGACTGGAAGGGTTTTCCCCCTTAATGACCAGGCCACTTTTTTGCGATTCAGCACTATGTTACTTTAACGAAAAATTGCACGGTTGTGCGAAGCTGTATCTGAATAAAATTGACATCCTTTTTTTCCCCCACAAACAGAGCTTTCTTTTGGTGATATTTGATCACCTGTGCAATTTCTATTTTTTGCGCTATAAATAATAAAAGAGCAACAATTAAGAAAAAAAAAATATATATTTTTCACATTCTGCTATATGACATTCCCCCCAAAAAAAAATTATTAAAAAATCAAAATTTTTTAACATCTTAGGCCAATTTGTTTTCTGCTACATATTTTTGGTAAAATAAATCGCAATAAGCTTATTTTGATTGGTTTGCGGAAAGGTTATCGTGTCTACAAACTAGGAGAAAGATTTATGACCTTTTTTTTATTTATTTATTTTTACTAGTAATGGTGGCGATCTGCGATTTTTTAGCGGGACTGCGACATTGTTGCGGACAGATCGGACCCCTAACTGACATTTTTGACACTTTTGGGGGGACCAGTGACATTACTACAGTAAGCGCTATTTATTTCATTTTCAGGTGAGCGCGGTGTATTCACTGGTGGAGGGGACTGATGAGTTGTTTCCTTATTTCCTGCACCTCCTGAACTGGATTGGGATCTTGCTGTTTATGGACTATCTTTTCATCTTTTTATCTTGTGCTGCACTTTATTGTTTATGGAATTTTTAATGAGATAGCAGTGATTTATCTTTTGTGTTCAGCTGCAATATTTTATTTAATTTTACATCATCTGTCTGCACTGATTGATTTTTGTATTAGGATTACTACAGTAATCAGTGCTATAAATATGCACTGTTACTGTAATAATGACACTGGCAGGGAAGGGGTTAAAACAGTGGGTGATCAAGGGGTTAAATGTAAGCCTAGGGGAGTGTTTCTAACTGTATGGGGGTTGGGCTTTTGAAATGATCACAGAGACCTGTGTTTGGATATAGAAGGATCACAGGAGCTCTGTGATCATTCCAGAGAGAAGAACGGTCGGCTGTGTTTACAACATCTGACCGTTCTTCTCTCTCAGCGGGGAGCGATCGCAGGTGCCCGGCGGCAATCAGACCCGCCTGCCCCGTGCATCGGCTTCCCCACTGCAGTCACGCGACCGACGTAGGGCTATGTCGGTTTGCGCAGAATGAGCTGCCTGCTGCAGTATATCTGCGGCGGGCGGTCCGGAAGAGGTTAACCACTTCAGCTCCGGAAGGTTTCTTAATCACCAGGGCATTTTTTGCAATTCGGCACTGCGTTACTTTAACAATTGCACGGTCATGCGACGCTGTACTCATATACCTTTCTCCCCTCCCCCATGACAAACCCATGTGACCTAGCTCCATTTCGATCCTTGTGATAAGGGGATTAGACTCACTTCTTTACATTTAACACAATTTATGTGTATATGTCAATTATATGCAGGGCCGCTGAAAGAGGGGGACCACCAGCCCCCTTGTAGGGGGCCCGAGCACACAGGGGGACCCACACAGAGAGGGGGATTAGTGATGGACAACAAATACAGAAATCTTCCTCCAGCACCTGAATCTGATCTGTCCCTCTCCCTGCTATCAGCTTTTATCTGTTGAGAAAGAGACAGTCGTCCCTCACTAATCCCCCTCCCTTGTGTGCCCCCCCTCCCAGCACTTATCTCTGCTCAGGAGTTTATTTGTAAATTGTAACTTTGTTTCTCTCTCTCTGTCTCTCTGATCACTGAGCTCCAACTGCCCAGCCTGTATATTTTTCTCATCTCATCTTCTTTTTTATTTTACATAGTTTTTTTTTTTTTTTTTAGATTTAGCAGCAATTTTGCGAGTTATGTTATATTTGTGTCTGATAATAGTGATTTTGTTGTAATTTTAGCTAAATTTATCTTTAATATTTTCTTGAGGGGGCCCTGCCAGGTAGTTTGTATGGGGCCCCGCGATTTCTAACAGCAGCCCTGATTATATGTACCATGATAATTGTGAGTTACTGTTATATTTTTGTCTGTAGGATCATCACTTGTATATGTATTTATATATTTTTTTCTTTAGATTATTCCTCTAGAATATTCACTCTTGATGAAGCGGTACCCCGTGAAACATGTAGAGGTAAACTGGAGGAATATGAGTAATCCCTTTATGGGAAATCATACTGTAATGAATATTGATTAGAGGATGTTGTTGTTTTCTTGTTTGATCCCATATGTGTTTAAACCTATCGATGTTTCATCCAATGGATGCCTAGAGTGTATTTGCTACACTCATTGGGCAGAATTTTAATTATGTATAAATAAAAATTATTATCTTTTAATAATCCTGTTGTACAAGTCTATGTAGTACCATGAAAGTCCTCAGCGCCTCAATCCAAGTTGCCCTAGCCTGTACTCAAATACAATTGATGTCCCTTTGTTTTGGTGGTATTTGATCACCTCTTGCGTGTTTAGGTCTGCACGGCTGCATCCCAGAAGGAAGCCTCTTCTAAAGATGATGCACAAGAAAGCCTGCAGTTTGCTGAAGACAAGCAGACTAAGGACATGGATTACCGGAACCATCTCCTGTGGTCTGATGAGACCAAGATAAACGTATTTGGTTCAGATGGTGTCAAGTGTATGTGGTGGCAACCAGGTGAGGAGTACAAAGACAAGTGTGTCTTGCCTACAGTGAAGCATGGTGGTGGGAGTGTCATGGTCTGGGGCTGCATGAGTTCTGGGGAGCTACAGTTCATTGAGGGAACCATGAATGCCAACATGTACTGTGACATACTGAAGCAGAGCATGATCCCCTCCCTTCAGAGACTGGGCCGCAGGGCAATATTCCAACATGATAACAACCCCAAACACACCTCCAAGATGACCACTGCCTTGCTAAAGAAGCTGAGGGTAAAGGTGATGGACTGGCCAAGCATGTCTCCAGACCTAAACCCTATTGAGCATCTGTGGGGCATCTTCAAACGGAATGTGGAGGAGCGCAAGGTTTCTAACATCCACCAGCTCCGTGATGTCATCATTGAGGAGTGGAAGAGGACTCCAGTGGCAACCTGTGAAGCTCTGGTGAATTCCATGCCCAAGAGGGTTAAGGCAGTGCTGGAAATAATGGTGGCCACTCAAAATATTGACACTTTGGGCCCAATTCTGACATTTTCGCGGGTGTTCTCACTTTTGTTGCCAGCGGTTTAGACATTAATGGCTGTTTGTTGAGTTATTTTGAGGGGACAGCAAATTTACACTGTTATACAAGCTGTACACTCACTACTTTACATTGTAGCAAAGTGTCATTTCTTCAGTGTTGTCACATGAAAAGATAGAATAAAATATTTACAAAAATGTGAGGGTGTACTCACTTTTGTGAGATACTGTGTGTGTGTGTATATACTGTATATATATACAAAAAAAGTGTGTGTGTGTGTGTGTATATATATATATATTCACACACTTTTTTTTCAGAGGAATTTAATGGCCACATCTTGAACAATTCAAGGCTTAGAAAGGATCCGAAAAAAGATTCCAAGGTCAATACACAATTATACATGAGTGACATGGCTAAAGGAAATCTCTACCTTTTCTTTTTCTTTTTATTTCCCTTTTATTGCTTTTTCTTCTATCGCATGTGTATATCTTATACCTTTGTAACATTAGTCTTATTTTATACTGTTTTATCCTTGTTTTTAATAAATAAATGTAATAATTTATGAATGAATTATTAAGTGTGTTCAGCCTCTTGCTGTAAACCCAGCCAAGACTTTTTCTCCTAACAGTAAGACGTGTTGAGGGTCGGCCTTTACCAATGCAAGCATTGTTAATCAAAGTATAAAAATGTTGTATAAATAAAAAATATAGTATTTAATATAAGTATAAAATAAAATATAAAAATTTAAAAAATTTAATTTTTAAATTTATAAAAATATAAAAATATAAGTATAAAAAAAAACAATTTTTTTTGATTCAATAAAAATACTATATTAGCACATAGTGTATATAATAAAGACAGAATTCCCATATACCAGGTCAGAAGATGAGACCCTGAAAGCCATTTTATAATGTCAGCAGCTATATACCGTATCACACATCTTACCAATGGCACACATCTTAATTTTTTTTTTTTTAAAGAAAATGCAAAAAAACAATTGTGAAGAAAATGTGTAGATCGAAAGGGAAGAAACAGTTGCACAAAAAGCGGTATCTTTTTCCCAAGCTAATTACAGTATCGGTGATTAATTCTTTGCGCACGTTATAAACTGTTGCTTAGCAACCTGTAAGTTCCAAGAACCTTTAAGAGCAAACAGAATGCAGCGTTACATTGTATACCGCCTTATGTTTCTCCTGTAATCTCACAGCATGAAGTCCGAAAGTGTCAGGGCCGACCCATCGACTGTATGAGATAGCTGAACCAAAATTCCCAGCATGCCTTGCCAAAGTGCCAACAGTTATTGTTCCCATGCAGGGGCCCAAGTCGTGACCTGTGACTCGTCCCTTTCCCCATTGCTGCAGGAATGCAATTATCATCAGCTAGGGAAAAAAAACCTTTTTATGGAGGACTGGGCTATTGTGGAGGCGCCTTGAATGGCTCTGTTTTTTGGACAGCCAGGGTTTTCTTTTCTCTCCTCCAAAAATAAATAAGTAAATAAATAAATAAAAACATCTTAGGAAAGAAGAAAAATATTTATTTATGTAACAATTACAGAAAGTAGAAGAGCTTACAACCTATTATAGCATAAGGAGAATACAGAAAGTAGAAGAGCTTACAACCTATTATAGTATAAGGAGAATACAGAAAGTAGAAGAGCTTACAACCTATTATAGTATAAGGAGAATACAGAAAGTAGAAGAGCTTACAACCTATTATAGTATAAGGAGAATACAGAAAGTAGAAGAGCTTACAACCTATCATAGTATAAGGAGAATACAGAAAGTAGAAGAGCTTACAATCTATTATAGTATAAGGAGAATACAGAAAGTAGAAGAGCTTACAATCTATTATAATATAAGGAGAATACAGAAAGTAGAAGAGCTTACAACCTATTATAGTATAAGGAGAATACAGAAAGTAGAAGAGCTTACAATCTATTATAGTATAAGGAGAATACAGAAAGTAGAAGAGCTTACAACCTATTATAGTATAAGGAGAATACAGAAAGTAGAAGAGCTTACAACCTATTATAATAATAGGTTGTAAGCTCTTCTACTTTCTGTATTCTCCTTATACTACAATAGGTTGTAAGCTCTTACACCTTCTGTATCCTCACTTATGTCCTAATAGTTACATAGTTCATCTGGTTGAAAAAAGATATCCAGTTTAACTACCATAGAAAAAAAACAACAACAAAACAAAACACACAAATATACACACTCCTATACCCACAGTTGATCCAGAGGAAGGCAAACCCCCGCCCCCCTCCAGTAAAGCATGATCCAATTTGCTCCAGCGGGGGAAAATAATTTCTTCCTGATCCCCAAGAGGTAATCAGATATTCCCTGGATCAACTGTTCCTATAAATAATAGATTGTAAGCTCTTCTGTCTTTTGTATCCTTCCTTATACTAAAAAAGATTGTAAGCTCATCCACCTACTGTCCTGTCTCTTATGGCCCAATAGATTGTAAGCTCTTCTACCATCTGTATCTTCCCTTATAGTGTAATAGCTTTTCCCCCTTCTGTATTCTCCCTTATACCAAAAGAAATTGGAAGTGCTTCAACCTTCGGTGCCCCCCTTATACCCGAATAGATTGGAAGCCGTTGTACCTTTCTGTATCCTCCTCTTCACCTTAATAGATTGGAAGCTCTTACGTATTCTGTAGACTTTCCTTCTATTTGTATCTTCCATTATATCCTGTAGACTGATACCTTCTGTATCCTCACTTACACCCTGAAACCACCCATACTCAATGGTTGTACCAATCAACCAGCCCATTGGATAAATGCTGCTCGATCAGCGCCACATTCTATAGCCGGCATCGCTGATCATTGTATTCGGACAGCGGGGACGTCTCCCTGCCATCAGAAGACAATAGCTCAGCGGGAGTGATTCCCTCATCCACCTTGAATGCGTGGATGGGGGAATTGGGTCAGTTTTTTTTTTTAATTCAACCCGATGATTGGATTAAAAAAACTAAATCATCTATGGGCTGCTTAATAGATTGTAAGCTCCTCTATCTCCTTCCTTCTACTCTAATAGATTGTAACCTTTTCTTCTATTTGTATTTTCCCTTATACCCTAATAGATTGTAAGTTCTTCTACCTTCTGTATCCTCTCTTATATCCTAATAGATTGTAAGTTATTCTACCTTCTGTATCATCTTATATCCTAATAGATTGTAAGCTCTTCTACCTTCTGTATCCTCTCTTATATCCTAATAGATTGTAAGTTCTTCTACCTTCTGTATCCTCCCTTACATCCTAAAAGATTGAAAGCTCTTCCGTTCCAGCTTTCCACACTTATACCTTACTAGAGCATGAAATTCCTGTCTTCTGTATCATCCCTTATATCCTAATAGATTGTAAGCTCTTCTACCATCTGGATTCTCCTTTTTAGCCTAATAGGCTGTAAGAGCTTACACCTTCTGCATCCCTCCATATGCCCCAATAGATTGCAAGCTCTTTTAGCATCTGTATCTTCCCTTTTACCCTAATAGATTGTGAGCTCTTCCACCTTCTGTACCCTCCATTATATGCTAATAGATTGCAAGCTCTTCCACCGTCTGTATCCTCCCTTATACCTTAACAGATTGTAAGCTTTTCCTCCTGTATTCTCGCTTATATCTGTAGATTGTAAGCACTCGTGCCATTTGCAACCCTCCTTTATATGCTAATAGATTGTAAGCTCTTTCGCCATCTATGTTGACAATTTTCAGTACTCTTGTACTCATTGTATCCACGACTCGAACAGAGCTCCTTGCCCCGAGAGGTACCCTTCCCCATCTTCTTCCCCCATGGGCCTATTACATCTACCAGCGTGTAGCTTAAGAAAATTCAACCCCCCCTTTTACATGCTATTGGCTGGACATTGTGTCACTCATCAGCAATAAACTCAATCAGCCACTTACATTTACCCCCCCCCCCCCCCCCAGCTTCTGCTACATTCAAATATTGTTGGAGGCTAAGCTGAAAATAATTTGTTTCTTTGGAAATAAAATTAAACCAGTGACTGACAGGTGTGAATCGCTACATAAGCACTTATTTTATAGACAAATCTAAGTAAAACACATAGCTCTAGCTATAATATAAACCCTTAAAAGTAAAAAAACAAGCAAAAGTTCTTCTGACTTTTATTTCTTCCGCTATATCCAAATGGATTGTAAGCTCTTCTGCCTTCTATATCCTTCCTTATACTCATATTTGATTATATGCTCTTCCACCTTCTGTATCCCCCCCCCCCCCCCCCTTGTATTCTGACAGATTGTATCTTCCTTTATAACCTCAGATCCAAAGCTCCACTCAAGATATGGACATCCTGGGTGCTGGTCATTTATTCTCAAATAACAATAGGAAAGAATGTGAGCCCCACTCCACGTAGCTCCTATTGCAGATTTTTCTTTTCTTTTTAAATAATCAATGAATTGACTGAATACAGTAATGTCTCCACCCAAAAACCAGCCTTTGGTGAAATGCGTTTCACCACTCCTTGCTTGCTCACAAGGATAGGGGAAGTCAAGGAGGGAAGGAATTAAAAAAGGGAATAAAAAATACTGCAAAAGGAGCCCAGCGGAGTGCAGCTGACATTCTTTCACTGCCTTACACCCTATCAGATTGTAAGCTCTTCTACCTTCTGAATCGTCCCTTATACCTTTTTAGATTGTAAGCTCTTCTACCTTCTGTATCCTCCCTTATACCCTATTAGATTGTAAGCTCTTCTACTTTCTGTATCCTCCCTTATACCCTATTAGATTGTAATCTCTTCTACTTTCTGTATCCTCCCTTATACCCTATTAGATTGTAAGCTCTTCTGCCTTCTGTATCCTCCCTTATATCCTAATAGATTGTAAGCTCTTCTACCTTCTGTATCCTCCCTTATACCCTATTAGATTGTAATCTCTTCTACTTTCTGTTACCTCCCTTACACCCTATTAGATTGTAAGCTCTTCTGCCTTCTGTATCCTCCCTTATATCCTAATAGATTGTAAGCTCTTCTACCTTCTGTATCCTCCCTTATACCCTATTAGATTGTAAGCTCTTCGACCTTCTGTATCCTTCCTTATACCCTATTAAATTGTAAGCTCTTCTACCTTCTGTATCCTCCCCTATATCCTAATAGATTGTAAGCTCTTCTACCTTCTGTATCCTCTCCTTTATCCTAATAGATTGTAAGCTCTTCTACCTTCTGTATCCTCCCTTATATCCTAATAGATTGTACATTTTTCTACCTTCTGTATCCTCCCTTATATCCTAATAGATTGTAAGCTCTTCTACCTTCTGTATCATTCCTTATATCCTAATAGATTGTAAGCTCTTCTACCTTCTGTATCCTCCCTTATATCTTAATAGATTGTAAGCTCTTCTACCTTCTGTATCGTCCCTTATATCCTAATAGATTGTAAGCTCCTCTACCTTCTGTATCCTCCCTTATATATTAATAGATTGTAAGCTCTTCTACCTTGTGTATCATCCCTTGTATCCTAATAGATTGTAAGCTCTTCTACCTTCTGTATCCTTGATTACATCCTAATAGATTGTAATCTCTTCTACCTTCTGTATCCTCCCTTATATCCTAATAGATTGTAAACTCTTCTACCTTTTGTATCCTCTCTTATATCCTAATAGATTGTAAGCTCCTCTACCTTCTGTATCCTCCCTTATATCCTAATAGATTGTAAACTCTTCTACCTTTTGTATCCTCCCTTATATCCTATTGGATTGTAAGCTCTTCTACCTTCTGTATCCTCCCTTATATCCTAATAGATTGTAAGCTCTTCTACCTTCTGTATCCTCTCTTATATCCTAATAGATTGTAAGCTCCTCTACCTTCTGTATCCTCCCTTATATCTTAATAGATTGTAAGCTCTTCTACCTTCTGTATCCTCGATTACATCCTAATAGATTTTAAGCTCTTCTACCTTTTGTATCCTCCCTTATATCCTATTGGATTGTAAGCTCTTCTACCTTCTTTATCCTCCCTTATATCCTAATAGATTGTAAGCTCTTCTACCTTCTGTATCCTCTCTTATATCCTAATAGATTGTAAGCTCTTCTACCTTCTGTATCATTCCTTATATCCTAATAGATTGTAAGCTCTTCTACCTTCTGTGTCCTCCCTTATATCCTAATAGATTTTAAGCTCTTCTACCTTCTGTATCCTCCTTATGCCTCAATAAATTGCAAACTCTTTGCATCATATTTTATAACACAATAGATTGTAAGCTCACTTCCATCTTCTGCATCCTCCCATATATCCTTATAGATTGCAAGCTCTTTTTACCTTCTGTATCCTCCCTTATATCCTAATAAATTGTAAGCTCTTCTACCTTCTAGATCCTCCCTTTTACCCTAATAGGCTGTAAACACCTTATACAGTATGTCCTTACTTCTTACCCCAATGGATTGCAAGCTCTTCCACTCCCTGTATCATTTCTTATACCCTAATAAAGTGCAAGCTCTCCTACCATCTGCATCTTCCCTTATACTCTAGCAGACTGTAAGCTCCTCCACTGTCTGCGTCCTCCCTTATCCTCTAATAGATTGTAAGCTCTTTCACCTCTCAATAATTTGATCTGTAATGTACAGGTATGAATAGTTACTTAAGCACTGACTTTAGAGACAAATCGGAGTAAAACACACAGCTCTAGTTATCATATAAACCATTAGAGGTCACAGTCATGGTGACACAGATGTTCTCCCCAAAAACAAGAGGAAAAATTACCTTTCTTTTTGGATTCTTTCTTTGCGCTGGTTTTCACAGCCACTTGAAGTTCCGTCTCCGTTGACATCCTATTAAATCCTTAGGCCTCTTCACACAGATTCAGTGTCTCAGCGAGTCTCATCTAGAAGTCTCCTCCAAAAGAACAACTCAGCCCTTCAGATGAGATTGCCCAAGTCACATCTCTCACTCCTGTCTGTCGAGAGCTGCAAGAGAAATGACAAACAGCCATGTTGGAGGAGCTTAAAAGGACACTTGTCGTGGTGACATAGTATGGAGAATACTTCAGGGGGAGCAGCTGGAGGTCAGAGCAACCTTTCTTTGGTGCTCAAGTGGGAGAAGCCAGTTTGTTCCTCTTTGTGACTGTTTTAAACTAAAATTAGGTTTCCAGTCCTACAAAATATTTCTACACGACAGGGACAAAATACTGGTCTACATCACCAAAGGTATTTCTAAACTCTCAAGGGCCAATCAAGATCACAATTTTACTTTAGAGTAGCTTTGATACAGTTAATACCTCTGTAGGGACCCTGTCATTGGCTGGACTGTCCCTAGTCTAAATGTATTGCTTGCAGCTAGGTTGTAGTGAGCCTGAGCTCTGTTTTATGTCACCTGGGTTTGTTGGGTTTCTCCTGAACCCAATGATATTGTTTGCTTCTGCCTGCCACTGTTGAATGTTCTCTATGAGACAGAGTGAGAAGATACAATATATTGAGTTCTAGCTATTTGTCTTGCCCTGGCCAATCACTGAGGGCAGGGGAGGACTGGGCCGGGGGGCAATTGCCCTCTGGGCTGCTCTAATGCACCATAAATAGTCTGAACTGCTTCTGCCACAGACATGCCTAAAGGATTCCTGGTGAATAAAAGTAAAAAGTCCCTGCCGCTGCCCTACTGAATGCGGACTGGAGTCAAGGACAGAGGGCATGCCCCCCCCCCCCAACATGGATGGTGTAAACTGTGTCTGGGCAGTGGTGGGTTCCATGCCCCACTGGAACCCCAACCAAGCTGCCCCAGCTCCCCCCAACCACTCCCTGCTGGCCAGGTTGGGAACCCAGTTTAGGCCTATGAGTAGAGAGTACCTGGAGCAGAGCCTCAGCCTGGAGTGGGGGTCAGGAGGAGGTTGGAAAGAGGGGGGAGTGGGAGGGGGGGGGGTTGCTGCTCTATGGGCCTCTGATTTGTATTTACCCCCTGGGCCAAAAGTTGCCAGTCAGCCCCTGACTGAGGGATTTATACAAGTGATGTGGGTTGAGGGAAAGGATGAATTTTTGGGGGCACCTTCTAAAAGGGTTTTAGGGATTTAGGGTCCCTAGTCCAAATTTAGTGTTCACAGGTAGGCTGTAGCCAATCTGAGCATTGTTTATGTCTTCTGGGATTGTTAAGTTTCTACCAAGCCTAAGGATATTGTTTGTTTCTACTGTTGAGTGTTCTCCAGTAGGTAGAGTGAAGAAGATACAATGATTTGGGTAAGGAAACTTTATCTTACCCTGTCTAATCACTGAGGGGTTTATCGCCGTGATGTGGGCTGGGGAAGAGAATGAATATTTGGAGAGACCTTCTAAAAGGGTTCATTACCCCATAAGCTTTTCTTGGAGAAGTTGTAGGGACCCTGCTTTAAGTCCATATTTATTGTTTGCAGGTAGGCTGTAGTCAGCCTGAGCATTGTTCGTGTCATCTGGGATCGTTGGGTTTCTCCTAAGCCTAAAGCCCCCTACACACGCATCGAAAATTGGCAGGGAATTTTTCGTTCGACGACCAATCTGCCGATTTTCGGCTTGTTAGTATGATGCTTCCGACAACCAACTCCGACTTTTCGGCCGAAAAAAATCTGGTGAGCAGACTATAAAATTTTTGTTGGCCGTCAACACAACAGCCGATTTTCGTGCAGTCAGTACAGATTTCGACAGGGAAAAATCTGATGAGCAAGACTGGGCATGAAGAAAAAACACAAAGAAAGCAACCCAACACATGACATCACTTCTGAAGTAGAATTTTGTTGGGCGAGAAAATTTGTGTGCAGTCTAGGCACATTCTAACCAACAAAACACAACTCTGGACAAAAGACGGACGATCGGTCGGCCGATAATCGTTGTGTGTGTACGGGGCTTTAGGACTTTGTTTATGCTTGTGGCTGTTGAGTGTTCTCCAGTAGATAGAGTGAGAAGATACAATGTGTTGACTTATGAACATTAATCCTGCCCTGACCAAACACTGAGGAATTCATGCCATTGATGTGGGCTGGGAAGAAGATAAGTATTTAAGGAGACCTTCTGAAAAGGTTTTTTTCTCCCGGACTTTTCTTGGAGAACATATAGAAGTTAAAGGCCCCTGCCTCCGAGGCTGCTTCTTGGGGAAGATGTAACTCCAGAAAGGTCCAGCCTTTGCCCCCCCAAGACATTTTTTTATGGAAGAGGAAGCCAAGGCCAAGAGAAGGTTTGTTCTCCTAGAGCAGTTGTTCGTAACTCCTGTCCTCAGGACCCACTAACAGACCAGATTTGCAAGATAACGGAAATACAGCACAGGTGAACTAATTTGCTGCTCGGTAATTGCAGTACGCTAGTCTGCTTCTCCCCAAGGTAATACCTAAAACCTGTTGGTGGGTCCTGAGGACAGGAGTTGAGAACCACTGTCCTAGAGTGTCCTAAACCGGCCAGTGGCAGATACCCAAACCTTGCCTGTGGCAGGAGTCAAAGTAATTAATTAGCTTGTTGAAGCTAGTTGCCTGTCTGGGTCTACAGAATCTACACTGGCCTGTAGAAGAGCTTTTAGAAGTTCTACAGTTGAATTGCGGCAGAGGTCAAAATATACTGGAAGATCCTAGTAGCCTGTGTGGGCATAAAGAGTTCTTTGAGAAGTTTGTTGTACAGAAGGATATTTTGCTGCTGTTTTTGGGCATCCTGTACACCTAAGAAAGAAATTTGAAGGATCTGAAGTCTGTCTGTCTATTGCTATTGGTGGGTTGCTGAGGGTCTGGGTGTAACTGATGGCATCATCTCCCCTAGGCAAAGTCACTAACTGGAAGTCAAGGTTGGTTTTTTATCGATAAAAGGTTTTTTGGATTTTTTTTTTTTAGAAAAACAATACTGTTACCATATATTGTAACATACCTGGTAATTTTATTCATGCAGACTTATATAATTACAAAAATGTCAATGTATAATTTAAAAATAGATCTCCCTTCCCTGGATAGAGAAGACTGGGAGGATTGTTTAGAGCAAGGCCTCAAGCTTGTTATCTCTTCCAGAGATAAGCTAATTCAGGTAAAATTTCTAAATTGGGTGTATTTTACCCCTCTGAGATTTCACTGTATCTACCCAGATCATGACCCTAACTGCCCCCAATGTCGTTTACACCCAGGTTCATATTTTCATATGTTCTGGGACTGCCCTAAAGTCGCGACCTATTGGTCTAGCATTTTTTCAGAGATTAATTTTAGGTTGCAGCTTTCTCTCTCTATTTCCCCTGAACTTGCATTGTTAGGCATTCATAAGGATAATATATAAATAAAGCTGCGCTAACAAATGAAACAGTCCATGTGAATGTCCATAAATAAGAGGGAAAAATGATGACCCTTGTGCAGGTACCGCTTACCAGATTCCAATCATTAAAGAGCCAAGAAATTTAAAGGCAGAGTCTTCAAATGTGGAACACAGCAAGCTTCATAGGGCTCCGATGTAAATCTCCTCAGTGGTATATGAATAGAAGGAGAAAAACAACACCATAGTGTAAACCAGTAACAAAAATGGAAAAAATTGCGTTATGACTTGTGCGGGTACCGCTTACCAGAAGTAGCAGATACTGTAGCCAAAATAATGGGAACCGAATCCACAGACCTCAGAAGGCAGCAACCCGTACCGTGGTGATGCAGGTGTCCAGGGATACGTTTAAATGAGGGAAAAAAAGGCAAACGCCATAGCGTAAAACCACAAAACAAACGATGATAACACCCAAATAGTGATAACTATAAATCCAATAGTGGTGAATAGTGACAGCCACCACCGAAGAGGGTAGGTTCCCTTATAGACTGTACCAAGAAGTTTAAGCAGGTAGTGAGATAAACCGCTTACCAGATAAACTAGAAGGTAGACGTATAATAGAACCTAAAGGGCACCAGTGAGAATGGGTACTCTTACCAGCTCCAGATATTAATTGAGCGGGGGTTCAAAGTGACGCTGGACAACACTCCTGATAGCGCTCGTCAACCAGACTCAGGGAGGGATGCAGGTTACCCAAGAAATGAGGAGGGGAGAGCCATAGCATAAAATCCAACGACTATTTATTGACACAAAAATGTATTGCACTTACAAATATCAGACGACAAGGAACGTGGATGAGAGGGGTTGGAGGGAGGTAACAGCCGCCGGCCGGACGGCTCCGCTCGCCCGTCCTTCACAACAAGTAGGTGGGTGTGACGTCAGCACGCCGTGACCTGACTAGTTTCATCAAAGATGATTTTTTCACCTTTGAAAAAATCATCTTTGATGAAACTAGTCAGGTCACGGCGTGCTGACGTCACACCCACCTACTTGTTGTGAAGGACGGGCGAGCGGAGCCGTCCGGCCGGCGGCTGTTACCTCCCTCCAACCCCTCTCATCCACGTTCCTTGTCGTCTGATATTTGTAAGTGCAATACATTTTTGTGTCAATAAATAGTCGTTGGATTTTATGCTATGGCTCTCCCCTCCTCATTTCTTGGGTAACCTGCATCCCTCCCTGAGTCTGGTTGACGAGCGCTATCAGGAGTGTTGTCCAGCGTCACTTTGAACCCCCGCTCAATTAATATCTGGAGCTGGTAAGAGTACCCATTCTCACTGGTGCCCTTTAGGTTCTATTATACGTCTACCTTCTAGTTTATCTGGTAAGCGGTTTATCTCACTACCTGCTTAAACTTCTTGGTACAGTCTATAAGGGAACCTACCCTCTTCGGTGGTGGCTGTCACTATTCACCACTATTGGATTTATAGTTATCACTATTTGGGTGTTATCATCGTTTGTTTTGTGGTTTTACGCTATGGCGTTTGCCTTTTTTTCCCTCATTTAAACGTATCCCTGGACACCTGCATCACCACGGTACGGGTTGCTGCCTTCTGAGGTCTGTGGATTCGGTTCCCATTATTTTGGCTACAGTATCTGCTACTTCTGGTAAGCGGTACCCGCACAAGTCATAACGCAATTTTTTCCATTTTTGTTACTGGTTTACACTATGGTGTTGTTTTTCTCCTTCTATTCATATACCACTGAGGAGATTTACATCGGAGCCCTATGAAGCTTGCTGTGTTCCACATTTGAAGACTCTGCCTTTAAATTTCTTGGCTCTTTAATGATTGGAATCTGGTAAGCGGTACCTGCACAAGGGTCATCATTTTTCCCTCTTATTTATGGACATTCACATGGACTGTTTCATTTGTTAGCGCAGCTTTATTTATATATTTTCTTCTTGGGGTGTCAGTCGCACTTGAAGCTGCTGCTTTGCTTTTTTGAATTAGCGCAGTTGTTTTTTCTCCTTTAATTCATAAGGATAACCAATGCTCCCACCACTCCAAGTTATTGATCTCCTATCTTTTGTTTTATATCCTCACCGACCCCTCCGAGTCTATCCTCTTAGGAAGATATGGTGGATGCCGCCCTGCCAATGTATAAAATCACTTATATGAATAGGGGTTTCCCTTGGAAGTATGATAAAGTATGGTCCCCTGGACCTCTAGTTATATCTTGTGGATGTTGTGTTGGGGTGCACTGGACAGGGTAAATGATTGGTATGACGGTATTTATCATCACTGGTAGTGAAAGACAGATACTTAATGGTTTGAATTGCTTCAAGTGAGACAGTAATATTTGTCAGCCATGTATCTCTAGGAATATGTGAGGTCTTTTCCTGTTTGATCCTGAACGTGTTCATTGAAAGAGCTAATCACATTGGCTTCTGTTCCATGTCCTTCAATGTCACAGACAAGCTTCCCCTATTGTTTGTGTATTGAGATAATGTGTATTGTGTTAAGTCTGCCTGTCCCGTTGTTAAATGTTAATGAGTCCACATTGTTCTGTAAAGATGGCTAGATAATTAGTTCAGGTTAATTCTGTTTCTGTAAACAATTTCATCTGCATATGATAATGTAATCATACAACCCCTGACCTGTGTGTGGTAATCTGATCAGGAGGGGGAGGTCCATGCTGTAATGCTGTATATAAATTCTGTGTGACTGTTCAATAAAGTGTGATTCTAGTACAAGTGTCAGGCCAGCTTTGTATGGAGGGCGGCTGGAATATCTATATACAGTATGTTCATGACTCTAAGGAAACCGTATACTGATGGAAGACCACAAGTACAGTGTGGGTCAGAGGTTCCGTTACAGTTGGGTAATCCTATCTCTGTTTCCCGGCCTCCCTTTGCTTTCCTCTATCCTCCCTCCCCTTCTTCAGTTTATTTCAACCTTACTGCCGGATATGTAACAAGTGGCTGTTGTGTTCTTTTCATTGTCTACACCATTAGTAACATCATTGTGTTTAAATTCAATTATACTTTTCCTCTATGTCTATCATTTCCTGGATTTGTCAGTCATTGTATCAAGTAACTGTGTATGATTTTAGATTGTTCTACAATTGTTCAAATAAAGCACTCCTGTTTTGTTAAAAAAAAAAAAAAAAAATTATAATTTATCCAGTAAAGGGGTTTCTGCATTAGTAGACAGAAAAGAGTACTTTGTTTTATTTTCGCTCTCCCTGTCGTTCTTCTGCTTTAAGTCGTTAGTGAAATCCAAATATCCTCAATATAAGCAAAATGTCCTAATGAGAGGGACATACAAGTAGCGCATATCCATTTCCCACAGCATACAAATGTTACAGTCCATTGGGCGTAAGCGGTCAGGAATGGAATTGCATTATCAGCACAGAATTCCTCATCTTGCTCTCTTTACTATCAGATACTCATTTAGGAAGAAAAAAAAAAAAGCCCTCAGCCGCTTTGTGCAGTATATCATTTGCCAAGCCGCGCATCGGGGAGACAATATGTTGATGCTGATAGCGATAAGGACCCCGTTCACCGCTTAACCAAGGAAATAAATGGAAGAATATCCTCTGCTGCCTGGACAGAAAAACACTGATTTGATTTCCAGGGGTGCTGCATACAGAAGTAGCAGATCAGGATTGAAAAGCAGATCTGTCCCTCTATGAGACGGCCAGAAGAGTTTCCCATTATACACTACATGGACAAAATAATGTGGTCACCTGACCATCACAGCTACACTACATGGCTCTGAGTATGTGAACTCCCCTCCAAGTGATCAAGTTAGTTGTTTCCAATGAGGGGAAAATGTTAATACTATATCATACAAAGATATTTTAGACATTTCCCTTTTCCAGCCTTGTGGTAACAGTTTGGTGAAGACCGTTTTCTGTTCCACTATGACTGTGCCCAGGGGAGGACTGGGCCAGGGGGCAAGGGGGCAATTGCCCCCTCGGCCGCTGTGATGTCCTGTAAAAAGGCTACACCACTTCTGCCACAGACATGCCTAAAGGATTGCAGGCCTCCCTCCCCAGCATGGATGGTGTAAACTGTGTCTGAGCAGAGGTCGATTCCATGCCCCACTGGAGACTCTCCTCCCCCGGTCAGCCCCAACCGAGCTGTCCCTGCTCCCCCCAACCACCCCCTGCTGGCCAGGTTGGGAACCCGGATTCAGCCGGTGAGTAGAGAGTACCCGGAGCAGAGCTTCAGCCTGGAATGGGGGTCAGGAGGAGGACGGGAAGAGGGAGAGTGGGAGGGGCCGAGTCGCTGCACCATGGGCCTCTGGTTTGTACTTGCCCCCTGGGCCGAAAGTTGCCAGACTGCCCCTGACTGTGCCCCTGTATACAAAGCCAGCTCCATAAAGACATGGTTTGATGTGTCTGTGGAGGTTCTCATTGATTTAGGTTATAGCAGGGGCGTAACTACAGGGGTTGCAATTGCAACAGGGCCCCATGCTCCAGGGGGCCTGTGCGGCTCCCCTGTACACCTAGATAGGAGGGGGGAAGGGGGCAGCATGTAGAGCAATCACTGCCCTCCTTTTTCCTCCTGTAGCTGCAGGAGGAAAATGGAGGTGATTGGTTCCTCTGTATGCTTACCAGCTCCTTCCTTTTCTGAATGGACAGAGTCATAGACAGTGACGTTGTAAAAAAATAAAATAAAATGATAAAAAATAATACAATTAAAATTCCAAAAAATAAAAACTACTGACACCAGTGGGTGAACTTCCAGGATTGCAAAGGTCACACTTGTGACCTTGCCCTGGCATTCCACCACCGTGGGGAGGCCCAAAGATGGCAGGAAGGGGGCCCACTGCAGAAATTGTGAAAGGGTCCCATTGCGGGACCGTAATAAAGGGCCCCACAACAAGAGTAAAGGGCCCCAGGATCAGTGGGAAGAGCCCCAGGCTTGAAGGGAAGGGCCCCGGCCAGGGGTCCGGGGGGCCCTTCATGGTTTCTTGCACTGGGGCCCTGAAGGTTCTAGTTACACCTCTGGGTTATAGGATATCTAGTTGTAGTAGTCACATTCATATGAACTTGGTTGTAACATGGTTAGGACAGTTTGGTATGGAGGAACTTGAGAGTCCTGCACACAGCCCTGACCTCAACCCTACTGAACACCTTTGGGATGATTTGGAATGCTGATAGTGAGCCAGGTCTTCTCATCCAACAGATGATGAATCTGGTGTGGAGGAACTCAAGTAGCCTTCATTAAGCCCTTACCTCAACCCCAATGAACACTATTGGGATGAACTGGAATCTCATTTGTGAGCAAGGCCTCCTCATCTATCATGAGTACCTGACCTCACAGATGTCCTTTTGGCAGAATGGGCAGAAAATCCAACAGACACACCCCAAAATCTTATGCAAAGCCTTCCCAGAGAAGTGGAGGATGTTATAGCCACAAAAGGGAGCCAACCCCATATTAATGACCACGAGTTTGTAATTGAATGTCCAACAAACTCATAGAGGTGTGGTGGTCAGGAGTCCACAAACATATCATTTGATTATTTATTTATGAGAGAACAAGTTAAAGGAATTGTTAGGGAACAAATAAAATAGTGCTGCCAAGATTTCTATCTATGGATAGATTGCTCCCTTCTGTCCACTTTGGTCAGATGCTAAATAGTCTTCCATAACAGATAAAATCCATGCAAACATGTTCTCAGGTGGTAACTGAACCCCGGACATACAGTTGCATAGGTATGGTGCTAACATTCAACACTGTGATAAGCCAGTCTGATCACCAACCAAGCTCTGCCACCAGACATGTAAAGAGCCTAGTCCTGAAGTCACAAAGACAAGCCTTCTGTGATGAAGTGCAACCAGTTTAGGGGGACGGACAAAAGGTTTTCTGTCCAATTTATAACAATTCCAAAAATGTTGGGACGCTGTGAACAATCTACATAAAGCAGAATGCAGTGATTTGCAAATCTCAAAAACCCATATTTTATTCACAATAGAAAATAGAAGACATACCAAATGATAAACTGAGAAACTGTACAATTTTTAGGAAAAAAATAAGGTCATTTTAAAATTTGTATGTTGTTATGTCAATTTTACACAGTGTGTCAACTTTTTCGGAATTGGAATTGTACAGTTCCCAGGGGAAGATGGCAAAAGGTTGGAAAAAGAAGCTGTATTTCCTGGGCTGCCGATCAGCTATTCTTCCTCTTTCCACAGGGGGTAAAGAGTAAGCACATTTCCTAGTCTGGAGGTGTGGCCTCCTCACACAAATCAGCAGCCTATTCAGCGATTGGGGCTCTAAGAACTAGGGAGGAGAGAGAGAGGGAAGGAATGGATTGGGGTGCTCAGGGACTGAGGACTGAGTTACCGGCTGGACACTGCAGAGATAATGGATGATTGTGAGTGCCCAGCGGACATTGGGTCCGCCGGGCACACGCGCGGGGGGGGGGGGTGCGGGAGCGCGCCTCCGGTGGTGCACGCTCGCTCCCTAGAGCCTCACAGGCTAGCGACGTAGACTTACACCGCTTTGCCTGTGAGGAGCTGACTGCCAACGTAAATCGACGTTAGGCAGTCGGCAAGTAGTTATAGGGCCTTCAAAAAAGCTGACAGGTTGACTTTACTGTGAAATGCCCCAGTCTGCTCTGTAAGCACTGTGATCTTGCCCTAAATGGGGCAGGTTTCCTTTCATTAAAAAAAAAAAATGGAATAAGAAAAGGAGTAGCCCTGAACCACAAAGGCCGAATAAAGTAATGAAGTTTAAAAACAAGGCTAAATAAAACAGCAAGCTGCAATCCAAAGTGCCCTGGCAACCGCAGTGAGAGACACCATAGATCTGGTGCAGAACCTGAAAGATTGGCATCTTTTTATAACAGACAAGCTGTTGTGATGCTGCATCGCTGGAATACATTCACAGCAGATTACTGGTACAGAGAAAAATGTCTAAATACAACCAAGGATCCACTATAAACCCCATTTATAAAAGGTGCATCATAATTGTTCCCATTTATTAACTGTTTGATCTTGCTTAATGCATATTTGGACACAAAAATAAAATATTTCAACAAAATGTATTTTGCGGATGTTTTTTTTTTTATCATTTTATGAAGATTTTCTACCATTTTTGCCAAACCTTTTGCCAGGAATTTGTTCCTCTGAACCTCGCAAAACCCGTTATTTTCACGTGAGGTGAACAAAGATTGTTCTCTAACCTATCCATTACCAACCAGGGTTACCTACAATCCAAGGGTTCCTCCAGGGATTGCTAGGGGGTTCCTTGAGCTGTGGTTGTTGGCCTCTTATTTGATGGTGCCTGGCCTGCATAGTTTTAGGGTCTACACCACTTGGCTGAACCAACTGCATGACGCCAATGATCTTTTAAGCTGTCTGTAGCGGTGGCATTCAGACCAACACTGTAATTGGGGCATTCATTCCACTGGTAATAATTCAATGAATCAGATTTAGAAAGGGTTACCTGAGACCTAAAAGTTATTTCAATGGTTCCTCTAGGATAAAAAGGTTGAGAAAGGCTGTATGGCTGGTACCCAGACTGGTATCTCAGGAGAGCCTCCTTTAGTCTTAAAGCGGAGTTCCACCCATTTTTAATAGGTTGTAATACATAGATCTTTGTAATCCCCTTTAAAATGGCTTTTACCAATGGAAACTTTTTTTTTTTTTTTTTGCTAGTAAATACCTTAATTTTGGCTTTATTCCTCCTCTCCTCACTTCCTGGTCCGATCGGCGATGACGTCATTCGGCGATCCGCAGTGTCTGCTGGGATGTATTCTACTTGCAGTAGCTGTATCTGTACTGAGCCGTGCCTGCCCCGCCTCCGCCCCGCCTCCGCCCCGCCTCCTCTCATTGAATTGCATTGTATGAATGTATTAAGGCCGTTCTCTGCCCAGCCTCCGCCCCGCCTCCTCTCATTGAATTGCATTGTATGAATGTATTAAGGCTGTTCTCTGCCCAGCCTCCGCCCCGCCTCCTCTCATTGAATTGCATTGTATGAATGTATTAAGGCCGTTCTCTGCCCAGCCTCCGCCCCGCCTCCTCTCATTGAATTGCATTGTATGAATGTATTAAGGCTGTTCTCTGCCCAGCCTCCGCCCCGCCTCCTCTCAATACAACTCAATGAGAGGAGGCGGGGCGGAGGCTGGGCAGAGAACAGCCTTAATACATTCATACAATGCAATTCAATGAGAGGAGGCGGGGCGGAGGCGGGGCAGGCACGGCTCAGTACAGATACAGCTACTGCAAGTAGAATACATCCCAGCAGACACTGCGGATCGCCGAATGACGTCATCGCCGATCGGACCAGGAAGTGAGGAGAGGAGGAATAAAGCCAAAATTAAGGTATTTACTAGCAAAAAAAAAAAAAAAAAAAGTTTCCATTGGTAAAAGCCATTTTAAAGGGGATTACAAAGATCTAAAGTTCCAAAAATGGGTGGAACTCCACTTTAAATGACAACTAACATAGAACTGGTTGTACAACAAACTACCAGACATGTTTAATACCTCATTATTTGTGTGCCAATTGAGTCACTATCCATTTTCATTTTTTTGCCAAAAGCTTGCCATCCTATAATTCCTTTCCTTTATAAAATGTATTAAAGTAAAGGATGTGTTGGGCGCTTGTGCCGACAGGTGCGACCCGCACTGAAATGTGGATTAGGTGGAGAGAGATACATAAACTCCAAATGTGGCAACGTTCCGATGTTGATTCTGAGGGCAGCGCTGTAGGCAGGCAAAAGCCGAAATCCCGCTGGCACATATGAAACAGAAGAGGACAGGGGCCACTCAGTAACAAACAAAGTTTATTGCACAAAAAACATAGCACACTTACATAAAAGTTGGGTTCGGGCTTCTCCTGATAGCTTCTCTACCCCTATGGCATGGCGCTTCTTCCTTTTGGCCAGACCAGCAGCCGGTAGATGATGCCGCTAGAGTGGAATCCAATGGGGGAGCAGGATCAGTCCACAGACGGCGGTGAACCGCTCATCGGCTTGTGATGACGTAACGCGTTTCGGAGCATGCGTACATCGCTCCTTCCTCAGATTGGATTCCACTTTAGCGGCGTCATCTCCCGGCTGCTGGTCCGGCCGAAAGGAAGAAGCGCCATTGCCATTAGGGGTAGAGAAGCTATCAGGAGAAGCCTGAACCCAACTTTTATGTAAGTGTGCTATGTTTTTTGTGCAATAAACTTTGTTTGTTACTGAGTGGCGCCTGTCCTCTTCTGTTTTATAAAATGTATTAGCCACCCAGATTTGCCAAATGAGCCACAACATTCACCACTGTCTGGATTTTTCTATTCTTCAGTGGGATCTCCAGCTCACAGTGACATCTGCTTTATTCATAACATATTTGTTGGCCATGAAAATTTTGTCATCACCAGAAGCCTAATCATTGATAATAAATATTCTCTGATTGGTCCCTTGCAAGCTTATCTGTACAATCGCTGTACTCTTTCGTCAATGATGTTGTAGGAGAACCCAAACCACCGTCTGGTGTGGTGAAAATAAAGTCTAAATTCAATTAACAAATGAACAATGTACTTTTTTTTACAAAGCACAATTTGCTAGATTATTTACACGTTAAGAATATATTTATACCGTTTGACCATCCTTGACATATCTCCATCGATACCAGCTAAAACAATTTATGAAGCATCCAAACTCCTGAAGATTTCCCGAATACATTCTTAATATTTAGCCATAACAAGATCACTTGGAGCAACTGTAGGCACCATGTACAGGCGGTCCCCGGGTTACAAACAAGATAGGGACTGTAGGTTTATTCTTAAGTCAAATTTGTTTGTAAGTCGGAACAGGTAAATTTTTTAAGTTTAGCTCAGGCAAAAATAATAATTTTTAGGTTTTTTGGATAGCATAGGGAAGGGGTAACACCCCTGTACCATTTGTTTTGCTGTCTGTACCCCTGTTCAGAAGATGTACCCTCACTTTCTGTCCCTATGACAACTGGATTTTGAAAATTTTGGGTTGTTGTGGAAACAAGGATTGGTGATAAAGCTTCAGTGGAGACACCTTCTTCCCATGAGAACTCTTACAGGAGTGAATTTCCCTTCCTAGAGGGGAGATTTCCTTCCACTTCCTGTTGTCTCCCTCCATTTGTAAGTCGGATGTTTGTAACCCGGGGTCCGCCTGTATTTTGTTGGGTGTCTAAATGTATCTGTTCTTAGGTAGTAACTAGCAATTGCAAGCTTCTCATTGGGTCATTCCCTTATGTTTCAGAGCTGCTGTCTTCATCAAGTTCACTGACGTCTAAGGCTATAGTTATGGGGCATGGCAAGTCTTTTGCTATTGAGCCTTTATGTTCCTTCAGCCTCCCATTACTATTCTTCCTACAGTAATGCATGCTGGGAAAGGTTATAAATGCTCAGGGAATGGCTTGATGAGCTCTCTCTACCCCCCCCCCCCCCCAGGCTTTAGAGAGAGAGGCGGGTTCAGAGTTTGTGCTGTGTAGGCCTGATCCCTCAGGGCCAAACACAGGTTTAGCTAAGTGGCCCTGCCTGGTCGAGGAGGGCGTGCATTGGTACTGGAGAGCCTAATGAATGTCTGCTCTCAGAGAATCCTGATCCTGTCTTGAAGTAATGGAATCTGAAAGCCTGGTTGCTACTGGAGACCTAACCCTAAACTTCTCTCTCTGTGAGCTGGAGCAATAAAACTTTGAATAATCCTAATGTAACTGAAGCTCTTCCTCATCATGCAATGCTCTCTACTATGGCCAAGGATCCACCCTGAGGTAATGCTAGCTTTCTCCTTGTTGGAGGTGAGTCTACTATCTCTCCCCCATGCGGGAGGGATGCTACACAAGATAACTCAGAGTATGACAGAGTCTCTTTTGTTGATCCTCACATACTTTACATCCAAGTGTTCTTCCAAGTGATCGTCTTATCAATGTTGCCTTAAGGCAGTGGTTCTCGACTTCTGTCCCCAGGACCCACTAACAGGCCACGTTTGCAAGGTAACTGAAATACATAACAGGCGGTATCATTTACTGCTCAGTGATTGCAGTATTTTAGCCTGCATCTTGCCAAGGTAATACTTAAAATCTGGCCTGTTATTGGGTCCTGAGGACCGGAGTTGAGAAACACTGCCTTAAGGGGTACTCAGATACAGATTTGTTTAGACAACTCCAAGATAGCCAATGCATTAACCACTTGCCGACTGCCGCACGACTATTTACGTCGGCAGTCAGCCCCTCACAGGCAGAGCGACGTAGGGGTACGTCGCTAGCCTGTAAGGGTGTGGAGAGCGAGTGCGCGCCGCCGGAGGCGGGCTCCCGCTCGGTCAGGGACGATCGCGAGTGCCCGGCGGACATCGGGTCCGCCGGGCACACGCGCGGGGGGGTCCGTGACCGAGTGCGCTGCCTCCAGCGGTGCGCACTCGCTCCCCACACCCTTACAGGCTAGCGAAGTACCCCTACCCCTAAACAAAGCCGTCTGTCATTCTCCCTTGTGTAAGAATGGAGATCAGACGGTTCTACTATGTAGGACCATTGATCATTGTTCTTACACACACAGCCACAGCCAATCACAGTTAGAAGCACGCCCCTAGGACACACTTAACCCCTCCCTCTCCAATACAGTTAACTCCTTCACTGCCAGTGTCATTAGTACAGTAACAGTGCATATGTATAGCACTGATTACTGTAGTAATGTCACTGGTAACCCCAAAAGTGTCAAAAATGTCAGTCAAGGGTCCGATCTGTCCACCGCAATGTCGCAGTCTCGCAAAAAAAAATTGCAGATCGCCGCCATTACTTTTTAAAAAAAAAAAAAGACAAAAATCTTTCCCTTTGTTAGTAAACGCAATAACTTTTGCGCAAACCAATCAAAATACGCTTTTTGCGATTTTTTTTTACCAAACATATGTAGCAGAAAACGAATTGGCCTAAAATGTTAAAAAATGTTACTTTTTTTTTTTTTTGGGGAATTTCATATAAAAAAAATTTGAAAAATATTGTTATTTTTGCAAAATTGTCGCTCTTTTTTTGTTTATAGCGCATGATCAAAAAATCGCACAGGTGATCAAATACCACCAAAAGAAAGCTCTGTTTGTGGGAAAAAAAGGACATCAAATTCGTTTAGGTACAGCATTGCACGACCGCGCAATTGTCCGTTAAAGTCACGCAGTGCCGAATTGCAAAATAGGGCCTGGTCAGGAAGGGGGTAAACTGAAGGTAACTGAAATACATAACAGGCGGTATCATTTGCTGCTCAGTGATTGCAGTATTTTAGCCTGCATCTTGCCAAGGTAATACTTAAAATCTGGCCTGTTATTGGGTCCTGAGGACAGGAGTTGAGAACCACTGCCTTAAGGGGTACTCAGATACAGATTTGTTTAGACAACTCCAATGCATTAAATTAGTAATAAAGCTTTAATAGCAAATATCAGCTATCTACAAAGTTGGAGGAGCTGAGAGTAACAAGACCATAACCACTAGGCCTGTGGCCTGGCTAAAGTCATGTTCAAAATTCCCCAACTTTCCTCTTTCTAGTTGCTATTAGGAACCAGCCAAATAATCTACCATCTTATCAATGTTGCCTTTAGAGGTACTCGGATACAGATTTGTTTAGACAATGCCAAGATAACCAATGCATTCAATGAGTAATAACATTTTAATAGCAATCATTGGCTTAAAAAATTAATCTAACGTTCCTTATCCAAATTCCAACCAAATCCATCCAAGAAAAAGGACCCCACTTACTCTCACCCAGGTGCCTATCTGTCTGTTTCCACATCTGGGCCACTACAAAATTTTGCCCAGCCCGCAGCATCTCATCCCATACTGGTGCCATGCATTTCCATCATGCAGCTAGCATCAAAACAACCACTGACGTTGAGCAGCCAGGACAAACAGCATAATTTATTGCCAAGCTGCTGCCCTGCCAGCCTGACAACACCATGGAAATGCATGATGCTGATCCAATGTGATGGCATCCAGGGCCACCCCAACATAAGAGGACCTGTCCGGTCTTCTACCCCCTGTCCAGACCTGCTGTGCCTCTAGATCTGTGCCATGTGTGCTGTGTTGAAGAGGAACTGAAGGGGGGACTCTGATGTGAGGGTGGGGAATACTCTTTTGTGAAAGAGGGGACTTCTCATGAGACGTTTGGAAACCCCAGGTCCAAATGTCCCTTTATGACAGGGGTCTTCAAACTATGGCCCTCCAGTTGTTCAGGAACTACAATTCCCATCATGCCTAGTCATGTCTGTGAATGTCAGAGTTTTACAATGCCTCATGGGATGTGTAGTTCCACAACAGCTGGAGGGCCATAGTTTGAGAATCCCTGCTTTATGAGATCTTCATGATCTGAAATAAATGTGCAACACTATTCATCTGACACAGATTGAAAACTCCATCCTGAGCTACCAAGAGAAAATGGCTATGTGATCCATTATATAGCGTCCCCATCCTACCCATCTCCCCAGCTGGCAGCATTAACATCAATCTTCAAAACCAGCTCTCCCAGTCTATATTATTGTCTCCCAATGGCAAGTTGTCTAAGTGCTCCAACATAAAGCCATCCCCAACCCAAGTACTCTAAAAAGCCAATTAGGTTAGAGGGAAACTTGATGAATGAAAAGAAGTTGGCATGGTTACAGATTTATCCCACGGTGGTTTTGCATTAGTTCCGGAATTTATACCCAGCAGGAGGCTATATACATTCATAGACGCACAACATGTAGACAAACAGATTTATCACTGCACAAGAGGGATCGAGTCACCAGTCATGTAACACTCCTGGGCCTGGAGGACTCGGCAGAAGGGACAGACTAACAGGATAAAAGTGGATAAAAGCTTACCAAACAGAATAGTCTGGTGTGGAAAGTGGGGTCCCCCAAGGCTCTGTCCTGGGACTAATTCTGTTTAATTTATTCATAAATGATAAAGTGGTCGGTATAAATAGCTCAATCTCAGTGCTTGCTGATGATACTAAGCTAAGCAGGGCGATAACTTCACAACAAGATGTGGAAACCTTAACCACTTTACCACCGGAGGATTTTGCTGTCTTACGTCCAGGCCACTTTTTGCGATTCGGGACTGTGCGACTTTAACTGACAATTGCGCGGTCATGCAACGCCGTACCCAAACTAAATTACGTCCTTTTTTCCCCACAAACAGAGCTTTCTTTTGGTGGTATTTGATCACCTGTGCGATTTCTACTTTTTGCGCTATAAACAAAAAAAGAGCGTAAATTTTGAAAAAATAACAATATTTTTCACATTGTTTTATATGAAATTCCCCCCCAAAAAAATGTAAAAATCAAAATTTTTTCAAATTTTTGGCCAATTTGTTTTCTGCTACCTATGTTTGGTAAAAAAAATCACAATAAGCGTATTTTGATTGGTTTGCGCAAAAGTTATTGCGTTTACTAACTAAGGGAAAGATTTCTGTCATTTTTGGTGGGGTTTTTTTTAACGAGTAATGGCGGCGATCTGCGATTTTTTTTGCGGGACTGCAACATTGCGGCGGACAGATCGGACCCTTGACTGACATTTTTGACACTTTTGGGGGTACCAGTGACATTACTACAGTAATCAGTGCTATACATATGCACTGTTACTTTAAAAATGACACTGGCAGGGAAGGGGTTAATTTTATTGGAGAGGGAGGGGTTAATGTATGCCTGGTGCTTACTGACGTGTGTGGGGGGAGGTGACTGAGTGACACAGGGACAGATCGCAGGTTCAGCTATGCTGAACCCTGCAATCTGACCCTGCCTGTCACTTAGGAGATCCGCCCGCTTTGTTTACACAAGCAGGCGGATTTCCACACTCGATTCCCCGACGATCGGGGAAGAGCAGCGGCGATCTCCGCCGCTCCTCCCCTGGCCCGACTCCCACTGTGACTGAATACAGCGGGAGCGAGCCTCAGGGGAGTGTCTGGCGAAGTAGGTCTACGTCGCCAGACGATAACGAACCACTTTGCCGCAGTAGAGCTCTGGTGAGCAGACGGCAAGTGGTTAAAGGAGGACCTCAATAAAATAATGGGTTGGACAACTACATGGCAAAAGAGATTTATTGTTGAAAAATGTAAAGCAATGCATATGGGTGCTACAAATTACTCAGACAAGTTACTGGTTAGGGGGAGAACCTCACGGGGAATGCAGGATGGAAAAAAGACCTGGGGGTTCTAGTAGATGACAGGCTCAGCAATCATGCAAAGCCAAGTTGCTGCAAGCAAAGCCAACAGAATATTAGCATGCGTTAAAAAGGGGATTTACACAAGAGATAAAACTATAATCCTGCCACTTTACAAGACTCTGGTTCGGTCACATCTTAAGTATGCCATCCACTTCTGGTCACCACTTCTCAGAAAGGATGTGCTGGAATTGGAGAGAGTCCAGAGAAGGGCAACAAAGCTAATAAAGGGACTGGAGGACCTCAGTTATTGGGAAAGAATATGAGCATTAAAGATTAAGTAAATTGCAATTGATTATTTGTACCTATAGGTAACCCTTTATTAAGGCTTACCTATAGGTCCTGCAAATATTTCCTAAATGTGCACCGTTTTTGAGATATTTACTGTATATGCAGCCGATGACGTCATCGGGGCATGTGCTCTGAAAGAAGCTATGACTGCCCGAGTCCGCAGACCCAGGAGGAAGACGGGTGAAGATAGATTCTACTGTCACTCCGTGTTGATTCTTCATCTGATTTCCAGTTGTTCACTATGAAGGAACATCGGTGGATCCCCTATCTGTTACCTACCTCTCTGAGCACCATTAATTCACATTGTATTTTTTAATTCATTTAATTAAAATGGACACTTTTAGCACTTTTTCATATACAAACCCCATTCCAAAAAAGTTGGGACACTGTACAAATTGTGAATAAAAACAGAATGCAATGATGTGGAAGTTTCAAATTTCAATATTTTTTTCAGAACACAACATAGATGACATATCAAAAAAATAAGTTAATTTTAAATTTCATGGCATCAACACATCTCAAAATAGTTGGGACAAGGCCATGTTTACCACTGTGTGGCATCCCTTCTTCGTTTTATAACAGTCTGCAAACATCTGGGGACTGAGGAGACAAGGTGCTGAAGTTTAGGAATAGGAATGTTGTCCCATTCTTGTCTAATACAGGCTTCTAGTTGCTCAACTGTCTTAGGTCTTCTTTGTCCCATCTTCCTCTTTATGATGCGCCAAATGTTTTCTATGGGTGAAAGGTCTGGACTGCAGGCTGGCCATTTCAGTACCCGGATCCTTCTTCTACGCAGCCATGATGTTGTAATTGATGCAGTATGTGGTCTGGCATTGTCATGTTGGAAAATGCAAGGTCTTCCCTGAAAGAGCCGACATCTGGATGGGAGTATACGTTGTTCTAGAACTTGGATATACCTTTCAGCATTGATGGTGCCTTTCCAGATGTGTAAGCTGCCCATGCCACACACACTGATGCAACCCCATACCATCAGAGATGCAGGCTTCTAAACTGAGCGCTGATAACAACTTGGGTTGTCCTTGTCCTCTTTAGTCCGGATGACATGGCAGTCATCCGGACCCATTTTTTCACAAAGAACTTCAAATTTTAATTCGTCTGATCACAGAACAGTTTTCCACTTTGCCACAGACCATTATAAATGAGCCTTGGTCCAGAGAAAACGCCTGCGCTTCTGGATCATGTTTAGATTTGGCTTCTTTTTTGGCCGGCCTATCGAGTTTTAGACGGCAGCGGCGAATGGCACGGTGGATTGTGTTCACTGGCAATGTTTTCTGGAAGTATTCCTGAGCCCATGTTGTGATTTCCATTACAGTATCATTCCTGTATGTGATGCAGTGCCGTCTAAGGGCCCAAAGATCACCGCCATCCAGTATGGTTTTCCAGCCTTGACCCTTACACACAGAGATTGTTCCAGATTCTCTGAATCTTTGGATGATATTATGCACTGTAGATAATGATAACTTCAAACTCTTTGCAATTTTTCTCTGAGAAACTCCTTTCTGATATTGCTCCACTATTTTTCGCTGCAGCATTGGGGGAATTGGTGATCCTCTGACCATCCTGACTTCTGAGAGACACTGCCAGTCTGAGAGGCTCTTTTTATACCCAATCATGTTGCCAATTGACCTAATAAGTTGCAAATTGGTCCTCCAGCTGTTCCTTATATGTACATTTAAGTTTTCCGGCCTCTTATTGCTACCTCTCCTAACTTTTTTGGAATGTGTAGCTCTCATGAAATCCAAAATGAGCCAATATTTGGCATGACATTTCAAAATGTCTCACTTTCAACATTTGATATGTTATCTATATTATATTGTGAATAAAATATAAGATTATGAGATTTGTAAATTAGTCCATACCTTTTTTACTCACAATTTGTACAGTGTCCCAACTTTTTTGGATTTGGGTTTGTATATATATGGTATTAGTCCATGCACTTTATGTAATATTGATTTGCACTTTGCTGATACGGACTGTTTACATGCAGTATGCACTTTATTTCACTTATTAATTGCATAACTTAGCATATGTATAGTGCACGTTTTTATATTTTCACCTATTTTAATATACTTTATGTAGCAAGCGCTATGGTAAGTGTGTATTAGTCACACTTATGATCTTACCCACTTACCACATGTCCACAGCAGCTGCTTATTACCAATTTTTTGTATATAAATACCACCTCATTTATTCATTGGCACGAGTGGAATGCACTTCTTTTTCTCATGTACAGTGACAGTCCCTATCTGTAGACATGCCCATCTTGTGCGTTTCACCTGTATTGGGCTTAGTCATACAGAAAGGGGCTATTTATAAACAAATTTGCTGTGAGCAATGTCTCAGCTATGTTTCCCAGGGGTTCCCTACCCCTCTTGCCCACCCCTTGTCCCAGCCCTGTGTTCCTTTTCACAAAAGACAATAAAAAATGAGAGTAAACGGGAAGTGAAATCAAGCCCTGATGGGTTTGAGTTTTACCAATGTATATGAGCAGGTCCCTCTTCTATTTCAGTTTACGTGCCCTTTAAAGGTGGTATAATGCATTAGACAGTCAAGCACATAAAAGAAAGCACAGCAGGCATGAATTATAGAAGTCGTCACAAAAAACTGACAGTAAATTACTTTTCTTAAGCCGGTGAAAGCAACAACACAAACCGTGCAAGATCCTGCCGTATATACAGTATATTAATAAATTGAAGATGCGAAGATTGAGAACGGTGACAGTTTCTAATAAATGATTTTTCTGTTTCCCCGGATAGTATCGCTGAGCAATGTCTCATCGGCCAGGTGATTTGTTTAATACATAATCTCCCCCCGAGTGATGTTGGAGACTTGTAGTCGGAGTCAGATGGAAGAGTTTAGACTTGGAGCAGCGGGACGCGGCGTCCCTGTTGTTCACTGCTCCCGCCATCAATAAACATTGAGAATTCGAGGGGTTGGCTGCTTTACTTATGGATACATTAGATCCCTTAATAGATAAGCGGTGGGATTCAATGAAGACTGCAACTGCAAGTCCCTATCTTCTATCCCTGCATGTTCAGACAACAATTGTTTCAGATCTTTATTCACCAATAGGCATTCGTTTCCGGATTGGGTCAGACCCAGATTTAGGGCAAACCAAGTCTTGTTCGCGGATCCGCCAAATTATTACCTGAACTCCCAGCCCTGCCGTAATGTACAGTATCTCACAAAAGTGAGTACACCCCTCACATTCTTTGTAAATATTTTATTCTATCTTTTCATGTGACATCACTGAAGAAATGACACTTTGCTACAATGTAAAGTAGTGAGTGTACAGCTTGTATAACAGTGTAAATTTTCTTTCCCCTCAAAATAACTCAACACACAGCCATTAATGTCTAAACCGCTGGCAACAATAGTGAGTACACCCCTAAGTGAAAATGTCCAAATTGGTCCCAAAGTGTCAATATTTTTGTGTGGCCACCATTATTTTCCAGCACTGTCTTAACCCTCTTGGGCATGGAGTTCACCAGAGCTTCACAGGTTGCCACTGGAGTCCTCTTCCACTCCTCCATGATGACATCACGGAGCTGGTGGATGTTAGAGACCTTGCGCTCCTCTACCTTCCGTTTTAGGATGCCTCACAGATACTCAATAGGGTTTAGGTCTGGAGACATGCTTGGCCAGTCCATCACCTTTACCCTCAGCTTCTTTAGCAAGGCACTGGTCGTCTTGGAGTTGTGTTTGGGGTCGTTATCTTGTTGGAAACTGCCCTGCGGCCCAGGCCCAATATTTTCAAAAATGTAAGGAGTGTACTCACTTTTGTGAAATACTGTAAATGTAGCAACCTCCTAGGTAGGTGCTATAAGAGAGTATAGTTTTTAGGTCTTTCTGCTTACCAGGAAGATTGCCAGGTAGATTTATATTGCTCTGTGCCTACCAGAGAGCAGGATCCATTGGTAGGGTCTGATCATGGTGCTCAGGTGCAGCTCAGCTTGTCTGAATTTTTCACACAAGTCCAATAGGGAGGCATATTGGACAGTGAGAGGAAACCTGACAAATGCATTCATACAGCCCTGGTGATGGGCAGAGGAAAGTGCCTTGGTGCCTGCTGGGCGCAGTGGTGTATTTTGGTTTTGTGCTGCCCTAGGCAAGACTAAAATTAGGCGCCCCCCCTCCCCCTCCTTAGTAAATTTTCCCCACTCCTTCCTCTTTAAGGGATGTGACCCCTGAGATCTCACGAGGGAGGGGGGGGGGTGAGAGAGGGGGGGGAGAGAGAGAGAGAGAGAGAGAGGGGGTGGGTGAGGGAGGGAGAGGGGGGTGAGAGTGAGAGAGATAGGAGGGATGAGAGAGACAGGGGGGGTGAGTGAGAGAAATGAAGAGAGAGAGAGAGAAAGAAAGAAAGAGAGAGAGGGGAGATGAGAGAAAGAGAGAGAGAGAGGGGGGAGGTGAGAGAGAGAGGGGGTGATGAGCGAGAGAGAGAGAGAGAGAGAGAGAGAGGGGGATGGGATAGAGGGGGGATGAGAGAGAGAGGAAGAGAGAGAGGGGGGTGAAAGAGAAAGAGGGGGGGTGAGAGAGGAGGGGTTTAGAGAGAGAGGGATGAGAGAGAGAGGGCAATGAGAGAGGGGGTGAGAGAGAAAGAGAGAGGGGGTGAGAGAGAGAGAGAGGGGGTGTGAGAGAGAGAGAGAGAGAGAGAGAGAGAGAGAGAGAGAGAGAGAGAGAGAGAGAGATAGAGAGAGAGAGAGAGGGGGGTGAGTGAGAGAGAAGGAGGTATGTGAGAGAGAGAGGGGGTGAGTGAGAGAGAGAGAAGGGGGAGAGAGAGGCGGCTCTAGCAATCAGTGGCCAATAGAGTCTCAGGTGGAGGGGGGTGGCTTTTTTGCTGTCCCCCTGCAAAGTGCTGCCCTAGGCCTGGGCCTTGTCGGCCTAGGCCAAAATACAGCACTGGCTGGGCGACTGTATAAATGGCAAGGGCACATGTTCTCTGTGTCTTTGGCTGCCCCTCCTCTTTAGACGCTGCCATGCAGCCTCGGGTAGTCTACCTGAGGGCCTGAAGTTAGAGAGGAGCTGAATCCAGAGATCCTGCAGAGCTGACTGGAAGTGAGACACTGGAAAGGATCTGATTCTGCCTACAGTGAATACAGATCTGTGTCATGGGGCCTGTCATATGAGGGCCACCCTTTCAAGTGGAAGAGTCAGTGGATGGGTTTCAGTCAAGGGGATGCTAGAGAGTGTCCTGAAGATAAAATGGTTGCATCAAGTCTTCTGCTGAAGAGAGCAAGAAGACTTAATTCTTCCATACAAGTGGCAGTATAGTTACGCAGTGTGTCTGCTTCCACAAGTGATCTGGTGAGATCAAGTGAGAGTTGTCCTTATCTACTGTGAATAGTTCAGTTGGAGTATCCCATTATTCCCTTCTCCCATCCAAGTTCCACAATAAATACAAAACCAAATCCCCTGAACTGTTTATTGAGTAACGAGCAAAGCGGGACTAAGGAGGGATATGTGAAAAACCCCCCGCAACTGTCTACAGGTAACCAGAGGGAGGCCTAAGAGGTCAACAAACAGCAAGCCCTACGGGGACAGTGCTACATACACATAGCATATTGTGACAGTGTGAGGCCCTGCCACCGTGTGAGATTAGGAAAAGGATATAGGAACCCTAATTCTCAAAGTTACGGTTTGAGAGCCTCCAGTGTGTGTATTCCGAGCAGAGAAAGCTGTGTCCTGAGATTTCTCCAGGTTTTCTAATCCCAGATTAGAGTTTGAAGGCTCCGAAGTGTTTTGGGTGGGACGGAACCTTCAATCCAGGTTGCCGGATAAGTTTCTCTGCGTGGACAGCCAGTCTGAACTGAAGAATCTCAATTTTCCTCGCAAAAAAACAATAACACACACACATCCTCTAAATTAGGGGTCTTTAAACTTTCTAAATGAAGAGCCAGTTTATTGTCCATCAGACATGAAGGGGGCCAGACTGTGGCCTGTATAAGTAGAAAATGCACCATTATTGGTGTCAGTGGTAGGAATTGTGTCCCATCATTGGTGTAAAATGGAGGAATGGTGCCCCATCGATGGTGTCAGTGGTAGGAATAGTGCCCCATATTTGGTGTTAGTCTGACGGATAGTGTTCTGTCATTGTTGTCAGTGAGAGGAATAGTGCTCCATCATTGGTGTCAGTGGAGAATGGTGCCCCATCATTGGTGTAAAATGGAGGAATGATGCCCCATTGATGATGTCAGTGGGAGGAATAGTGCCCCATCCCTGGTGTCAGTCTGAAGATTAGTGCCCCATCATTGGTGTCAGTTGAATGAACAGTGGCCTATCATTGGTATCAGTGGGAGGAATAGTGCCCAATCATTGGTGTCAGTGGGAGGAATAGTGCCCAATCATTGGTGTCAGTGGGAAGAATAGCGCCCCATCATTGATGTCAGTGGTAGGAATAGTGTCCCATCATTGGTGTAAAAAGGAGGAATGGTGCCCCATTGATGGTGTCAGTGGGAGGAATAGTGCCCCATCATTGGTGTCAGTTGAATGAACAGTGGCCTATCATTGGTATCAGTGGGAGGAATAGTGCCCCATCATTGGTGTCAGTGGGAGGAATAGTGCCCCATCACTGGTGTCAGTGGGAGGAATAGTGCCCCATCACTGGTGTCAGTGGGAGGAATAGTGCCCCATCATTGGTGTCAGTTGGATGAATAGTGCCCCATCATTGGTGTCAGTGGGATGAATAGTGCCCCATCATTGATGTCAGTGGGATGAATAGTGCCCCATCATTGATGTCAGTGGAATGAATAGTGCCCCATCATTGGTGTCAGTGGGAGGAATAGTGCCCCATCATTGGTGTCAGAATATTGCCTAAATCCATCCATCATGTGTATTGTTCTTGAATCTTGGTGTGCTTTGTGTATTTCTTCCAGATCCGTGCAGTGATCCAGTGTGAGACTTCCTGTAATAAAGACCGCTCACTGCTGCCCTCTCCCCTTGTGCAGGGTGAATGGTCTTGTCTCCGCCCCCTCCTGTCCTTTTCTGCAGGCAACCTGTAGTAGGTGGGGTCTGTTGGGCCCCTCCCACAACTCTGCTCTCTGCACAGGCTGTGTACAGCACAGCGATTATGTCACTGCTACTTTTACAAGATAATATCTGACTCTGCAAAGGCATTTGGTGCACACAAAGATGATTTATATTCTTTTTTAGCAATTGAGGAATAGAATTTCATGAAAAGTTACAAACGTTTGAAATATTTACATGCCAATGATTTTGCATAAAACTTCTAATAAGTCTGTTGACCCTCAGAGTGAAAATAATCGACAAAGAAAAACTCCAGCTTGTGCCAGGGGAGGAAAATAGAAGAAAAAAAAAACCTAATTAAACACATTTAAATTCATATTTAAAGTCTCTTATTAGATGCCAGATAAATATTTACATGGATGAATGCCCCCGTTTCATTAGAGAGAGGGTAACTAAGCGTGCTTATTATTTAAATTCTAGGAAAATGCTGCAAAAAGTGGCGAGGAAAAAGCATGCCGCACACCAACCGAGACAGATCACCTCTCATCTGGTTGGCGATTATTCGCTGATGATGACCAATGCAGTTGGTTCTGACTCTTCCTGACCTCGGTGGATGGAATAGTGCCCCATAGTTGGTGTCATTGGAAGGAATAGTGCCCCATCATTGGTGTCAGTGGGAGGAATAGTGCCCCATCATTGGTGTCAGTGGGAGAAATAGTGCCCCATCATTGGTATCAGTGGGAGGAATAGTGCCCCATCATTGGTGTCAGTGGGAGAAATAGTGCCCCATCATTGGTATCAGTGGGAGTAATAGTGCCCCGTCATTGGTGTCAGTGGGAGAAATAGTGCCCCATCATTGGTATCAGTGGGAGGAATAGTGCCCCATAATTGGTGTTAGTGGAAGGTGTAGTGCCCCATCATTGGTGTCAGTGGGAGAAATAGTGCCCGATCAGTGGTATCAGTGGGAGGAATAGTGTCCCATCATTGGTGTCAGTGGGAGGAAAAGTGCCCCATCATTGGTATCAGTGGGAGTAATAGTGCCCCGTCATTGGTGTCGATGGGAGGAATAGAGCCTCCTCATTGTTGTCAGTGGGATGAATTATGCCCCAACATATGACCTGGCAAGGGAACACAGGACCTGCAAGGGAACACAGGACCTGGCAAGGGAACACAGGACAAGGGGACATATGACCTGGGGAGGGGACATATGACCTGGGAAGGGAACATATGACCTGGCAAGGGAACATACGACCTGGCAAGGAAAACATGCAACCTAACAAGGGAACATACGACCTGTCAAGGGAACATACAATCTGGCAAGATAACATACGACCTGCCAAGGGAACATACGACCTGCCAAGGGAACATAAGACCTAAAAAGGGAACATACGACCTGAAAAGGGAACATACGACCTGAAAAGGGAATTTACGACCTGGCAAGGGAAAATACGACCTGTCAAGGGAACATATGACCTGGCAAGGGAACATACGACCTGGCAAGGGAACACAAGACCTGGGAAGGGAACATATGACCTGGCAAGGGAATATATACGACATGGCAAGGGAACACACGACCTGGCAAGGGAACATATGACCTGGGGAGGGGACATACGACCTGGGAAGGGAACAAACGACCTGGCAAGGGAACATACGACCTGGCAAGGAAAACATGCAACCTAACAAGGGAACATACGACCTGTCAAGGGAACTTACAATCTGGCAAGATAACATACGACCTGCCAAGGGAACATACGACCTGCCAAGGGAACATACGACCTGCCAAGGGAACATAAGACCTAAAAAGGGAACATACGACCTGAAAAGGGAATTTACGACCTGGCAAGGGAAATTACGACCTGTCAAGGGAACATATGACCTGGCAAGGGAACATACGACCTGGCAAGGGAACACAAGACCTGGGAAGGGAACATATGACCTGGCAAGGGAATATATACGACATGGCAAGGGAACACACGACCTGGCAAGGGAACATATGACCTGGGGAGGGGACATACGACCTGGGAAGGGAACAAACGACCTGGCAAGGGAACATACGACCTGGCAAGGGAACATACGACCTGGCAAGGAAAACATGCAACCTAACAAGGGAACATACGACCTGTCAAGGGAACTTACAATCTGGCAAGATAACATACGACCTGCCAAGGGAACATACGACCTGCCAAGGGAACATACGACCTGCCAAGGGAACATAAGACCTAAAAAGGGAACATAAGACCTAAAAAGGGAACATACGACCTGAAAAGGGAATTTATGACCTGGCAAGGGAAAATACGACCTGTCAAGGGAACATATGACCTGGCAAGGGAACATACGACCTGGCAAGGGAACACAGGACCTGGGAAGGGAACATATGACCTGGCAAGGGAATATATACGACATGGCAAGGGAACATATGACCTGGCAAGGGAACACACAAACTGGCAAGGGAACACAGGACCTGGCAAGGAGACATACGACCTGGGAAGGGAACATACGACCTGGCAAGGGAACATACAACCTAGCAAAGGAACATACGACCTAACAAGGGAACATACGACCTGGCAAAGAAACATACGACCTGCCAAGGGAACATACAACCTGAAAAGGGAACATACAACCTGGCAAGGGAACATACAACCTGGCAAGGGAACATATGACCTGAAAAGGGAATTTATGACCTGCCAATGGAAAATACGACCTGGCAAGGGAACATACGACCTGGCAAGGGAACACAGGACCTGGGAAGGGGACATACGACCTGGGAAGGGAACATACGACCTGGGAAGGGAACATACGACCTGGGAAGGGAACATATGACCTAGCAAGGGAACATACGACCTGGCAAGGGAACACACGACCTGGCAAGGGAACATATGACCTGGCAAGGGAACACACAACCTGGCAAGGGAACACAGGACCTGGCAAGGAGACATACGACCTGCCAAGGGAACATACGACCTGCCAAGGGAACATACAACCTGACAAGGGAACATAGGACCTGACAAGGGAACATACGACCTGGCAAGGGAAAAGACTAATAACATTAAATTTTTCCCCCCATTTGTACAGAACTAATTTACATGCAGCTTCGCAGGACAAATAGCTCTGCAAATTTTTTTATGAATACTGTACATCCCAAAGTGTGTTACTGGCAGGATCAACAGGTGAAGGAAAAAAGAGCCTGAGAAAAGAAAAATGAATGCAGTCATTATGGGTAAAATCGCGCAAACAGAATCGCGGGATGGCTGATGGCCAAAAAAGAATTTCATTTGGGAGTCAGGCGTCCCTGCGATTCTGTTTGCGCGATTTTACTGCGATTCGTGGGGCGACAGTCGCAGCAAAATCACGCCGCGTTTGGGGTGCCATTGAAAGTCACGGGAATCGTACGGACTTCCCGCGACTTGCAATGGTTTGGAATCGCGGGCAAAATCGTGGCAATTCTGCCTGCGATCTGAAACGCCTATATGTGAACGGAGCCTCAAGGATTGATAGGCTGCAACATATATTATAATATATAGAATTGTTACATTTTGTTGTTGGGTTTGGATACTCTGTAACCAGATGCAGAATACATTCTTTTCTATAGGCTGAGCTGTGCGGAACCCTCTGTGATCTCACTGGTCGGAGAGGGGCACATTCGGGAAATCCATCCTCGGATTCTGATCGAAGAGCGCAGATTTTCAGCGGTGAGGTACGGCCGAATAAATTGCGCTGTTGCAGCCAGACGGTCGCTGCGAAGGAGCCAAGGAAATTAGCCGCGGACCGCGGTATCATTCTGCTGGGCATGTGGAGGTAACTGCTCATCTCAGCAGAGATATTATCTGCCTGGCACTGCCCCGGCACGGTCAGAAGATGCCAACCGCCTGGTGGTATTGAGGATCTGCAGATGGCGCCAGCGATGGTCGGAGCCCTATAGGGTGTGTATGTTAAATCAGCTCTGTAAATTGTATTACACTCATTAGCAGATATGCAGAACAAATAGCTCGTCACGCCTGGCTGCCTCCAGCAATTGGACATTCGGTTAGGAGGGAAATTAAACAGGCCGCAAAGAATTGGGCCTGAACCAGCAGATGGAGGTGATGCATCCTGCTAAGGCTCAACCCTATGCACCAAAAAAAAAAAAAAAAAAAAAATGATATTCTTCAATAGCTACAAAGGATATAAATTCACTTTATGTGCACCGAATGCCTTTGCAAACCCAGCTATTACCTTGTAAAAGTAGCGGTGACATCATCACTGGGTTGTACATAACTTGTGCAGAGAGCAGAGCTGTAAGAGTGGCCTAGTACACTCCACCCACTACAGAAAAATACAGGAGGGGCGGAGACAAGACCAGTCCCCCTGCACAAGGAGAGAGAGAAGCGCTGTAGGAGGGACCCAGCAGGCTTCACCCACTACAGAAAACTACAGGAGGGGGCGGAGACAAGACCAGTCACCCTGCACAAGGAGAGAGAACAGCGCTGTGGGAGGGTCCCAGCAGACCACACCCACTACAGAGAACTACAGGAGGGGGCGGAGACAAGACCAGTCACCCTGCACAAGGAGAGGGAGCAAAGCTGTGGGAGGTGCCCAGCAGTCTCCACCCACTACAGAGAACTACAGAAGGGGGCGGAGACAAAACCAGACACTCTGCACAAGGAGAGGGAGCGGATTCGAGGGAGGAACCCAGCATGCTCCACCCACCACAAGCTGCCTGCAGAGAACTATAAAAGGGTCGGAGACAAGAATAGTCACCCTGCACAAGGAGAGGGAGCAGAGCTGTGGGAGGGGCCCAGCATTCTGCACCCACTACTGAGAACTACAGGAGGGGCGGAGACAAGACCATTCACCCTGCACAAGGAGAGGGAGCAAAGCTGTGGGAGGGGCCCATCAGTCTCCACCCACTACAGAGAATTACAGGAGGGGGCGGAGACAAGACCAGCCACCCTGCACAAGGAGATTGACCAAAGCTGTGGGAGGGGCCCAGCAGTCTCCACCCACTACAAAGAACTACAGGAGAGGGCGGAGACAAGATCAGCCACCCTACATAAGGAGAGAAAGCAGATCTGGGGGAGGGACCCAGTAGGCTCCACCCACTACAAGCTGGCTGCAGAGAACTATAGAAGGGGGGCGGAGACAAGAATAGTCACCCTGCACAAGGAGAGGGAGCAGTGCTGTGGGAGGGACCCAGCAGGCTTCACCCACAAGCTGCCTGCAGAGAACTATAGGAGGGGGCGGAGACAAGACCAGTCACCCTGCACAAGGAGAGAGAGAGTGCAGAGCTGTGGGAGGGACCCAGCAGGCCCCACCCACTACAGAAAACTACAGGAGGGGTGGAGACAGGACCAGTCACCCTGCACAAGGAGAGGGAGCAGATCTGTTTGAGGGACCCAGCAGGATCCACCCACTACAAGCTGCCTGCAGAGATCTATATGAGGGGGCGGAGACAAGACCAGTCATCCTGCACAAGGAAAGAGAGCAGAGCTGTGGGAGGGGCCCAGCAGACCCCACCCACTACAAGCTGCCTGCAGAGATCTATAGGAGGGGGCAGAGACAAGACCAGTCACCCTGCACAAGGAGAAAGATCAAACAAATTGAGGCCAAACTCCGGATCACACTTTAAGATCAGTTACAGTAATCACTTTTTCCATTTTGGTATAAAGGTTTTACATAAATAAATAAAAGCTGATCCTTGTAAGCACCCCTGCCAGTGTTAAATGGTTTGCCTCATCAATGAAAGCTGATACATTCTGCTTGAGAGCTTGTTTTTTATAAAAACAACAGACTTACTGGCTAGATCATCACATGACAATAGAAGAAAGTAATCATATCTAAGAATTGGTAAGCTGCAATATAATAAACGTTTGCCCAGCTGCTGTGTGAATGAGCCCCACGGCTTCTCTCCGTCGTCTGTCAGTGGAGGAACGCCATCTGCACCTCTAACCCGAAAGAAGCAAAGTTTAAAAATAAAAAGCTGCCCACATTGCGGCATCCTGACACCATTAGTGCGAGGCGACGGCGTGCCGCTATTGTAGACGCAGCTCTGTAATGAATTGGTGATTTAATTTGTGATGTAATGAGGGGAACAGAAGGGACTCGATGATTGTTTTCAATTATGCTTTGCACTGCGAGTTAATTATTGTTTAATGAGTCACAATTCCTGCCATTACCAAACAGGCCGGATCCCCGACTTCATCACAAACTATTATAAAAACTGACTTCTAATGAATGGGGGGAGGGGGGGGGGGGTGCAGGTCATGGCAGTAATGAGGAGGGAGACAAATAATTAAACTGCTGTGGATCCACTGACTTCCGGAATACCCAGCAATAAGACCGTGCCAGGGAGTTGGTGCAGAGCTTGCCAGCTACTTCATGGGGCTCGTGGTAAAACAGCACCCAGAGATACAAGTTATCTATCCTCCTACTTCATAAAGGGGATGTCTGGAGCAATGCTTGTTGTATGAAACATACAAAACCAGTGTCAGGAGTATTTAACGTACAGAGCACAGGGGTCAGGAGTATGTAACGTACATAGTACTGGGGTCAGGAGTATGTAACGTACAAAGCACAGGGGTCAGAAGTATGTAACGTACAGAGCACAGGGGTCAGGAGTATGTAACGTACATAGTACTGGGGTCAGGAGTATGTAACGTACAGAGTACAGGGGTCAGGAGTATGTAACGTACAGAGTACAGGGGTCAGGAGTATGTAACATACAGAGTACAGGGGTCAGGAGTATGTAACATACAGAGTACAGGGGTCAAGAGTAAGTACCATACAGAGTACAGGGGTCAGGAGTAAGTACCATACAGAGTACAGGGATAAATGGTAAGTACCATACAGAGTACAGGGGTCAGGAGTATAAAACATACAGAGTACAGGGGTCAGGAGTATGTAACATACAGAGTACAGGGGCCAGGAGTAAGTACCATACAGAGTACAGGGGTCAGGAGTAAGTACCGTACAGAGTACAGGGGTTAGGAGTAAGTAACATACAGAGTACAGGGGTCAGGAGTATGTAATATACAGTGTGCATGGGTCAGAAGTATGCAATGTACACAGTACAGAGGTCAGGAATATGTATTGTACAGAGTTCAGAGGTCCGAAGTATGTAATGTACAGAGTACAGGGGTCAGGAATATGTGTTGTACACTGTACATGGGTCAGGAGTAAGTAACATACAGAGTACAGGTGTCAGGAGTATGTAACATACAGAGTACAGGAGTCAAGAGTATGTAACATACAAAGTACAGGAGTATGTAATGTACAGAGCACAGGAGTCAGGAGTATGTAATGTACAGAGTGCAGGGGTCAGGAGTATGTAACATACAGAGTACAGGGGTCAGGAGTATGTAACATACAGAGTACAGAAGTCAAGGGTATGTAATGTACAGAGTACAGGGGTCAGGGATGTGTGTTGTACAGAGTGCAGAGGTCAGGAGTATGTAATGTACAGAGTGCAGGGGTCAGGAGTATGTAACATACAGAGTACAGGAGTCAGGAGTATGTAACATACAGAGTACAGGAGTCAGGAGTATGTAATGTACAGAGTAGAGGGGTCAGGAATATGTGTCATACAGAGTGCAGGGGTCAGGAGTGTCAGGAGCCAAGTCACCTAATATTATCCTGCCTGCTCCAAAAAGCAAAAAAAAAGCCTCCTCTCTCCCTCTCTGCCTGGGCCCTCCTCTTGAACTAATTGGAACTTGGAACAGGGAACTTTACTATAAGTGCCTGCAGGGAAAAAAAGGTCCCCTCTTTACCCCCCCCCCCCCCCCTGCGGTACTAAACAGAAGAGCCAGCTCTACCCTCCTATCAACAGCCCTGATGTTCAGTATATGTAATACTACAGGAGACTGTCTGTGAACCTACAATAAGAGACGTCCAGATACTTTGGACATTCTACAGTTGTGATTGAAGAAGGGACACATGTGTCTGCAATGCAGTCCTTGACCATCTCCTGTACTATGTCTGCAATCTCTGACCAACACCTATAGTATGTCTGCAGTCTCTGACCATCTCCTGTAATATGTCTGCAGTTTCTGACAATCTCCTGTAGTATGTCTGTAGTATCTGACCATTATCTGTAATATGTCTGCAGTTTCTGACCATCTCCTGTAATATGTTTGCAGTCTCTGACCATCTCTTGTACCATATGTGTAGTCTCTCACCATCTCATGTAGTGTGTCTGCAGTCTCTGACCATCTCCTGTAGTATGTCTGCAGTCTCTGACCATCTCCTCTATCATGTCTGCAGTCTCTGACCATCCCTTTTAATATGTCTGCAGTCTCTGACCCTCTCCTGTTGCAGGTCTGCATCTTTCTGTAGCATTACCTTCACTGGGTTCCTTGTACCCCCCTATGTGGTGATATGAAGGGCCCTGTATATAAAATTAATGGACTAACACCAGTGTGTGGTCGCAGCAGTCTCTCTGTGAAGGCGTGTATAGCGCGCCATGCTGTCCGCGGCCGAGGCGTCTGCTCTGCAATTCAGAATGACAGCCAATCTGTTCCCCGGCTCTCTCCCCCCCCCCCCCCCCCAAACTAGGTCACTCGGCGTAACGGTTCGATGTTTACCAAGTGATGCATTAACCGTCAGCGAGGTCCCCGGGCTGGAATCAGCGCTCGCTTTATGCACAGCTCTGACCGGTAATACATCAGATGGCGAGAGAGCGACCGATAAAAATACGGTGGCAAAAAATATCATGCGGCAGCTCGCTTATGGAGTCAATGTGGTGTATAATCGAATATCGCATTGTGCGGTCAGGGAAAGCTGTTTATCAGCCGCAGATGTAAACTAATGGAGTGACTCGGCTATAATACTGCGATTATGTCCCCGCTTCCTATGGAAAGCTTATTAAATATAAATGATTAGTATTAGCCGTGCCGCTAGGATTGCGATTATTCTACATCTGTAATCTACATTATGTACCCACCACCTGCTCATATGGGATTTCTACATTTATTTTATCATTATACAGAATGCAGCAAGAGGAATGAGACTCTCCCATTCAGTATTAGGAGGTGGATAGGTTTTGGCATTCATTCTGAGCGCGCAGCTAAAAACAAATGTTCTCCCGCTTTACCCGCCACCCTGACCCTTCACCCAAACCCACACTTGTGCAATTGGTCGTGCGACAGTGGACAAAAAAGTCGCATGAAAAGTCACCCCCCCATTCTTTTCAATGGCATCTGTTCATATCAGTGCGACTTGCGGTGAAAAAGTGCCTGCACTGTTTTGATGCGACTTTGATCCATAGAATGTAAGCCTTTGTTCACATTGACTGTGGCTATGAAATCGTGCGACTTCATCTGAAATCAGGGCCGGCGCTACCACTAGGCAAGTTAGGCAGTCGCCTAGAGCGCACTGCCGCCTAGGGCGCCTGGCCGTTGGTTTCCTTCTTAGTCTCTCCCTCTCCTGAGTCCCCCCCCCCCGCCGCCTGTGTAGCCGTTCTGGTCTCCGTGTAGGTGCCAGCCCAGCCGTCCGTGGCAATGCTTAAAAACTGACCTGGTGATCTGTCTGAAATTGTACGATTTCAAAGCCGCATGTTAGTGCGACTTGGAAGACCTCTGTGCAGGTTCATGGGCAGATGTCTATGCAAGTTGCACCCTAAAATCGGCAAAAGTAGTGCAGGAACTACTTTTTCAAATCGGTGCGGCACCGCAAGGTCGGCGTCACGCCAATTTGGACAGTGGGATTGCCGGGAATAGTCGCATGACAAGTCCCCCCCCACCCATTCTTTTCAATGGCACCCATTTAAATCAGTGCGACTTGCGGTGAAAAAGTGCCTGCACTGCTTTGATGCGACTTTAAACCATAGAATGTAAGCCCTCATTCACATTGACTGCGGCTATGAAATCGTGCGACTTCATCTGAAATTGCACGATTTCAAAGCCGCATGTCAGTGCGACTTGGAAGACATCTGTGCAGCTTCATGGGCAGATGTCTATGCAAGTCGCACCCAAAAATCGGCAAAAGTTGTGCAGGAACTACTTTTTAAAATCCGCGTCGCACCAATTTGGACAGTGGGATTGCCGGGAATAGTCGCATGACAAGTCCCCCCCCCCCAATCTTTTTAGTGGCACCCGTTCAAATCAGTGCACTTGCAGTGAAATAGTGCCTGCACTACTTCAATGCGACTTTGATCCATAGAATGTAAGCCCTCGTTCACATTGACTGCCGCTATGAAATCATCCAACTTCATCTGAAATTGCACAATTTCATAGCCGCATGTTAGTGTGACTTGGAAGACATCTGTGCGGCTTCATGCTCAGATGTCTTTGCAAGTCGCACCCAAAAATCGCCAAAAGTAGTGCAGAAACTACTTTTCAAATGGGCGCATCACCGCAAAAGTGGTGTCTCACCAATTTGGACAGTGCGAATGCCGGGAATAGGGTGCGACTTGTCATGCAATTTTACCTTTCAAATAAACGGGGGGGGGGGAGAGGTGTTAAATGAGGCGCACGGTGGGATTGGCCCTTGCGTCTCCATCCCTATTCAATGCAAAGGAAAAAGGGGTTGGGACTTTGAGTGAGCGACATGACAAGGCTGGCAGGGAAAAGCGCATTTATTGTACATACAGATAAACATGACAGATGGAAATATACAACATAAAAATAATATAAAGGCTAGTAAATAGTCCCCAATTCCAAATACATCAAAAACCAACAAGGCAAAATTCCAGGCAGTTGTAAAGTAGTTAGATGTAGTAACAACAATGAACTACAAATTTCAAGTAGTAGAAGAGCTATACTGAAGCTATCAAGCTATACTGAAACATCGCAGACTCAACGCGTTTCGTCTACCCAAATCGTGGATGTATAGTATAAATCTATAAGAAATAGATAGGGAAATTGGCACAATGATGATAAATCCAAAAATGAAAAAGGGGGGGGGGGGGGCAAACCCCTGAATTCCCAAACTTACATAGAAAAAAAGGAAGTGCATGGCATTGTAGATGGCCTTTTACTCACTTACTTTTTTTTTATCTATACCTGATATGTAGCACTATGGCACTCCTACTATGTATACACATATTCACTATAATATATTTTGTATACCCCCTTGACAGATATCCTTTCATGTTGCTACACCTATCGCTCTTCACCCTATCCCTCTTACATAGTTACATCGTTTGTGAGGTTGAAAAAAGACATCAGTCCATCCAGTTCAACCTATGATGTGTGTGTTTGCTGTTAACCTTACATTGTATACCCCTTTATGTTGTACATTGTATACCCCTGTAGGTTGTACATTGTATACCCCTGTAGGCTCTACATTGTATACCCCTGTATGTTGTACATTGTATACCCCTGTATGTTGTATGTTGTATACCCCTGTATGTTGTACGTTGTATACCCCTGTAGGTTGTACATTGTATACCCCTGTAGGTTCTACATTGTATACCCCTGTATGTTGTACGTTGTATACCCCTTTATGTTGTACGTTGTATACCCTTGTATGTTGTACGTTGTATACCCCTGTAGGTTGTACATTGTATACCCCTGTAGGTTGTACATTGTATACCCCTGTAGGTTGTCCATTGTATACACCTGTAGGTTGTCCATTGTATACCCCTATAGGTTGTCCATTGTATACCCCTGTAGGTTGTCCATTGTATACCCCTGTATGTTGTCCATTGTATACCCCTATATGTTGTCCATTGTATACCCCTATATGTTGTCCATTGTATACCCCTGTATGTTGTACATTGTTTACCCCTGTAGGTTGTACATTGTATACCCCTGTAGGTTGTACTTTGTATACCCCTGTAGGTTGTACATTGTATACCCCTGTATGTTGTACATTGTATACCCCTGTATTTTGTGGTCTTTAAGGTGCCCATCTAATAGTTTTTTGAAACTATCGATGCTCCCTGCTGATACGACTGCTTGTGGAAGAGAATTCCACATCCTTACTGCTCTGACAGTGAAGAACCCCCTACGTATTTTAAGGTTAAACCGCCTTTCCTCTAGTTTTAGTGAGTGGCCACGTGTCTTATTGTATTTCCTTTCTCTGAATAGTTTGTTCCTTATGCTAGGGTCGCCAGTACAGTATTTGTACATTGATATCATATCCCCCCTCAATCGTCTCTTCTCCAGAGAGAATAAGTTCAGTGCTTGTAGTCTTTCCTCATAGCTGATGTCCTCCATTCCCCTAATTATTTTTGTTGCCCTTCTCTGGACTCTCTCCAGGTCCAGCACATCCTTCCTGAGGACCGGTGCCCAGAACTGTACAGCATACTCCAGATGTGGCCGGACCAGAGTCTTGTATAGTGGGAGAATAATCTCTTTATTTCTGGAGTGAATCCCCTTTTTTATACATCCCAGTATTCTGTTGGCTTTCCTTGCAGCAGCTTGGCATTGCATGCCACTGCCAAGCCTGTTGTCCACCAGTACCCCCAGGTTCCTTTCCATCCTCTTAGCCCACACTCATCATGTGAGCGGCATGTTTCCGCCTCGCCCGCCTGTGTGTCTTCAGCTCCCTAGTGGGACATGTAGGGTAATTTCCATCTCCAATGCCATGCACTACCTGGCTGCTATGTAAGTTTGGGAATTCAGGGGTTTGGTCCCCCCCCCCTTCTTCCCCATTCCCCCCCCCCCCCCATTTTTCATTTTTGTATTCATCACCATTGTGCCAATTTCCCTATCTATCTATCCTTACCTTCTATTTTTTATAAATTTATACATCCACTCCTGACGAAGTGGAGATTTGGGTCCACGAAACGCGTTGAGTCTGCAATGTTTCAATATGGCAAACTACTCTTCTACTACTTGATATTTGTAGTTTATTGATGCTGTTACTACATCTAACTACTTTACAACTGCTTGGAATTTTGCCTTGTTGTTTTTTTATGGAATTGGGGACTATTTACTAGCCTTTATATTATTTTTATGATGTATATTTCCATCTGTCATGTTTTTTATCTGTATGTACAATAAATGCGCTTTTCCCTGCCAGCCTTGTCGCTCACTCAAAGTCCTACCTCTTTTTTCTTTGCAATATATTTTATATATGACAGAGGATGGGGCTCATTGTCTGTATTTTATATATGGCGGAGGGCGGGGCTCATTCTCTGTATTTTATATATGACAGAGGGCGGGGCTCATTCTCTGTATTTTATATATGACGGAGGGCGGGGCTCATTCTCTGTATTTTATATATGACGGAGGACAGGGCTCATTCTCTGTATTTTATATATGACGGAGGACGGGGCTCATTCTCTGTATTTTATATATGACGGAGGACGCGGCTCATTCTCTGTATTTTATATATGACGGAGGACGGAGCTCATTCTCTGTATTTTATATATGGCGGAGGATGCGGCTCATTCTCTGTATTTTATATATGACGGAGGACGGGGCTCATTCTCTGTATTTTATATTTGGTGGAGAATGCGGCTCATTCTCTGTATTTTATATATGGCGGGGGAATCGGCTCATTCTCTGTATTTTATATATGACGGAGGACGGGGCTCATTCTCTGTATTTTATATATGACGGAGGACGGGGCTCATTCTCTCTATTTTATATATGACGGAGGATGCGGCTCATTCTCTGTATTTTATATATGGTGGAGGATGCGGCTCATTCTCTGTATTTTATATATGGCGGAGGACGCGGCTCATTCTCTGTATTTTATATATGACGGAGGACGGGGCTCATTCTCTGTATTTTATATATGATGGAGGACGAGGCTCATTCTCTGTATTTTATATATGGCGGAGGACGCGGCTCATTCTCTGTATTTTATAGATGGCTGGGGACGGGGCTCATTCTCTGTATTTTATATATGGCGGAGGACGGGGCTCATTCTCTGTATTTTATATTTGGTGGAGAATGCGGCTCATTCTCTGTATTTTATATATGGCGGGGGAATCGGCTCATTCTCTGTATTTTATATATGACGGAGGACGGGGCTCATTCTCTCTATTTTATATATGGCGGAGGATGCGGCTCATTCTCTGTATTTTATATATGGTGGAGGATGCGGCTCATTCTCTGTATTTTATATATGGCGGAGGACGCGGCTCATTCTCTGTATTTTATATATGACGGAGGACGGGGCTCATTCTCTGTATTTTATATATGATGGAGGACGAGGCTCATTCTCTGTATTTTATATATGGTGGAGGACGCGGCTCATTCTCTGTATTTTATATATGACGGAGGACGCGGCTCATTCTCTGTATTTTATATATGGTGGAGGACGGGGCTCATTCTCTGTTTTTTATGTATGGTGGAGGATGGGGTTCATTCTCTGTATTTTATATATGGTGGAGGATGCAGCTCATTCTCTGTATTTTATATATGGCGGAGGACGCGGCTCATTCTCTGTATTTTATATATGACGGAGGACGCGGCTCATTCTCTGTATTTTATATATGACGGAGGATGCGGCTCATTCTCTGTATTTTATATATGGCGGGGGAATCGGCTCATTCTCTGTATTTTATATATGGCGGAGGACGGGGCTCATTCTCTGTATTTTATGTATGACGGAGGACGGGGATCATTCTCTGTATTTTATATATGGCGTTGGACGGGGCTCATTCTCTGTATTTTATGTATGACGGAGGACGGGGATCATTCTCTGTATTTTATATATGGCGAAGGCCGGGGCTCATTCTCTGTATTTTATATATGATGGAGAATGCGGCTCATTCTCTGTATTTTATATTTGGTGGAGGATGCGGCTCATTCTCTGTATTTTATATATGGCGGAGGATGCGGCTCATTCTCTGTATTTTATATATGGTGGAGGATGCGGCTCATTCTCTGTATTTTATATATGGCGGAGGACGCGGCTCATTCTCTGTATTTTATATATGGCGGAGGACGCGGCTCATTCTCTGTATTTTATATATGATGGAGGATGCGGCTCATTCTCTGTATTTTATATATGATGGAGGACGGGGCTCATTCTCTGTATTTTATATATGACGGAGGATGGGGCTCATTCTCTGTATTTTATATATGGCGGAGGATGCGGCTCATTCTCTGTATTTTATATATGATGGAGGACGGGGCTCATTCTCTGGATTTTATATATGGCGGAGGACGGGGCTCATTCTCTGGATTTTATATATGACGGAGGACGGGGCTCATTCTCTGTATTTTATATATGGTGGAGGATGCGGCTCATTCTCTGTATTTTATATATGGCGGAGGACGCGGCTCATTCTCTGTATTTTATATATGGCGGAGGATGCGGCTCATTCTCTGTATTTTATATATGATGGAGGACGGGGCTCATTCTCTGTATTTTATATATGACGAAGGATGAGGCTCATTATCTGTATTTTATATATGGTGGAGGACGGAGCTCTTTCTTTGTATTTTATATATGATGGAGGATGGGGCTCATTCTCTGTATTTTATATATGACGGAGGACGCGGCTCATTCTCTGTATTTTATATATGGAGGAGGACGGAGCTCATTCTCTGTATTTTATATATGACGGAGGACGGGGCTCATTCTCTGTATTTTATATATGATGGAGGACGGGGCTCATTCTCTGTATTTTATATATGGTGGAGGACGGAGCTCATTCTCTGTATTTTATATATGGCGGAGGACGGGGCTCATTCTCTGTATTTTATATATGGTGGAGGACGGGGCTCATTCTCTGTATTTTATATATGACGGAGGACGGGGCTCATTCTCTGTATTTTATATATGATGGAGGATGCAGCTCATTCTCTGTATTTTATATATGACGGAGGATGGGGCTCATTCTCTGTATTTTATATATGGTGGAGGACGGGGCTCATTCTCTGTATTTTATATATGACGGAGGACGGGGCTCATTCTCTGTATTTTATATATGATGGAGGATGGGGCTCATTCTCTGTATTTTATATATGACGGAGGACGGGGCTCATTCTCTGTATTTTATATATGATGGAGAATGCGGCTCATTCTCTGTATTTTATATATGACGGAGGACGGGGCTCATTCTCTGTATTTTATATATGATGGAGGACGGGGCTCATTCTCGGTATTTTATATATGATGGAGGACGGGGCTCATTCTCTGGTTTTTATATATGACGGAGGACGGGGCTCATTCTCTGTATTTTATATATGACGGAGGACGGGGCTCATTCTCTGTATTTTATATATGATGGAGAATGCGGCTCATTCTCTGTATTTTATATATGGTGGAGGACGGGGCTCATTCTCTGTTTTTTATGTATGGTGGAGGATGCGGCTCATTCTCTGTATTTTATATTTGACGGAGGACGCGGCTCATTCTCTGTATTTTATATATGACGGAGGACGCGGTTCATTCTCTGTATTTTATATATGGCGGAGTACGGGGCTCATTCTCTGCATTTTATATATGGCGGAGGACGGGGCTCATTCCCTGTATTTTATATATGACGGAGGACAGGGCTCATTCTCTGTATTTTATATATGGCGGAGGACGCGGCTCATTCTCTGTATTTTATATATGACGGAGGACGGGGCTCATTCTCTGTATTTTATATATGATGGAGGACGAGGCTCATTCTCTGTATTTTATATATGGCGGAGGACGCGGCTCATTCTCTGTATTTTATAGATGGCTGGGGACGGGGCTCATTCTCTGTATTTTATATATGGCGGAGGACGGGGCTCATTCTCTGTATTTTACATTTGGTGGAGAATGCGGCTCATTCTCTGTATTTTATATATGGCGGGGGAATCGGCTCATTCTCTGTATTTTATATATGACGGAGGACGGGGCTCATTCTCTCTATTTTATATATGGCGGAGGATGCGGCTCATTCTCTGTATTTTATATATGGTGGAGGATGCGGCTCATTCTCTGTATTTTATATATGGCGGAGGACGCGGCTCATTCTCTGTATTTTATATATGACGGAGGACGGGGCTCATTCTCTGTATTTTATATATGATGGAGGACGAGGCTCATTCTCTGTATTTTATATATGGTGGAGGACGCGGCTCATTCTCTGTATTTTATATATGACGGAGGACGCGGCTCATTCTCTGTATTTTATATATGGTGGAGGACGGGGCTCATTCTCTGTTTTTTATGTATGGTGGAGGATGGGGTTCATTCTCTGTATTTTATATATGGTGGAGGATGCAGCTCATTCTCTGTATTTTATATATGGCGGAGGACGCGGCTCATTCTCTGTATTTTATATATGACGGAGGACGCGGCTCATTCTCTGTATTTTATATATGACGGAGGATGCGGCTCATTCTCTGTATTTTATATATGGCGGGGGAATCGGCTCATTCTCTGTATTTTATATATGGCGGAGGACGGGGCTCATTCTCTGTATTTTATGTATGACGGAGGACGGGGATCATTCTCTGTATTTTATATATGGCGTTGGACGGGGCTCATTCTCTGTATTTTATGTATGACGGAGGACGGGGATCATTCTCTGTATTTTATATATGGCGAAGGCCGGGGCTCATTCTCTGTATTTTATATATGATGGAGAATGCGGCTCATTCTCTGTATTTTATATTTGGTGGAGGATGCGGCTCATTCTCTGTATTTTATATATGGCGGAGGATGCGGCTCATTCTCTGTATTTTATATATGGTGGAGGATGCGGCTCATTCTCTGTATTTTATATATGGCGGAGGACGCGGCTCATTCTCTGTATTTTATATATGGCGGAGGACGCGGCTCATTCTCTGTATTTTATATATGATGGAGGATGCGGCTCATTCTCTGTATTTTATATATGATGGAGGACGGGGCTCATTCTCTGTATTTTATATATGACGGAGGATGGGGCTCATTCTCTGTATTTTATATATGGCGGAGGATGCGGCTCATTCTCTGTATTTTATATATGATGGAGGACGGGGCTCATTCTCTGGATTTTATATATGGCGGAGGACGGGGCTCATTCTCTGGATTTTATATATGACGGAGGACGGGGCTCATTCTCTGTATTTTATATATGGTGGAGGATGCGGCTCATTCTCTGTATTTTATATATGGCGGAGGACGCGGCTCATTCTCTGTATTTTATATATGGCGGAGGATGCGGCTCATTCTCTGTATTTTATATATGATGGAGGACGGGGCTCATTCTCTGTATTTTATATATGACGAAGGATGAGGCTCATTATCTGTATTTTATATATGGTGGAGGACGGAGCTCTTTCTTTGTATTTTATATATGATGGAGGACGGGGCTCATTCTCTGTATTTTATATATGACGGAGGACGCGGCTCATTCTCTGTATTTTATATATGGAGGAGGACGGAGCTCATTCTCTGTATTTTATATATGACGGAGGACGGGGCTCATTCTCTGTATTTTATATATGATGGAGGACGGGGCTCATTCTCTGTATTTTATATATGGTGGAGGACGGAGCTCATTCTCTGTATTTTATATATGGCGGAGGACGGGGCTCATTCTCTGTATTTTATATATGGTGGAGGACGGGGCTCATTCTCTGTATTTTATATATGACGGAGGACGGGGCTCATTCTCTGTATTTTATATATGACGGAGGACGGGGCTCATTCTCTGTATTTTATATATGGTGGAGGACGGGGCTCATTCTCTGTATTTTATATATGACGGAGGACGGGGCTCATTCTCTGTATTTTATATATGATGGAGGATGGGGCTCATTCTCTGTATTTTATATATGACGGAGGACGGGGCTCATTCTCTGTATTTTATATATGATGGAGAATGCGGCTCATTCTCTGTATTTTATATATGACGGAGGACGGGGCTCATTCTCTGTATTTTATATATGATGGAGGACGGGGCTCATTCTCGGTATTTTATATATGATGGAGGACGGGGCTCATTCTCTGGTTTTTATATATGACGGAGGACGGGGCTCATTCTCTGTATTTTATATATGACGGAGGACGGGGCTCATTCTCTGTATTTTATATATGATGGAGAATGCGGCTCATTCTCTGTATTTTATATATGGTGGAGGACGGGGCTCATTCTCTGTTTTTTATGTATGGTGGAGGATGCGGCTCATTCTCTGTATTTTATATTTGACGGAGGACGCGGCTCATTCTCTGTATTTTATATATGACGGAGGACGCGGTTCATTCTCTGTATTTTATATATGGCGGAGTACGGGGCTCATTCTCTGCATTTTATATATGGCGGAGGACGGGGCTCATTCCCTGTATTTTATATATGGAGGAGGACGGGGCTCATTCTCTGTATTTTATATATGGCGGAGGATGCGGCTCATTCTCTGTATTTTATATATGGCGGAGGACGGGCCTCATTCTCTGTATTTTATATATGGCGGAGGACGGGCCTCATTCTCTGTATTTTATATATGGCGGAGGACGTGGCTCATTCTCTCTATTTTATATATGGCAGAGGATGGGGCTCATTCTCTGTATTTTATATATGGCGGAGGACGTGGCTAATTCTCTGTATTTTATATATGACGGAGGGCGGGGCTCATTCTCTGTATTTTATATATGGCGGAGGACGTGGCTAATTCTCTGTATTTTACTGTATATAGGATGGAGGATGGGGCTCATTCTCTGTATTTTATATATGGCAGACAACACGGCTCATTCTCTTTTGATGCGTCTGAGCACAAGGACAAATATCTGAGTGCGACATTTCCCGCACTCAGTTAGGATACAAATTATAATTACTACTAAGTGGTAAAAGTAACAGCAAAATCTGCAATAATCAGCGGATCGAGTTTCCGGATAACTTCTTTAAGCGGCGGTCTCAGCGTCATTCTCTTTCACGCAATGTTTAATTAAAGCAATGTGAAAATGATGTGATGGCGGTGGAACAGCGAGTCAACACATATAGAAGGTAATTGGTGCTTAACAAAATTATAACTCCTCAAAAAAATTCAACAAAGTCATTTGCAGTAAAATCCGTAAGCGCTGTAATTTTATAACTACAGACGCAAATTATGTCCTTTTTCCAAAAATCAACGAAGAAATTGAAACTTATGGCGGCTGTCTAGTTAAAGGCAAAGAGTTTACAAGCAGTTATGATGAACCGTCGTTTGCCTTAAGCCGGACTCCGGGCACAATTTATTTCTTAATAGCCACTAAAAGATAGGTCTACTTCAGATGCCTTTGCAAATCCAGATATCACCTTGTAAAAGTAGCAGTGACATCATCACTGTTTTATACAAAGCCTGTGCAGAAAGCAGTGCGGTGGGAGGGGCTAGTAGGCTCCACCTACTACAGAAAACTACAGGAGGGGCGGAGGCAAATACACATAAAGAAACTGTTTCATTGGCCAAATGATTTGTGTCCACCCAGTCCTGAGATTTACACAGCTCTGTCACACAGCACAGTCCTGTCTGGCAGCTCAAGAGATCTGATTATTCACTGCTAGAGTTAAATAACACTTACAGGTCTTGTCCCTCACATATGATTGGATGGTGAACAAGAAGCAGCAGACTGATAAGCTGCTCTCTTTAGTCACTCCGTCTCTCAGTGCCGGTTCACACTGACAAGTAGCGGTCCATGCTGTGCAATGGAACCGTTCTAATCAGAGCAACTCAAGTCACTCCGACTTAGAAAAAGGTTCCTGCACCTTATTTTTTTTTTTGCAAAGTCGGAGCGACTTGCATTGACTTCCATTATGTGAAGTCGTTGCAAGCCGTGCCAAAGTCGCGGTGCGCGGGCGACTTCATTAGTCGCCCGAAGTCGGGGCGACTTTGAGTCGGATCAGTGAGAACCGACTGTTACAAGTATGCTTCTAAGAAGAACATTACTTTATACAAGAATTAAACATAACACACACTGCCACCTGGTGGCAGAATTAGTAATTGCAGTATAATATATGAGAATAGTTGTTGCATCTATGTCTGTATAAACAGCATGCTAACACCTCCTTCCCCCCTCCCTCCATTTTACCTATTCAAATCAATGAAGGGTTTGGTTTCATTTAAAATTCTTGTTCATAACCTAATTAACAACACACACGACCCACTAGTGGCTGAATTACTAATGGCAGCATAATATATGAGAATAGTTGTCGCATTTATGTCTGTATAAACAGCATGCTAACAACCCCCCCCACCCCCCCATCCCCCTAGGGAATCTGCAGCTTCCAGTCAGTCTGAGAAGACTGAAATAAAAATGGAAGGAAGAGTAAAGCAAAATCCCTGTAAAAGAAGCAAAGCCATGCATGTCTACTGAGCCGATAAGGCTTCCGTCCTGCATGTAGAATCACACATTGCACAGAGAAGCAAGCTCATTACAACATTAACCAGTTGCCGATCGCCCCACGCAGATTTAAAGTGGAGTTCCACCCTATTTTTATACTTACCTCCATCTTCTCGCTCCGGGTCACCTGAAAAAGAAATGGATAATCGCATATTTTTTTTTTTTTTTTACTTACCTCGTAGAGAAGAAAATATACTTACCTTACTTCCTTCTTCCTCCTTCCTCAGCCGCGGCCCGTCGTCACTTCCTGGCTCTGCAATGATTCCTGGGAGCTGAACGTCATCGCTCCCAGGAATCATTGCGCCAGCACCAGCCCCGACGTCAGTTCCGGGTCGCGCGCGTCATCCCTCCACAGCTTCTGGGCATGCCCAGAAGCTGTGGAGGGATGACGCGCGCGACCCGGAAGTGACGTCGGGGCCGGCGCAGAGCATCGTGGGACCAAAGAAGGCGGAAGAAGACGCCGAAGGGGATCTCGCTGGCTTCAAGCTGCCCACATCTGAGATGGCAGCGCTGGACAAGACGTTTGCAAGGTAAGTATTTGTCCTAACAGGTAAGTGCAACCCGGGACAGATCAGAGGCTATCCATTGTGGAATGCACTAGCCCTGACTGTCCCGGGGGTATTAAAGAAAAAAAAAAAAATCCAGGGTGGAACTCCGCTTTAATGCAGCAGGGCGGCTCGGCTGCACATATTCACCTAGTACCACGGGATTGTGTGCACGCGGTCTCGGCGGCGCGCCACCCTCCCGCTGTAATTAGATCAGGCAGCAGGAGGAGCGGCGGCGATTGCCTCCGGCCTCCCACGATTGTCAGGGAAACCGACAGAAGACCCGCCTGTTTATCTAAACAAAACAGACGGCTCTTCTATCACACAGGCGGGGAGAGATCAGGAGATTCCGCTAACCTACAACCCCGATCTCTGTGCGCCTGTCACAGAGCCCTTCCCCCACACAGTCAGCAATCACATCTAGGCACACATTAACCCCTTTGATCACCCCCAGTATTAACCCCTTCCCTGCCAGTGTAATTTATACAGTAACAGTGCATATTATTTAGCACTGATTACGGTATTAACGTCACTGGTCCCCAAAAAGTGTCAAAAATGTCAGTTAGGGGTCCGATCTGTCCGCCACAATGTCGCAGTCCTGCTAAAAATCGCAGATCGCTTGCCATTACTAATATAAAACAAAAAATAAATAAAAAGTCCAAAAAAATCTATCCTGTAGTTTGTAAACACTAAAGCTTTTGCGCAAACCAATTAAAATAAGCTTTTTTGATGTAGCAGAATACAAATTGGCCTAAACTGATAAAAAAAATTGATTTTTTAAATGTTTTTTATTGGGAATGTTTTATAGCAGAAAGTAAACAATCTTCAAAATTGTCGCTCTTTTTTTTGTTTACAGCGCAAAATCTAAGGGGTGAGGTGATCAAATACCAGCATAAGACCCCGTTCACACTGGGGCAATGCTACTTCCCGGGGCGACCTCACAGGTCATGGCGCGCTGCTCGCCCCGCAACCTCGGAGCGGCCGGCACGGACTTCATAACATTGAAGTCAATGCAGGTTGCTCCAGGTCGCCCCAAAGAAGCTCCGGACCCTTTTTCTAAGTCGGAGCGACTTGTGTCGCTCCTATTAGAACGGGTCCACAGCTTCTCTATGCCAGGCGACCTACGGCGACCTGTCAGGCGACCAGGTCGCCTGACAGGTCGCCCCAGTGTGAACGGGGGCTTAGAAAGCTCTATTTGTGGGGGAAAAAAAGACATCAATTGTATTTGGGTACAGCATTGCACGACCGCGCAATTTTTGGTTAAAGTAACGCAGTGCCGAATCGCAAAAAAATGGCCTGGTCATTAAGTTTTTAATGAATTGAATGTTTAAAGCGGTAGTATCAGGCTTTTTTTTACTTTCACCTACAGGTAAGCCTATAATAAGGCTTACCTGTGGGTACAATTAATATCTCCTAAACCTGCACGGTTTAGGAGATATTTGCAGTGCATGCAGCCGTTCACGAGAGCGGCGCATGCGCTCTGAAGGTCCGGGGGGACCTTCAGTTTTGCTTGCCGGAAAATCACTCCCGCGCGCATGCACGGGAGTGGCGTCATCGCGGCTCCGGCCAATCACAGCGCCGGAGCCGCCGAACCCAGAAGAGACGACGAGGGATCACGTCAGCGCCCGCAGCGATGTCCGGGGGTCCGTGTCGGGGCTTCGTTCTAAGGTAAGTAATACATAATGAGCTAGTATGCGATGCATACTAGCTCATTATGCCTTTGTCTTGCAGGTTTTTTTTTGTTAGCATTTTTGGGTTTACAACCGCTTTAAGTAATTGCATGTTATTAAAAAATGACTTTTTCTTTTCAATCTGCAACACTGTAATTCTCTGTAAAATGCAATATGGCTACCTGGAGACATTTTGTACACAGATGGTATACAGAACCCCCCCTCCCCGAAAATGTCATTTCCTGCTTGTGTGATTGGCTTACATATTTTCCCAGACATCTGCACTAAGATACAAATATGATTTTGGCATCCCCTGCAACAAAAATGTCATTTTTGGTGAGATACCCCGAAAGAGAAATCACGTCTAAAGGGACGCAGACCCTTCCACTTTCCTCATTAGAACCCTGCAGGTGCAGCAGCTGATTAATAATTATAAAATCACTCCCACGGCACACGGACACAGACAAACAAACAGAAATTCCAGAGTAACAAAAGGAAGGAATCTGCAACAAAGTTTGTTAAAAATCCTTATAATGTACAGAGATCACCCAGAGGGGAATGTTTTTTTTCTCAGCACTTTAAGCTCTTTACATTGACCTATACACCCATGAAACTCTTTAGACGTGACTACAGAGACACATCTGCTGACGATAAAATGCGGCTGGGAGCAGATTGGTTGTCGCGGGGTGGGGTTACTTACGTTCTGTAGGGTCCAGATCTGCAGCTTTGCTCTGGTGTTATCTTTGCACCACAGAAGGGTGACACCTTTTTTTTTTTTTTCATAGAGGAGGGAGAAGGGCAAAGTGCAGACACCGAGCCATAATTACAGGTGTCAGCTGATCACATGCGGAAGAAATATCATGCTGCAAGAATGGATGGTAAGCCCCGGTTCACACATATGCGATATCAGACATCGCATGTGATTCGCAGCGCACTGCTGTACAAATCCCAATGCGATGTCTGTGCGATGCGAATTCAGCCATATAGATTGCATGGTTGAATTTGCATCGCATTCGGACCAAAGTCACACAGGACCCTTTTTTGGTCCGCACCAGAAACGGATCGCATGCGATCCGATTCATGTCCGACTAGGCCATTTTTTGCGATACGGCACTGCGTTATTCTAACGGACAATTCTGACAATTGCGCGGTCGGGCGAAGCTGTACCCAAGTAAAATTGATGTCCTTTTTTTCCCCCCACAAATAACGGAAATAATAACAATAATAACGGACAATTCTGACAATTAAATTATAAATAATAACAATAAATTAAATAAATAATAACAATAATAAATTAAATTTCCCCGCAAATAACGGAAATAATAAACATAATAACGGACAATTCTGACAATTAAATTATAAATAATAACAGTAAATTAAATAAATAATAACAATAATAAATTTGATTTCCCCACAAATAAAGGAAATAATAACAATAATAACGGACAATTCTGACAATTAAATTATAAATAATAACAATAAATTAAATAAATAATAACAATAATAAATTAAATTTACCCACAAATAACGGAAATAATAATAATAACGGACAATTCTGACAATTAAATTATAAATAATAACAATAAATTAAATAAATAATAACAATAATAAATTAAATTTCCCCACAAATAACGGAAATAATAACAATAATAACGGACAATTCTGACAATTAAATTATAAATAATAACAATAAATTAAATAAATAATAACAATAATAAATTGAATTTCCCCACAAATAACGGAAATAATAACAATAATAACGGACAATTCTGACAATTAAATTATAAATAATAACAGTAAATTAAATAAATAATAATAATAATAAATTAAAATTTCCCCACAAATAACGGAAATAATAACAATAATAACGGACAATTCTGACAATTAAATTATAAATAATAACAATAAATTAAATAAATAATAACAATAATAAATTGAATTTCCCCACAAATAACGGAAATAATAACAATAATAACGGACAATTCTGACAATTAAATTATAAATAATAACAGTAAATTAAATAAATAATAATAATAATAAATTAAAATTTCCCCACAAATAACGGAAATAATAACAATAATAACGGACAATTCTGACAATTATATTATAAATAATAACAATAAATTAAATAAATAATAACAATAATAAATTGAATTTCCCCACAAATAACGGAAATAATAACAATAATAACGGACAATTCTGACAATTAAATTATAAATAATAACAATAAATTAAATAAATAATAACAATAATAAATTAAATTTCCCCACAAATAATGGAAATAATAACAATAATAACGGACAATTCTGACAATTAAATTATAAATAATAACAATAAATTAAATAAATAATAACAATAATAAATAAAATTTACCCACAAATAATGGAAATAATAACAATAATAACAGACAATTCTGACAATTGCGCGGTCGGGCGACGCTGTACCCGAATAAAATCAATGTCCTTTTTTCCCCCACAAATAGAGCTTTCTTTTGGAGGTATTTGATCACCTCTGCAATTTTTATTTTTTGCGCTATAAACAAAAAAAGACCCACAAAAAAAACAATATTTTTTACTTTGTGCTAATAAATATACCCAATAAAAAATGTAAAAATTCTAATTTCTTCATCATTTTAGGCCAATTTGTATTCTGCTACATATTTTTGGTAAAAAAATTCTAATAAGTGTATATTAATTGGATCACGCAAAAGTTATTGCGTCTACAAACTAGGGGAAAGATTTATGGACTTTTTATTTTTTTTATTGTTTTTATTAGAAATGGCGGCAATCAGCGATTTTTAGCGGGACTGTGACATTGCGGCGGACAAATATGGCACATTTTGGTGACCAGTGACACCAATACAGTGATCAGTGCTAAAAAAAATGTACTGTCACTGTATAAATGACACTGGCAGAGAAGGGGTTAACACCAGGGGCGATCAAGGGGTTATGTGTGATCCTAGGGAGTGCTTTCTAACTGTAGGGGGAGTAAATGCACTGGATGAAAAGAGAGATCTGTGTTTTAGCTGAAACAAAAGATCTCTCTTTTACTCCCTGACAGAACAGCCATCTGCCTTGTTTACATAGGCAGACCGCCGCTCTGCCTTTCCTCCAAACAGCTGGTGGGAGCCGCTGATTGGCTCCCGCTGTGTCCAAAGCAAGTTCCATAAAGACATGGATGAGCGAGTTTGGGGTGGAGGAACTTGACTGGCCTGCACCAATCCGATAGAACACCTTTGGGATGAATTAGAGCGGAGACTGCAAACCAGGCCTTCTCCTCCAACATCAGTGCCTGACCTCACAAATGAGCTTCTGGTTAAATGGTCAAACATTCCCATAGACACACTCCTAAACCTTGTGGACGGCCTTCACAGAAGAGTTGAAGCTGTTATAGCTGCAAAGGGTGGGCCAACTCAATATGGAACCCTACGGACTAAGACTGGGATGCCATTAAAGTTCATGTGCGTGTAAAGGCAGGCGTCCCAATACTTTTGACAATATAGTGTGTGTATATATATCTATATATACTCTCGGGTTAACAGAGAATGGTGGGAAAAAGAGAAAATATCCAGTGAGCGGCAGTTGTGTGGAGGAAAATGCCTTGTTGAGGTCAGAGGAGAATGGGCAGAGCAGATTGGTTCCAGATTATAAAAAGGCAACAGTAACTCAAATAACCACTTGTTACATCCAAGGTATGCAGAATACCATCTCTGAACGCACAACACATCGAACCTTGAAGAAGATGGGTTACAGCAGCAGAAGACCACACTGGGTGCCACTCCAGTCAGCTAAGAACAGAAAACTGAGTCTACAATTGGCACAGGCTCACCAAAATTGGACAATAGAAGATTGGAAAAACGTTGCCTGGTCTGAAGAGTCTCCATTTCAGCTGTGACATTCAGATGGTAGGGTCAGAATTTGGCGCATTGGTTCTATCTTGCCCTGTATCACCAGTTCAGGCTGGTGGTTGCGGTGGTTTAATGGTGTGGGGGGGGGTACCGGTTCAGGCTGGTGGTGGCGGTGGGGTAATGGTGTGGGGGGAGGGGGGGAGGGTAACGGTTCAGGCTGGTGGTGTAATGGTGTGGGGGATATTTTCTTGGCACACTCTGGTCTCCTTAGTACCAATTGACCATCATTTAAACACCACGTCCTACCTGAGTATTGTTGCTGACCATGTCCATCCCTTTATGACTGCAGTGTCCTCATCTTCTGATGGGTCCTTCCAGCAGGATAATGCACCATGTCACAAAGCTCCAATCATCTCACCACTGGTTTCTTCACCATGACAATGAGGTCACTGTCCTCCAATGGCCTCCACACTCACCAGATCCGGTCACTGTCCTCCAATGGTATCCACACTCACCAGATCAAGTCACTGTCCTCCAATGGCCTCCACACTCACCAGATCAGGTCACTGTCCTCCAATGGCCTCCACACTCACCAGATCCGGTCACTGTCCTCCAATGGCCTCCACACTCACCAGATCCGGTCACTGTACTCCAATGGCCTCGACACTCACCAGATCAGGTCACTGTACTCCAATGGCCTCCACACTCACCAGATCCGGTCACTGTACTCCAATGGCCTCCACACTCACCAGATCCGGTCACTGTACTCCAATGGCCTCCACACTCACTAGATCAGGTCACTGTCCTCCAATGGCCTCCACACTCACCAGATCCGGTCACTGTCCTCCAATGGCCTCCACACTCACCAGATCCGGTCACTGTCCTCCAATGGCCTCCACACTCACCAGATCTGGTCACTGTACTCCAATGGCCTCCACACTCACCAGGTCAGGTCACTGTCCTTCAATGGCCTCCACACTCACCAGATCCAGTCACTGTCCTCCAATGGCCTCCACACTCACCAGATCAGGTCACTGTACTCCAATGGCCTCCACACTCACCAGATCCAGTCACTGGCCTCCAATGGCCTCCACACTAACCAGATCAGGTCACTGTCCTCCAATGGTCTCCACACTCACCAGATCTGGTCACTGTACTCCAATGGCCTCCACACTCACCAGATCATCCAATAGAGCACCTTTGGGATGTGGTGAAACGGGAGATTGGCATCATGGATGTGCAGCAACTGCGTGATGCCATCATGTCACTATGGAGCAAAATCTCTGAGGAATGTTTCCAACACCTTGTTGTATCTCTGCCACGAAGAATGAAGGCAAAAGGGGTCCAACCCAGTAATAGCAAGGTGTACCTAATAAAGTGGCCGGTGAGTATATATATATATACACACACATGCAGTTAGCTAGAGATCAGCTTTAGAAATCTGATTTAAAAGAAAAAGCCCTTTAAGGCATTTAATTAATGGAGTCACCTTACTGTGTCATTATCTGTTTTCCTGCTGAGGGATGGGTCTGCCTCGTTCGGACCGGACCTCTGCAGCGCTCATCGAGCAAATAAATAAATAAAGTGCCAGCTCGGCAAATTATCGCTAGTTGGATGAAGGATCGCGCTGAGCTGGCAATCCTCCTCTTGGCTCCTCTCCTCGGTTCATGAACCTTGAGTGTTAATCCACCGAAATTTGTTAAAGAAAATCTCTAAAACCCGATCGTTTCCTATAAGCCGCACTGTTTAACAGCCGAGTATTTTACGCACGACGCCGGGCACCTTCGCGGACAATAAAGTGAGCCAAGGTTGTCGCGATTAGCGTCCTAATCCTAGAAACTGCATCAGATCATAGATGGAAAGAAAGATTTTAAATGGCGATTGCTGTACAATCTCTGCAATGAGGGGTAATAGATGGCGGGAGGACAGTCATAGCTCCCAAAGGGGAGGGGTTTTGATCTCAGTGGAGCCCTATAGTCATTTTTTGCAACCGTCCCGTGAATTATGTTCGTGGTTTTGGTGCCTCATAGCAAGTAATTGGGACTTTATGGGCAAGAGTAAAGCAAATGATATGGTATAAAATCAAACAATTTATTTCAACTATTTACAGTATCATACAAGGTTTTTAGTGAATGGGTGAAGGCCCATTGTGTTGACGGTGCAAAAGTATAGAAAGGTAAGTGACAGGTGAGGAATGGATGACTTTTAACAGGACATTCTGCTCAGAGGCGTAACTAGAGCCTTCAGGGCCCCGATGCAAGAAAACATGAAGGGCCCCCCCAGATCCCTGGCCGGGGCCCTTCCCTTCAAGCCCAGGGCTCTTCCCACTAATCCTGGGGCTCTTTACTCTCGTTGCATGGCCTTTTATTACGGTCCCGCAGCAGGATCCTTTCACAAGTTCTGCAGTGGGCTCCCTTCCTGCAATCTTGGGGCCTCCCCACAGTGGTGCAATGCCAGGGCCCGGTCGCAAGTGTGACTTTTGCAATCCTGGAAGTTCACCCACTGGTTTGCTACTGGGCCCCCTGGAGCATGGGTCCCGGTAGCAATCGCAACCCCTGCAACCCCTGTAGTTACGCCCCTGATTCTGCTCTGTTGTTCCATGTATCTTTGGAACTTGGTTCGGAGGAAAGGTCCAATGAGTTACCCTACGCGTTTCGGCCGTACAGGGCCTTTTTCAAGGATATGTCACCATTTCTATAAATGATAAATAATACAGGTGACAATTCTTGCATAAACTCAAATTAGATTCATGCAACATCTTTCATGTTAGTGTGTTACATAAAAAAAAGACTTTAAGTCTTTTAAATCTATTAAATCTTGCTTTGCACTTTGTTGTGATCAAAATCCCCCGACTCCCCATTTTGTCTTGTGTTGTATAATACCAAAAGTATTGGGACGCTTGCCTTTACACACACATGAACTTTAATGGCATCCCAGTCTTAGTCCGTAGGGTTCAATATTGAGTTGGCCCACCCTTTGCAGCTATAACAGCTTCAACTCTTCTGAGAAGGCTGTCCACAAGGTTTAGGAGTGTGTCTATGGGAATGTTTGACCATTCTTCCAGAAGCGCATTTGTGAGGTCAGGCACTGATGTTGGCCCGCAGTCTCCGCTCGAATTCATCCCAAAGGTGTTCTATCGGGTTGAGGTCAGGACTCTGTGCAGGCCAGTCAAGTTCCTCCACCCCAAACTCGCTTATCCATGTCTTTATGGACCTTGCTTTGTGCACTTGTGAGCAGTCATGTTGGAACAGGAAGGGGCCATCCCCAAACTGTTCCCATAAAGTTGGGAGCAAGAAATTGTCAGAAATGTCTTGGTATGCTGACGCCTTAGGAGTTTCCTTCTCTGGAACTAAGGGGCCAAGCCCAACCCCTGAAAAACAACCCCACACCATAATCCCCCCTCCACCAAATGATTTGGACCAGTGCACAAAGCAAGGTTTGACCATTCTTCCAGAAGCGCATTTGTGAGGTCAGGCACTGATGTAGGCGAGAATGCCTGGATTGCAGTCTCCGCTCTAATTCATCCCAAAGGTGTTCTATTGAGTTGAGGTCAGAACTCTGAGCAGGCCAGTCAAGTTCCTCCACCCCAAACTCGCTTATCCATGTCTTTGTGGACCTTGCTTTGTGCACTGGTCCAAATCATTTGGTGGAGGGGGGATTATGGTGTGAAGTTGTTTTTCAGGGGTTGGGTTTGGCCCCTTAGTTCCAGTGAAGGGAACTTTTAGGCCCCGTTCACACTGGGGCGAAGCTACTTTGCCGGGCGACCTCGGAGCGGCCGGCACGGACTTCATGACATTGAAGTCAATGCAGGTCGCCCCAAAGAAGCTCCGGACCCTTTTTCTAAGTCGGAGCGACTTGTGTTGCTCCTATTAGAACGGGTCCGCAGCTTCTCTATGGAAGGCGACCTACGGCGACCTGTCAGGCGACCAGGTCACCTGACAGGTCGCCCCAGTGTGAACGGGGGCTCAAGGTGTCAGCATACCGGTCAAGTTACTTAACCCTAAACTCGCTACAAAAAAGCTATATGATGTTCGTGCTTAGACCTCTAAGAAATATAATTTAGCAGCTAGCAAAAATGTATTGATCAGAAATACGATACTAAAAATATAAGCAGTGCTAGAAATACATAAATATATCAATGTCTATGCAAAGTCCACAAATGAAGGAAAAGTGTTAAAAAGAAAAATACCCAACAACCCTAACATCTCCTGATGACGTCAGTTGATGACAACACGTGTAGGGTGGGACCAGTGACATGTGACGTCATCATGCTGGACGCCGCTGCCATCTTGTGGAATTTTTCCAAACGCTCTTTAGTTGTTTACATGTGAGTTTAATATGTTTTTTTAAAAAGATTGTTTTAAAAAGTAACTGCACTATAAAGGCTGTTATATGTCTTTATGAGGTTTGATCCTACCACTACCGAGCACGAGCAGTGGTGTATTTTGGTTTTGTGCTGCCCTAGGCAAGACTAAAATTGGGCGCCCCCACCTCCTATGTAAATTTGCCCCACTCCTTTTTTAACAGATGTGACTCCCTCCAAAATTGAAGGACTACAAGTCCCAGCATTAAACCCTTGAGGTTCTCACGAGAGGGGGGTGAGAGGGGGTGGGAGAGAGAGAGGGGGGGTGGGTGGGTGAGGGAGAGAGAGAGAGGGGGTGAGGGAGGAAGGGAAAGAGAGAGGGGGTGAGAGAGAGAGGGGGGATGAGAGAGAGAGGGGGGATGAAAGATAGAGGGGGGTGAGAGAGAGAGAGAGGGGGATGAGGGAGAGCTGGGATGAGAGAGAGGGGGATGAGAGAGAGAGAGAGAGAGCGAGAGAGGGGGAATAGAGCAAGAGAGGGAGGATGAGAGAGGGGGATGAGAGAGAGGGGGAGATGAGAGAGAGAGGCTGATGAGAGAGTAAGAGAGAGAGGGATGGGGGATAGAGAGAGAGAGAGAGAGAGATGGGGATGAGAAAGGGGGATGAGAGAGAGAGGGGAGATAAGAGAGAGAGGGGGTATAAGAGGGGGATGAGAGGTGGGTGAGAGAGGGGGGTGAGAGCAAGAGATAGGGGGGATGAGAGAGAGAGAGGGATGAGAGAGAGAGGGGGGATGAGAGAGAGAGAGGGGGATAAGAGAGGGGGATGAGAGGTGGGTGAGAGAGGGGGATGAGAGAAAGAGAGAGGGGGATGAGAGAGAGAGAGAGAGGGATGAGAGAGAGGGATGAGAGAGAGAGGGGGATGAGAGAGAAAGAGAGAGGTAAGAGAGAGGGAGAGAGAGAGGAGGGGTGAGAGAGAGACAGGGAGGGGGAGAGAGGGGGGTGGGTGAGAGGGGGGTGAGTGAGAGAAAGAGAGAGGGGGGGTGAGAGAGAGGGGGGTGAGAGAGGCGGCTCCAGCAACCAGTGACCAATAGAGTCTCAGGTGGAGGGGGGGTGGCTTTTTTGCTGCCCCGCTGCAAAGTGCCACCCTAGGCCTGGGCCTTGTTGGCCTAGGTAAAAATACAGCACTGCTACCGAGGTGTGCTTGGTGGATCCCTTTAGAGAACAGCCTGTGTTTTTTTTAGCATCGGAATGTCTTCAGCTGTGGAGAACTGGGGAATCACCCCAGGATATCCGTGAACGGACCAGGGAGGCTGAGGATTTTTATCACGTAGCTGGTGTAGGGGTCTGGGGACCCGCTCTTCTCCTTCTTCCTCTGCAGGACAGATCAGAGTGATTAAGATTGGTCAACCCCCGGCAAGTGCATCGCTCTGATCCATCCTGGATTATTGGGTTACCTCTTTTTATCTATACATGGCATAGGAAATAAGATCATTATTGTAAGACAATATTACTTTGCATTACTTTCTTATTTTAAGTAGTAACAAAGTTCTTGCCAAATCAGCAGGCCCATAGCAGAACTGTGAAAATTGCTCTGGTCCATTAGGGGTGTACAGGTGTTGGACCTGAACTGGTTAAGAATCTGGCCATTGCATTAACCCAACCAATGCTGATATTCCTTGCATGTAATTGTACGGTTTATTGGGCGTTACTCTTGCTTTTTTTCCCGGAGGTCACTATAAGTCTAAACCCGCCTTGATTGTCGGAAAGTCAGACTGTCCTTGCCGTTACGGCCAAATAATCTATTTTTATCGTCGCACCAAAAGAGCTTTAAAAAGGGTGATTTGTGCTGGGAATCCAGAAACGGCTCCCAGTGAGAGCGCCTGCATTTTAGGGGAGGTTAATGCTCGTTCGGGCTCCTCGATCAATAAACAAGGAGCCACGCACAGCACTTAAAGTTGTACTTGTTGAAGTCTGGAGCCATCACCACCATGAAGGAGATTTATGGTGCGGTGGGCCAGCTCCAATTCCGGCACTTTCTCCTAAACTGTGTTCTGCAAACCACATTCAGATGGCAATCTTTAGAGTCGAGCAAACCCAGCACTGTCTGGAATTTTATGGTTTATCTGCAAAGGGTGAATGATGTCCAAACTTAAACAGGAAGTAAACAACAAGCCACCATAAAGATCATTTGCCCATTGGGCTATTAATAGTAGTTTGGGTGTTATAACTGATCCGGGTAGAAAGGAAAATGTTCACAATAAAATTATAAAGCTGTTGGTGACTTCTTTGTGAAAATGTTTGCCTGGTCAATCCTTTGGCCTTGAGATCACCTTCAACACCCAAACAAACAACTTACAACCCAATGCAATGACAAGGGGACTACATTTTGGCCATAGTAGCTATTTATTGTGAATACCAAAATACAAATTAGGTATTACAAAACACATTATACAATAAATACAGAACAAAATATAAACTGACCTCTTTACCAGTCTAAGGTCTTTGAAGGCACATTTTATGGTCTATGATCGTGTTTCTCAACTAGGGTTCCTCCAGAGGTTGCTAGGGGTTCCTTAATCAAGGTTCCTCCAGAGGTTGCTAAGGGTTCCTTAATCAAGGTTCCTCCAGAGGTTGCTAAGGGTTCCTTAATCAAGGTTCCTCCAGAGGTTGCTAGGGGTTCCTTAATCAAGGTTCCTCCAGAGGTTACTAAGGGTTCCTTAATCAAGGTTCCTCCAGAGTTTTCTAAGGGTTCCTTAATCAAGGTTCCTCCAGAGTCTGCTAAGGGTTCCTTAATCAAGGTTCCTCCAGAGATTGCTAGGGGTTCCTTAATCAAGGTTCCTCCAGAGGTTACTAAGGGTTCCTTAATCAAGGTTCCTCCAGAGTTTTCTAAGGGTTCCTTAATCAAGGTTCCTCCAGAGTCTGCTAAGGGTTCCTTAATCAAGGTTCCTCCAGAGGTTGCTAGGGGTTCCTTAATCAAGGTTCCTCCAGAGTTTTCTAAGGGTTCCTTAATCAAGGTTCCTTCAGAAGTTGATAGGGGTTCCTTCAGAAGTTGATAGGGGTTCCTTAATCAAGGTTCCTCCAGAAGTTGCTAGGGGTACTTTAATCAAGGTTCCTCCAGAGTCTGCTAAGGGTTCCTTAATCAAGGTTCCTCCAGAGGTTGCTAGGGGTTCCTTAATCAAGGTTCCTCCAGAGGTTACTAAGGGTTCCTTCATCAAGGTTCCTCCAGAAGTTGATAGGGGTTCCTTAATCAAGGTTCCTCCAGAGGTTGCTAAGCGTTCCTTAATCAAGGTTCCTCCAGAGTTTTCTAAGGGTTCCTTAATCAAGGTTCCTTCAGAAGTTGATAGGGGTTCCTTCAGAAGTTGATAGGGGTTCCTTAATCAAGGTTCCTCCAGAAGTTGCTAGGGGTACTTTAATCAAGGTTCCTCCAGAGTCTGCTAAGGGTTCCTTAATCAAGGTTCCTCCAGAGGTTGCTAGGGGTTCCTTAATCAAGGTTCCTCCAGAGGTTACTAAGGGTTCCTTCATCAAGGTTCCTCCAGAAGTTGATAGGGGTCCCTTAATCAAGGTTCCTCCAGAGGTTGCTAAGGGTTCCTTAAACAAGGTTCCTCCAGAAGTTGATAGGGGTTCCTTAATCAAGGTTCCTCCAGAGGTTACTAAGGGTTCCTTAATCAAGGTTCCTCCAGAAGTTGATAGGGGTTCCTTAATCAAGGTTCCTCCAGAAGTTGCTAGGGGTACTTTAATCAAGGTTCATCCAGAGGTTGCTAAGGGTTCCTTAATCAAGGTTCCTCCAGAGGTTGCTAAGGGTTCCTTAATCAAGGTTCCTCCTGAAGTTGATAAGGGTTCCTTAATCAAGGTTCCTCCTGAAGTTGATAAGGGTTCCTTAATCAAGGTTCCTCCAGAGGTTGCTAGGGGTTTCTTGAGCAATGAGCAATTTCATCTTTTTTTAGCTATCTGTAAGGGGGTAAATATTCCCAATGACCGCAAATATAAGAAGCATTCCTCCCACTGACCATCACACTACGTGTATCATGAGTTGAAGAAATAGTATTTTTTTAGCAGGGGTTCCCTGAGACTAGAAAATGATTTCAAGGGTTCCTCTGTGTTGAAAAGTAAGGTTGCAAAGATACCATTTTTTTTTTACTGGCGAGTAGTACAAGTACCGATCGTTTTGGTCAACTACTCACTGATACTGATTACTGATACTCTGCTGAAATCACTATGACAAGCCTGGGTTCACACAGGAGCGGTGGAGAAACAGCATGCGCATAGGTGTGCACCCCAAAGCTCAAACACACATGCCTTTCTCTGCAGCCTTAACTACACTGAGCAGTGAATGAATGGGAAATGCTCTGTGCTGAGTGGCTTCCTGTTCATTCGCAAACTGAAGCATAGTAAAGTTTACTATGTTTCAGTTATAAATGAACACAGTGAGTGAGTGTGTTCACTGTGTTCATTTAGAAAAGGAAGGGGCTGATAAGTTACATATTTACTAGCCCCTTCCCCCATTCTGCATCCTGAAACATACCCCACAGCAGCCAGAGGGAGGGAAGCACAGCAGCACTGCAGGGTGAGGGGGCCAACAGGGGGAGGGGGGGTTGGGCAGTAGGGGGAATCGGCACTGCACATAGTGATTAGGGTTTTCCCAGGCACACCCGGCACACCCCCTGTCAGGGGAGGACTGGGCCAGGGGTCAGGGGGGCATAAGCCCCCTGGGCCATTCTGATGCCCCGTAAAAAGGCAGCACTGCTTATGCCACAGACATGCCTAAAGGATTCCTGATGAAGAGAAGTAAAAGTCCCCACTGCTGACCTACTGAGTGCGGGTTGAAGACAAGGACAAAGCACAGGCCCCTCCCCAGCATGGATGGTGTAAACTTGTGTGAGCAGAGGCCGGTTCCATGCCCTCACTGGAGACTCTTCTGCCCCGGCCAACCGACCTGTCCCAGCTCCCCCCAACCTCCCCCTGCTGGCCAGGTTGGGAATCCCCGATAGAGCATCTGGAGCAGGGCTTCAGCTTGGAATGAGGGTCAGGAGGAGGGTTGGGGGAGTGGGGGGGAGGGAAAGTAGGAGGGGGCCGAGCCGCTGCACCATAGGCCTCTGGTTTGTACTTGCCCCCGGGGCCGAAAGTTGCCAGTCTGCCCCTGCCCCCTGTGCATGCCTGTGAGCATGCAATTTCTGACCTCGGATCAGATATCGACTGTTCTCTGAACTCTGCCTGACTTTTGACTATTAATTGGACCCTGTCTACTCTGAACCTTGCCTGCCTTGTACTTGGACTGTCATTGAACTACTCTGCCTGTCTGCCAACCACAAGTATCTGTTTGCTTTGCTTAATTCGCACTTGCCCCGGCCTAGTGGCCAGGCATTATTACATTGTGTATAAGGTCTGGGGGCAGCCAAGTCATGGAAGGCCTTCTTGCCTTATGGGAAAGGGGGCTGCTATAGGTGAAGATTAGAACCCAGAATTGTTTTTGTTTTTCAGAATTGTCGCTCTTTTTTTGTTTATAGCGAAAAAAATAAAAATCGCACCACGCACCAAAAGAAAGCTCTATTTGTGGGGAAAAAAGAACATTCATTTTATTTCGGTACAGCATCGCACGACTGCGCAATTTTCCGCTAAAATAACCCAGTGCCGAATCGCAAAAAATGGCCTGGTCGTTAAGGGGGCAAATCCTTCCGGACCAGAACTGGTTAAATAACAAACATGCCATACTTACCTGCTCTGTGTACTGAGCCACCCGAACCCTCCTCTTTTTGGGTCCCACACCGGAGCGCCTGGCTCCTCCCTCCGGCTGGGTGCCCCCACAGCAAGCAGCTTGCTCTAGGGGCACTCAAACAGGCACGCTCCTGACCTACTGCTCTGTGTGTCTATGCACACATGGAGACACAGCTCGACCCTGCCCCTTCTGTCTCCTGATTGGCTCACTAGCTATGATTGACAATGGCTTCTGCTGCTGCAAAAAGCCAATCAGGATTGCGATACCCCCAGAGAGGCAACACTCTCGTGGACATCGCTGGATCAAAAGGGGGCTCAGGTAAGTATTAGAGAGGCTGCTGCACACAGAAGGTTTTTTTACCTTCATGCATAGAATGCATGAAGGTAAAATACCTTGTGCCTTTATGACCACTTTAAATACCGCCAAAAAAGCTCTGTCTCAAAATAATGATCTAAAACTCAATTGGGTACAGTGTTGCATAATGGAGTCATTGTCAGTCAAAGTATCACAGTAGTGAAACCTGAAAACATGGCTGATGAAGGGGAGGTTCTCTCCGAAACACGTCGCTACTTCTTCTAATGTCACTTCCAGGGGGCGAACACCAACGGACGGGGCTATGGACAGGATTCAGGATGGTGGTCCCTTCAGATCCCAGGTGCTGCCTCTCTCCTTCTGAGGCTGCTCAACAGGCCCATGCCAGAGGAACCTGCAGCAGGACTGTGGATTCCCTTAAAGCGTACACCAACGGACGGGGCTTTGGACAGAATACAGGATGGTGGTCCCTTCAGATCCCAGGGGCTGCCTCTCTCCTTCTAAGGTTGCTCAACAGGTCCACGCCAGAGGAACCTGCAGCAGGACTGTTGATTCCCTTAAAGCATACACCAATGGACGGGGCTATGGACAGGATTCAGGATGGTGGTCCCTTCAGATCCCAGGCGCAGCCTCTCTCCTAAGGCTGCTCAACAGGTCCATGCCAGAGGAACCTGCAGCAGGACTGAGGATTCCCTTAAAGCATACACCAAAGGACGGGGCTAGGGACAGGATTCAGGATGGAGGTCCCTTCAGATCCCAGGCGCAGCCTCTCTCCTAAGGCTGCTCAACAGGTCCATGCCAGAGGAACCTGCAGCAGGACTGAGGATTCCCTTAAAGCATACACCAAAGGACGGGGCTAGGGACAGGATTCAGGATGGAGGTCCCTTCAGATCCCAGGTGCAGCCTCTCTCCTTCTAAGGTTGCTCAACAGGTCCCCACCAGAGGAACCTGCAGCAGGACTGTGGATTCCCTTAACCTTTAACTGTCAGGATCGTGTTGGGGGGACGCAGCTGCTAACGGGAACGGCGTTCCTGCTGTAAAAATAGTACAGGAACGTCGTTCCCATGCGTTCCCCCAGGACTCAAGCCCTGATTCCACCCAAGATTTTGTATCCTTTGTTTATTTTATTATTACATTTTATTCTAACATACTACACTATCAGCACTTTTGTGCTGCTTCTCTTTGTGTTTATCTTTTGCAAAAAACTGAAAAACGGTCAATTCTACGTCTTCAGCAGCAAACGGTCTATGAAAGTCATTTCCAGACATTTATATGATGGGCCAACGTGCTCACTTATATGTGTCTAAAAATGTATGATTAGTAGGATTAGACAATGAGAATAAGAAGTCAGCATAAATCCCCCCACCGCTTAACCGCCACACAATGCAACGGCGTATTAAAGTGTCCCTCCCCCCCCACCGCTTGGCGAATGGAAACAGACGGATTAGGTCAGTAGATATATTTCCACCACCATCTGGATTAATGTGACATTGTTAACAAAGCTCATGCATCTATTCAGTGGATTCCTCCCCAGGTGCCTTAATTACCTAGTGAGAAATCAATTTTAACGTTAGATGATAAACAGCCGCTTCCGGGGAAGAGCGCTTACTAAGCAAGCAAACATTTGGGCAACAGAAGTGAACACTTTTTTTTTTTTAAGCCACCCCCCCCCCCCCTTCTCCACAGAAAACGTTTCATCTGCGGCCAGCAATCCAACACATTTTTAATTGCCATGCCGTCCTTTTATTAGTAATAGCTGCTGGGTAGAAGAGGAAGTCTAGCCTAAGGCGTGCCTACAGGCAGCTGACGGGGAGCAGCCGGATCCATGAGGTCCCGGGCGAAGAATGAGCGCTCTTCCACCTTGTTCCGCAGGCTCGTGGTCAGATTACATTCTCTACAGGATTCTCTTACTATTTACCCGGCCTTTCATCATTTTACAATTTTTTTTTTTTTGCAGCTTTGTTCATTTGGAATACAAATATAAACTGCAGCACATGAAGTGAGACTCTATTACAGGGGTCAATCATTGCATATGCCCCCAATCCACCTCTGAACACTGTTCCTTGTCCCTGACCCCCTACCCTCTTCCAAATAGATCCCCCAGCAACAAAAGACCCCTCCTGCAACACTAGCCCTGCAGCAGCAAACCATAAACCCCCCAGTAACAATAGTTTCCCCCCAGCTACAAAATATTCCCCCCAGCAACAACAGGCTCCCCCAGCAATAGACCCCTTCACGATAGAGTCTCCCCTGTAACAATACCTCCCCCCAGCAGCAAACAGTAGATCCTCCATGGCAACAATAACCCCCCCCCCCCTCAGCAGCAAACAATAAACCCCCCGGTAACAATAGACCCCCCCCAAAAAAAAACAATAGACCACCCAGCAACAAAATATTCCCCTCAGGAACAACAGACTCCTCCAGCAATAATAGACCCCTTCATAATAGATTCTCCCCAGCAACAATAACCCCCCCCCAGCAGCAAACAGTAGATCCTCCATGGCAACAATAGCCCCCCCCTCAGCAGCAAACAATAAACCCCCCGGTAACAATAGACCCCTCCTCCCTAGAAACAATAGATCCCCCAGCAACAAAATATTCCCCCCAGCAACAACAGACTCCCCCAGCAATAATAGACCCCTTCACAATACATTCTCCCCAGCAACAATAGCCCCCCCCCAGTAGCAAACAGTAGATCCTCCATGTCAACAATAGCCCCCCCAGTAACTAACAATATACCCCCCAGAAACAATAGACCCCCCCCCCCAGCAAAAACAGACTCCCCCAGCAATAATAGACCCCTTCACAATAGATTCTCCCAAGCAACAATAGCCCCCCCCAGCAGCAAACAGTAGATCCTCCATGGCAACAATAGCCCCCCCCCCAGCAGCAAACAATAAACCCCCCGGTAACAATAGTACCCCCCCAGCAACAAAATATTCCCCCCAGCAACAACAGACTCCTCCAGCAATAATAGAACCCTTCACAATAGATTCTCCCCAGCAACAATAGCCCACCAGGAGCAAAAAGTAGATCCTACATGGCAACAATAGCCCCCCCAGTAATTAACAATATACCCCCCAGAAACAATAGACCCCCCCAGCAACAAAACATTCTCCTCAGCAACAACAGACTCCCCCAGCAATAATAGACCCCTTCAAAATAGGTTCTCCCCAGCAACAATAGCCCCCCAAGCAGCAAAAAGTAGATCCTCCATTGCAACAATAGCCCCCCCAGTAATTAACAATATACCCCCCAGAAACAACAGACCCCCCCAGGAACAAAACATTCCCCCCCCCCAGCAACAACAGACTCCCCCAGGAATAATAGACCCCTTCACAATAGATTCTCCCCAGCAACAATAGCCCCCCCCAGCAGCAAACAGTAGATCCTCCGTGGTAAGAATAGCCCCCCCCAGCAGCAAACAATTAACCCACCCCCAGGTAACAATAACAATAACCCCTCCCAGCAACAAAATATCCAACCAGCAACAACAAATTCCCCCCACCAGCAATAATAGACCCCTTCAGCAACAATAGATTCTCTCCAGCAGAAAACAATAACCCCCAGCAACAAAAGACCCCTTCAGAAACAGTAGATCATCCATGGCAACAATAGCCTCCCCCATCAGCAGCAAACAATAAACCCCCAATAACAAAAGACCCCCTCAGCAACCATAGACCCCCCTAGCAACAAAATATCCCCTCCCAGCAACAAAATATTCCCCCCAGCAACAACAGACCCCCCCAGCAATAATAGACCCCTTCAGCAACAATAGATTCTCCCCAGCAACAATACCCCCAGCTACAATAGACCCTTCAGAAACAGTAGATCCTGCATGCCAACAGTACCCCCCCCCCCCCCCAGCAGCAAACAATAAACCACCTAGTAACAATTGACCCCCTCAGCAACATTAGACCCCCCAGCAACAAAATATTCCCCCATCATGTCTGGGAGGCCAACATAGAGAGGCAGACATTCCCATGGCACTGTGAAGGGCCAGCAGCATATGTGTCCACACAGGCAAAGGTAGACATGGTCCATCCTCAGGCAGGGCACCATTTCCTCTGTTTAGTGATGTTGCCTGTGCTATCCAGCCACAGCATGCAGAGGAGGTGGTGGACTGGCTTACTAATCCATCCTCATCCTCCATCACCCAAGCAGAGACTAGTGCGCAGTCCACCACAGCTGCCAGAGCGGCTTATTCTGCCTCCTTGCCCACAGCTATTCCTGCCATAGCCCAAGCATCAGGCATGGAGGAGTCAGCTGAGTTATTAGAACACAGCATCAGCCACTTGCTCCTTGACGATGCACAACCATTAATTGATTAAGATGTTGGTTCTGAGGTTGAGTAGGTAGGAACAAGAGCCTGCAGAGAGGGGAGAACACTGGTGAATTGGCAGTCATGTTCCCCCAGCCGCAGCATATTACCGAAATCTCTTATCGTGCTCCAAGCACACAAAATTGTGGCCTCATAATACAGACTGGCTCCCCAAGCCGTTGTTTACAAAAAAAGAAAGCTTGCAGGGAAAATGTCAATTTTTTTCTTTATAAACGTCATTATTGCTGCAGCAGGTTCTATACACAGTACAGATGTGCCACTTTACAGGCATACTAATGGGATCCACCAGGCACTATATTTAAAGGAAGTTTGCATTTTAATGTGGTTTGCCAAAAAAAAAAGAAAGCTTGCAGGGAAAATGTTTTTTTTTTTCGTTACAAATGTCATTATTGCTGCAGCAGGTTCTATACACAGTACAGATGTGCCACTTTACAGGCAGACTAAGGGGACCCACCAGGCACTATATTTAAAATAATTTTGCATTTGTATTGTTGTTTACAAAAAAAAGAAAGCTTGCAGGGAAAATGTCAATTTTTTTCTAAATAAATGTAATTATTGCTGCAGCAGGTTCTATACACAGTACAGATGCGCCACTTTACAGGCAGACTAAGGGGATCCCCCAGGCACTATGTTTAAAGGAAGTTTGCATTTTTAATGTGGTTTACAAAAAAAAAAAAAGAAAGCTTGCAGGGAAAATGTATATATTTTTTTTGTTACAAATGTCATTATTGCTGCAGCAGGTTCTATACACAGTACAGATGCGCCACTTTAGTGCCGGTTCACACTAGGGCGACCTGTGAGGCGACTTGGTCGCCTCACAGGTCGCCGCAGGTCGCCTCCCATAGGGAAGCTGCGGACCCGTTCTAATAGGAGCGACACAAGTCGCTCCGACCTAGAAAAAGGGTCCAGAGCTTCTTTGGGGCTTCAATGTTATGAAGTCCGTGGCGGCCGCTCCGAGGTCACGTTGCGAAGTAGCGTCGCTGCAATGTGAACCGGCGCTTACAAGCAGACTAAGGGAATCCACCAGGCACTATATTTAAAGGAACTTTGCATTTTTATTGTTATTTACAAAAAAAGAAAGCTTGCAGGGAAAATTTAAATTTTTGTTTCTTTATAAATGTCATTATTGCTGCAGTAGGTTCTATACACAGTACAGATGTGCCACTTTACAGGCAGACTAAGGGGATCCACCAAGCACTATGTTTAAAGGAACTAAAGTTTTGGCGTGAACCGAATCGGGGGGGGTCTTCGGCCCATCTCTATTGAGGACACAGATTCTCCAATTTCATTTATCTACAGCTTCAGAATTGAAGATGAATGAACATCTTGCTAGAAGGGATGATTTTTTTTTTTTTTTTGTGCTAGGAGGGTTGATTTGGATGGGAGGAGGGTATCTGTGCTAGCAGGGGTGATTCGGACAAAGAGAGGATTTGTGCTAAAAATTAGAGAGGATTCTGGAGAGGATTTTTTGCTGGGGGGGGGGGGGAGGGTTGTATGAGAGGAAATTTGAGAGAGAAGGGGCAATTATGCTAGAAGGGGTTCATTTTTCGTAGAGGGGGATTTGAGCTGGGAAGGGAATTTGGGAAGAGATTGTGAATTTGTGCAGGGAGGGGAGAATTTCTGCTGGGGGGCGATAAGGGGTGTGTGCTTTGCAATGGGGTGATTATTCTTTGAGGGGGGGGGGGGCAGGTTGGAGGCTTTGTGCTAGATGAGGTGATTTGGAGAGGGAGGGGATTTGTGCTAGAAGTAGGGATTTGGGAGGTTCATTATAGTCTTGGGGGGGTGGGGGATTTGAGAGGTTCATTATTGTTTTGGGGGGGGGGGATTTGAGAGGTTCATTATTGTCTTGGAAGGGGGGGGGGTGTTGTGCCAGGAGAGAAGATCTTGGAGAGAGAGGATTTGTTCTAGTAGGGGGGATTCGGGTGGAGGGGTTTGTGCTGGAAGGAAGAATTTGAGTGGGGATTTGTGTTGTTAGGGGTTCTTTTTTAAGGGGGGGGTGGAATTTGTGCTTGGAGGGGGGGATGGGGATGATTTGAACCAGTAAGGGGAATGAGGAGAAAAGAGCTGTGCTGGAAGGAGAAATTTATACTGGGAGGAAATGAAATTTTTGCTTGGGGTGAAACTTTGGCTTGCAGAGGGAACTTATGCTTGAAGGGTGAGCCTGCAGATTAGTGCTGAAGTTATTTGGGGGGGGGGGGAGGAGGGGATTTTTGATGGGACGCAATACTAACAAATCATATTGGGGGGGTGGGGGTTGCAGTTCAGGGCTAGGTGACCTCGCCCCGGCGCTGGGCGGCAGTATAGGAATGTGCAACACATACGATGAACTAAGACTGCACCATACATATTGGGCATCAATCTACCGTCCGTTAGATGGGTTCAGGGATCACATATATCAGTGATGGCGAACTTTGGCACCCCAGATGTTTTGGACTACATTTCCCATGATGCTCTTGCACTCTACAGTGTAGTTCAGCATCATGGGAAATGTAGTTCCAAAACATCTGGGGTGCCAAGGTTCACCATCACTGACATATATCCACACCGCCATACAAGCCGGCCATCCTCGCCCCTATTCATTATTGAATCAGCCCCGTGGCGTCCGCTCTTTTCCTCTCCAGCGGCAGCGTAATAGCTGTTTATTTTCTTTACTAAATACCTTATTTTTTCTTTTATATAACAAAACTCAGAGACAAAATCAGAAAAGCTTTCCCGGCTCTCGGGCAGAATATGCGAGTCGGTTGTAATGACACACTTCAGAACAGAATGTATTAGTGTTTTAATAATCCCGGCTATTGAGGAGAGAATTGACGGGCGGCAGAAATGTGCAAATAATTACTGTTTTGCTGTGGAAATAACAGCTTATAAATCCAGCCAAGGAACTCCACTCCAGAGTGTGTTAGCGCAAGATCAATACGTGCCTATGTGCAGGGGGAGGGGGATGAGCAGCCTCCGATTATTAAGTCCTTCCATAGCTTTGCTAAGAGACGCACCTGCCTATATTATCAAATGGAGATCTCTCAAATATTGCATGTTCATATATGGTTAAAGAGAGTAAAAAAAAATCTAAGGAGCTTTTCCCCCAGTGGATCTATATGGACATTCGTTCTGTGTGAATGGGGGAAGAAAATGGAATGTTATTAGGCTATACTCTCTCCAGGTCGAATCTTTTTTATTCATAAAAAATTGTGAGAATACCACATTATGGCCACCAGATGGAGCCCTGGATCATAGTAAATAAGAATTTATTTTCTATGCTCATTAGCTCCATCTAGTGGAAATTAAAGTGACACTAAACACTGGGTAAGCCAAAAAAAAAAAAACTCAATTCATGTATGTATTCTTAACCCCCTCCAGTGCGGAACTTTTCTGGCACTTTTTGCTCGCATGTAACAATCAGTATTTCTTTCTAGAAAATTATTTAGAACTCTCAAACATTATATATATATATATATAATTATTATTATTTTTTTTTTTTAAGCAGAGGCCCTAGTGCAGAGTGATGGCAAACCTTGGCACCCCAGATGTTTTGGAACTACATTTCCCATGATGCTCTTGCACTCTGCAGTGTAGTTGAGCATTATGAGAAATGTAGTTCCAAAACATCTGGGGTTGGGGTACCAAGGTTTGCCATCAAGGCGTGCACAGAGTCCTGACCTCAACCTGATAGCTCTAATTTATCCCAAAGGTGTTCTATCTGGTTGAGGTCAGGACTCTGTGCAGGCCAGTTAAGTTCCTCCACCCCAAACTCGCTCATCCATGTCTTTATGGACCTTGCTTTGTACACTGGTGAGCAGTCATGTTGGAACAGGAAGGGGCCATCCCCAAACTGTTCCCACAAAGTTGGGGGCATGAAATTGTCCAAAATGTCTTGGTATGCAGACGCCTTAAGAGTTCCCTTCACTGGAACTAAAGGGCCCAACCCCTGAAAAACAACCCCACTCCATAATCCCCCCTCCACCAAATGATTTGGACCAGTGCACAAAGCAAGGTCCATAAAGACATGGATGAGCGAGTTTGGGGTGGAGGAACTTGACTGGCCTGCACAGAGTCCTGACCTCAACCCCATAGAACACCTTTGGGATGAATTAGAGCTATCAGGTTGAGGTTAGGACTCGCCGTGATGGCAAACCTTGGCACCCCAGATGTTTTGGTACTACATTTCCCATAATGCTCAACTACACTGGAGAGTGCAAGGGCATCATGAGAAATGTAGTTCCAAAACATCTGGGGTGCCAAGGTTTGCCATCATGTCCTGATGGCACTGCGAGCCGGGCCTTCTTGTGCAACATCAATGCACACACATGCATTATAAAATATCAATATTTATTTATATTTTACAGGGGTAAAAAAAAATATATATATATATATATATATATATATATATATATATTTATATATATACACACATTATACTATATATACACACAAACACATTATCATATATATATATATATATATATATATATATATATATATATATATATATATATTTATATACCCATACACACTTTATACTATATATATATATATATATATATATATATATACATACATATATATATATATATATATATATATATATATATATATATATATATATATATATATATATATACACATATATATATATACATACACACAAACACATTATCATATACTGTATATATATATATACCCATACACACACATTATACTATATACACAGTATATATATTTGCAGGAAAGATTTCTCTTCACTTCCTTTTCCAGAGATGAGAGGTAGAGTTAGGTGTCCCCATTGTAACCCCCCCCCCCCCCTTCTCTTCCTGTTTTGGTGACAACTGTAACATTTTACATTTCCCAGTGATAATGGTGACCAGGACGATGGTGAATCTCTAAAGAGGGGACAGTGATATAACCTGACAGAGGCTCTAACCCTTCCACACTTCCTCCAAAACTAACAAAAAGTTTCCTTTTGAACTTGAAATTTGAATAAGGCCACTTTTTCAGTCCATCAAATTCCCAATTCCGTAGAGCGCCCCCCGCAGAGCTCCCAGAAGCCTCCTTTTTAAGAGTTTTTCGCTCCCTCTGAGTTACTTGCATACAGAAAGTTCTTTAAATTTTAATTAGCCGAGGTTTGATTATGACATCTTTCACTCCGCTGCGATTGAGGTTGGAGGATAGCGGCGATGTCCCCGCTGTTTTAATTCATGCATAGAGAATGGATCACAATCCGAGTTGTTGTTTTGTTATCATAACTGAGCATAATATGATTTTCCTGGGATCGGGGGAGGGGGGAGGGTACAGGGGGTTCTCTTATTCTCCATGTATTCTTTGCAACCACAACCTAGCCTGTCACAAACCTTCACAATTCAACCCAAGAATACATTTAAAATAAAATGACAAGCATAGGTTGCCATTGGTGGGAAAAGCTTATTATAATGAGACAGCTGATGTTATATGCAAATCTTGACTTCTTCTGTTAAAAAGGTGCTTGGCCCGGCCTATCTGGGCTCCCAGGTCGCACTATTGGTCTACAAGGCTGCCCAACACAATAAGAAACAATAGGGAATCTTGGGGGGAAAAAGGGAGTGGGGCACAATATTTTAAACTAAAGTTGATATAAGCTTATAACACAGGCGTGCGCACAGGGTGTGCCAGGTGTGCCTGGGCACACCCTAATCATCCTATGTGGTGCAGAATCCCCCTGTTTAGACCCTAAAAATATTGTAAAAAAAAATAAAACTAAAAAATAAATAAAAATAAAATAGAACAAGAAAAACTACAGACACCGTCCACTGCCCTACTGACACCAATCTCTGCCCTTCTGACACTGTCCACTGTCCTACTGACATCATCCACTGCCCTACTGACACCGTCCACTGCCCTACTGACACCATCCACTGCCCTACTGACACCATCCACTGCCCTACTGACACCATCCACTGCTCTACTGACACCATCCTCTGCCCTACTGACACCATCAACTGCCCTACTGACACTGTCCACTGCCCTACTGACACCAATCTCTGCCCTTCTGACACTGTCCACTGTCCTACTGACATCATCCACTGCCCTACTGACACCGTCCACTGCCCTACTGACACCATCCACTGCCCTACTGACACCATCCACTGCCCTACTGACACCATCCACTGCCCTACTGACACCATCCACTGCTCTACTGACACCATCCTCTGCCCTACTGACACCATCAACTGCCCTACTGACACTGTCCACTGCCCTACTGACACCATCCACTGCCCTACTGACACCGTCCACTGCCCTACTGACACCATCCACTGCTCTACTGACACCATCCACTGCTCTACTGACACCATCCACTGCCCTACTGACATCATCCACTGCCCTACTGACATCAAACTCTGCTCTACTGACACCATCCACTGCCCTACTGACACCGTCCACTGCCCTACTGACACCATCCACTGCCCTACTGACATCAAACTCTGCTCTACTGACACCATCCACTGCTCTACTGACACCATCCACTGCCCTACTGACATCATCCACTGCCCTACTGACATCAATCTCTGCTCTACTGACACTGTCCACTGCCCTACAGACACCATCCACTGCCCTACTGACACCGTCCACTGCCCTACTGACATCGTCCACTGCCCTACTGACACCGACCACTGCCCTACTGACACCGACCACTGCCCTACTGACACCGACCACTGCCCTACTGACACCGACCACTGCCCTACTTCATTGGGGCTTAAACAATGAAGCAGAGGTATCTGATAAGAGTAAAACCAAATTTCCTGCATGGAGGGTTAAGAGCCCATTCAGACTAGCGCGACTTGTCAGGCGACTTGTCATCCTGACAAGTCGCGCTCGGTCGCTCACCATTGATTAGCACAGGACCGGTTCTAATAGAAGCGACACAAGTCGCTCCGACTTAGAAAAAGGGTCCTGTACTACTTCGGGGCGACCTGGGAGCGACTTGCATTGACTTCCATTATGTGAAGTCCCTGCCAGTCGCGCCGAAGTCGCCCCTCAGTGTGAACCGGCTCTTACAGTCTCCAACTGTCTCCTACAGGAAGACTTCAGTCTCCTAACACTCCTGCGGCAAAGACTCAGCCCCCTAGTAAGTCCTTAGTCTATCTATATAAGTGGCCTCCAAACTGCAGCTCGGGGCAAATGGGGCCCTTTGCTTGCCTTTATCTGGCCCTTGGGACACTATTCCTCCTAATGACGCCAATGATGGGGCACTATTCCTCCCACTGATACCAATGATGGGGCACTATTCCTCCCACTGATACCAATGATGGGGCACTATTCCTCCCACTGACACCAATGATGAGGCACTATTCCTCCCACTGACACCAATGATGGGGCATTATTCCTCCCACTAACACCAACTAAGGGGCACTATTCCTCCCAATGATACCAATGATGGGGCACTATTCCTCCCACTGACAGCAATGATGGGGCATTATTCCTCCCACTAACACCAACTAAGGGGCACTATTCCTCCCACTGATACCAATGATGGGGCACTATTCTTCGAACTGATACCAATGATGGGGCACTATTACTCCCACTGATACCAATGATGGGGCACTATTCCTCCCACTGACACCAATGATGAGGCACTATTCCTCGCACTGACACCAATGATGGGGCACTATTCCTCCCACTAACACCAACTAAGGGGCACTATTCCTCCCAATGATACCAATGATGGGGCACTATTCCTCCCACTGACAGCAACTAAGGGGCACTAATCCTCCCACTGATACCAATGATGGGGCACTATTCCTCCTACTGAAACCAATGATGGGGCACTATTCCTCCCACTGACACCAATGATGGGGCACTATTCCTCCCACTGACACCAATGATGGGGCACTATTCCTCCCACTGACACCAATGATGGGGCACTATTCCTCCCACTGATACCAATGATGGGGCACTATTCCTTCCACTGACACCAACGCTGGGGCACTATTCCTCCCACTGACACCAAGGCTGGGGCACTATTCCTCCTACTGACACCAGCAATGGGGCACTATTCCTCCCACTGGCAGCAACTAAGGGGCACTAATACTCCCACTGACACCAGCGATGGGGCACTATTCCTCCCACTGACACCAGTGATGGGGCACTATTCCTCCCACTGACACCAGAAATGGGGGCACTATTCCTCCCACTGACACCGATGATGGGGCACTATTCCTCCCACTGACACCGATGATGGGGCACTATTCCTCCCACTGACACCAGCAATGGGCCACTATTCCTCCCACTGACACCAATGATGGGGCACTGTTCATACCACTGATACCAGCCAGTGACTGACACCGATGATGGGGCACTATTCCTCCCACTGACACCAGCAATGGGCCACTATTTCTCCCACTGACACCAATGATGGGGCACTATTCCTCCCACTGATACCAATGATGGGGCACTATTCCTTCCACTGACACCAACGCTGGGGCACTATTCCTCCCACTGACACCAACGCTGGGGCACTATTCCTCCTACTGACACCAGCAATGGGGCACTATTCCTCCCACTGGCAGCAACTAAGGGGCACTAATACTCCCACTGACACCAGCGATGGGGCACTATTCCTCCCACTGACACCAGTGATGGGGCACTATTCCTCCCACTGACACCAGAAATGGGGGCACTATTCCTCCCACTGACACCGATGATGGGGCACTATTCCTCCCACTAACACCGATGATGGGGCACTATTCCTCCCACTGACACCAGCAATGGGCCACTATTCCTCCCACTGACACCAATGATGGGGCACTGTTCATACCACTGATACCAGCCAGTGACTGACACCGATGATGGGGCACTATTCCTCCCACTGACACCAGCAATGGGCCACTATTTCTCCCACTGACACCAATGATGGGGCACTATTCCTCCCACTGACACCAATGATGGGGCACTATTCCTCCCACTGACACCAGTGATGAGGCACTATTCCTCCCACCGACACCAATGATGGGGCACTATTCATACCACTGATACCAGTGATGGGGCACTATTTCTCCCACTGACACCAATGATGGGGCACTATTCCTCCCACTGACACCAATGATGGGGCACTATTCATCCACTGATACCAGCCAGTGACTGACACCAATGATGGGGCACTATTCCTCCCACTGACACCAGCAATGGGCCACTATTTCTCCCACTGACACCAATGATGGGGCACTATTCCTCCCACTGACACCAGTGATGAGGCACTATTCCTCCCACCGACACCAATGATGGGGCACTGTTCATACCACTGATACCAGTGATGGGGCACTATTTCTCCCACTGACACCAATGATGGGCCACTATTCCTCCCACTGACACCAATGAAGGGGCACTATTCATCCCACTGACACCAATGATTGGGCACTATTCCTCCCACTGACCCCAATGATGGGTCGTTGTTACCAACACCAGGACATTTTCTCTTCCCGCTAGCCACAACCCGGCCCCTCTAAGGGCTGAAGGATAGTAAACAGGCCCTTTGTTTCAAAAGTTTGGAGACCCCTGTTCTATATCATCACATATAATGAATATTTAATATGGACCTCCAGTGACATTAGGGACCCAATTTAGCCCCCCCCCCCCTCTTCCCCCAATACCTCATACCTTGACAAACTCTGCTTTAAAGCACACCAAAGGGGAAACTAGAATCTATAAACCAGGACTCCAGACTACCAAAGCAGGTGTCCAGCACACTGAGGCTGAATCTCCTTCAACTTTCCAATGTCATTAGGTCACTCAAACATTCCACTGTGACATGTGGGCAGGGTTGTGACTATGCTCTGACTTTTAGAAAGTCACAGGATTCTGTGTGCCCATGGAGGGATTCAGAGTAAAGGGTAAGTCCTGGCACCATATGGTGTCTGCTCAACTGTAAAAGCAAAAGTTTAAAGGTTTAGCTCAGGGGTGTCGAACTCAATTTCATTGCCGGCTGCATCAGCATTGTGGTTGCCCTCAAAGGGACAGTTGTATCTGTAAGACTTGATGTCCAGAGAATCCCACTCCCCCTTACATCACATGTAAAGACTTCCCCACCCCTCTCACATTGTGCTGCTTTCAGGAAAAGCTGGAGGTGGAGCTGGGAAGCAGAAAGTGCAGGGTCTGGAGAATGATCAGAGGAGAGCTAGGGTCAACTGCTGGAGTCTGCTGAATGCTAAGACTAGGGGAGGCGGAGACGAGGGGTGCAGAATCTGAGGAAGGAGTTCTGTTCTCGTCTCGGCTGCTGACTGCTGAGATGGGGAATGTTGGGGGGACAGAGATGAGCCTCTCCGCGACTGCATGGAAAAGCGCAAGGTCTGGCGGAGGAGTTCTGTCCTTCCCTCTGTTGGTGACTGCAGAGAAAAGGTGTGGGCAGAAATGATGGGGGTGCTGCAGCTGCAGGAGAGGCGCGAGGGCCACTTGAAATAGGTTGGAGGGCCAGATTTGGCCCGCGGGCCTTGTGTTTGACACATGTGGTTTAGTTTAACATTGAGCAAATTGGGACAGAGTAGCCCCATCAATGGTCTACCAGGTAATATTGTAGACTCTGATCTTCATGAATCATTGGGGACACCAATGTCAGTGGAGATGTCAATTGCTTTGACTGAAGACTCTGCTGAAAACAGTGCTGGTACAAAGTCTTTTAGCACCTCATGGGAAAAGACCAAGGTGCCCCTCCCCATAGGCTATGTACTACCTCAGAAGCGTCCCCTCCTGCTGAAGTGCCCAAGGCAGCTGCTTCTTCTGCCCACCTCTTGGTCCAGCCCTGGCTGAGGACCCAGGGCACATTAATCAAAATGCTGAATGCTAAAACAAGGGGAGGTGGAGACGAGGGGTGCAGAATCTGAGGAAGGAGTTCTGTCCTCGTCTTGGTTGCCAACTGCTGAGATGGGGAATGTTGGGGGGGGGGGACAGAGATGAGCCTCTCCGCGACTGCATGGAAAAGCGCAAGGTCTGGCAGAGGAGTTCTGTCCTTCCCTCTGTTGGCGACTGCAGAGAAAAGGTGTGGGCAGAAATGATGGGGGTACTGAGACCAAGGTGCTCCTCCCCATGGGCTATGTACTACCTCCGAAGCGTCCCCTCCTGCTGAAGTGCCCAAGGCAGCCGCTTCTTCTGCCCACCCCTTGGTCCAGCCCTGGCTGAGGATCCAGGGCACATGGATCAAATTGCTGAATGCTAAGACTAGGGGAGGTGGAGACGAGGGGTGCTGCAGCTGCAGAATCTGTGGAAGGAGTTCTGTCCTCCTCTTGGCTGCCGACTGCTGAGATGGGGAATGTTGGGGGGACAGAGATGAGCCTCTCCGCGACTGCATGGCGGAGGAGTTCTGTCCTTCCCTCTGTTGGCGACTGCAGAGAGAAGGTGGGGGCAGGAATGATAGGGGTGCTGCAGCAGCAGGAGAGGCGCGAGGGCCACCTGAAATAGCTTGGAGGGCCAGTGCTGGTACAAAGTCTTTTAGCACCTAATGGGAAAAGACCAAGGTGCCCCTCCCCATGGGCTATGTACTACCTCCTAAGTGTCCCCTCCTGCTGAAGTGCCCAAGGCAGCCGCTTCTTCTGCCCACCTCTTGGTCCTGGCCTAGCTGAGGATCCAGGTTACATGGATCAAATTGCCGCTGTTCCTTGGAGATACAATTGACAGAGATGTTTCCTGTCCGTATCCTGCCTCCCAAATGCCAAGCAGACCTAAGGAAGAATAACTCTTCCTGTCACCAACAGCACAGACACAGACTGAAATGAGAATTTAGAAATTTTCAGAGATTTCAAAGATTAAGCTGCACGAAGGACTCCTGTGTAACAAGCGCCGGCATGCGATCAAAGTAATTAGGTGAAATTGGCAGACTCGGCAAGCTAAATGGACTGTATCGCTTGTCAATTCCAATGTTTCCATTTTATTAAGTTAAAAAATTGCTTCTAGACTCTGTGGCAAAATCAGAACAGACATTTGCCAAATAGATTATCCTGGAATGAAATGTCTGTAACATTTTTTGTCAAATTTTTTGGCTCGTCAGTCTCCCAGACGTTGAGAAACTATACGTCCCGGTATAAATGGCAAACGTCTGGCTTACTTATTTCTAAGAGATGGAAACCAATTTAAAGGCGTACTGTCCCTTTAAAATACGAACATCAGCAACCACTGATGTTTCTAATTTAAAAGGGACGGCGCACCTTTAAATTGGTCTCCATTTTTTGTTTTACATCTAATGCCCTTGATTGTTAAAGAGGTGCTGCAGTTTCTTATTATTTGTTCACATAGCGCAGATTTATACAATTTGGGTTTATCATTATGAAAGAGTCAACTACTAAAACATGATATAGGTGAATAGCTGAGAGCTGTTCAGAATAGTTAGTTAAAATGTATCGAAAGATAGAACTTTATTTTACATTTTGGAAAGTTTAGAGCAGTTGTCTTCAAACTGCGGCCCTGGGGCCGGATGCTGCCCTTTGCATGCCTTTATCTGGCCCTTGAGGCATTATTCCTGCCACTGACACCAACAATGGGGCACTATTCCTTCCACTGACACCAACAATGGGGCACTATTCCTTCCACTGACACCAATAATGGGGCACTATTCCTTCCACTGACACCAACAATGGGGCACTATTCCTCCCACTGATACCAATAATGGGGCACTATTCCTTCCACTGACACCAACAATGGGGCACGATTCCTTCCACTGACACCAACAATGGGGCACTATTCCTTCCACTGACACCAATAATGGGGCACTATTCCTTCCACTGACACCAACAATGGGGCACTATTCCTTCCACTGACACCAACAATGGGGCACGATTCCTTCCACTGACACCAACAATGGGGCACTATTCCTTCCACTGACACCAACAATGGGGCATGGTTTACTTCCACTGGGCACAGTCCGGCCCCCCTAAGGATCCGTTCACACCTAGGTGATTTGAATCGCAGGCAAAATCGCCACGATTCTGCACAGGATTCCAAATTGCGGGCCGCGCGTGCGATGCCCAACAATGGGGCACTATTCCTTCCACTGACACCAACTATTTCTTCCGCTAATACCAAAGGTCAGCCATTATTTACTTCCACTGGACACAGTCTGGACCTCCTAAAGCTCCGTTCACACCTGGGTGATTTGAATCGTGGGCGAAATTCTCGCGGGATGCGTGTGCGATGCCATTACTTCTTAATGGCTTCCCAATCATGCCATGATAAGGCCACTTTTGTTGCGTGATAAATCACGCTGCAATCGTAGCAAATCGCGGGCAGAATCGCCCAGGTGTGAACGGAGCCTAAAGCCTGAAGGAGAATAATCTGGCCCTTTCTTAAGAAATTCTGGAGAGCCCTGGTTTAGAGACACCTATGTGATCCGATTCATGTCCGAACTGAAAGTTTGCACTGCGATATGCGAACTGATCTGGGGGTGTCGTCACCTTTATATTGACACCCCCCATCAATTTGCATATGGCAGTGTGAACTGCCTGCGAGTCGAGTGTGATGCGGGAACCCGCAGTGGATTCGTAGGGTTCCTGCATCGCATATGTGTGAACCGGCACTGAGTGCGTTCCTAATCGGTTGTTTAGAAACTGATAGGAAATCCAAAATTTCACAGTTGTTAGCGGGAGTTGAGGGTAAATCCTCCACTGGAGACACCTGTATTGGTGATACACATGCTGCCCCGTTCAGATCCCCCTGTCCGTTTTTTTGGCAGATCTGAACGGATGCCCCATGCATTTCTATGGGGCATCGGATGTCAGCGGAGACATGTCCACTGACATCCAATCCGATCCGTCAAATCTGGACGGATAGAAACCCTATTTTCCATCCGTCCAGTGGATCGGATCGGATGAGAACGGACAGGCAGTCCGTTCCCATCCGATTCCCCCATAGAGAACAGCGGGGACCTGACAGCTGCTTCTCTGCACACGGCTCAGAGACAGAGCTGCCATCCGCCTGCTCAGCCGGCGGATCGGCAGATCGATCGCCCGCTGAGAAAAACGGAGTCCGCCGAGGGACTCTACAGTGTGAAAGGGGCCTAAGAGGAATTTCTTACTCGTTTGAAGAGACTTTTTCTTGTTTCTGTCTTCCAGCCAAGAAGTGAAGTCTACCCAATGGAAAAAACAGGAACAAAAAAAAAACTGATAAAAACTAAATCCAAACAAATAAATAAAATAATAATTGCTTAAAAAAATTATTTTATTTAGCCCCGGTTCACACTTGTGCGTGTGCGGGGTTCGCATGTAATGTCGGAGCGCACTGCTCCGACATTACATGCGATCGGCTGTGCGGTGCGAGTTTAGCCATACAGTTTGTATGGCTAAATTCGCACCGCAGCCGCACCAAACACGCACAGGGACCCTTTTTTCTAGTCGCATCAGGATCGGATCGCACAGCGGTTCACACTTGTGCGATCCGATCCTGTGCGAACTGTAAGATCGCACTGCGATATGCGATCAAACTGGGGGTGTCGTTAAGATTACATTAACACCCCCAGCGTATCGCATATGGCAGTGTGAACTGCCGGGGGTGCGTGTGCGATGCGGGAACAGGCTGCGAATTCGCAGCCTTCCCGCACTCGCATAAGTGTGAACCGGGGCTTAAACATTTTTTTTTTTTTGTTAATGGTATTTTATATTTGCTTTTTTTTTTAAATAGTTACATAAAAAAAATGTCTAAGCCCCCGTACCCAATGAATGCGACTTCACTTGAAGTAGCATGATTTCAAAGCCACAGGTCAGTGAGATTTCAGGTGTGGCTTGCTTGTATGCAATTTGCAGCTAAAATCACAAAAATGTAGTGCAGGAACCTTTTTTTTTTTCCCAAATCGGGTGCGGCACTGCAAAGTTGGAGTTGCACCGATTTGAAGAGTTCCATTGTCGACAATAGGGTGTGACTTGCCATGTGATTTGAAACTGTCAAATCGCATGACAAGTCGCAGGTGTTAACGGGGGCCAAAGACAAAGCAGAGTTTTTCAGTTTCTCTCTTTCTTATTGAAATCATGGAGGGAGCCATTCAGAAGAAGGACAAGAAGGAGAAAAGAGTCATTGCTTTAATTCATTTACATGTGTGTGTGTTCATTTCAGCTTGAGGTAATGAGTTCTTAAAAAAATAAAGTTTTTTTTTTTTTTTTTTTACAACAAAGGAGCTAAAGAGAAACTGGAAACTATGTAAAAGGAACTAAAAGCCCCCATCTACTGAATATATGTAAAAGATGTGTGTGTGTCTGTGGGGTCCCCAAACCTCATCAAGTCCTGGTCTGCAGATTTAGGCTCCTTTCACACAGTAAGGGCTCTTTCACACGGTCCGCCTCCGTAGGCGGATCCGTGTTGCTCAGCGGGGATCGATCCGCGATCCCCGCTGAGCCGGCGGGTGACAGCTCCGTCTCCGCTTGCAGAGCGGAGAGGGAGGTGTCTCAGCCCCCGCTGCCCTCTATGGGGGATCGGATGAGAGCGGACCGCCTGTCCGCTCTCATCCGATCCGATTACTGAACGGATGTAAAAATAGGGTTTCAATCCGTCCAGATTTCACGCACAGGATCGGATGCGTATGGCAGCGGGTGTCAGTGGAGGTGTCTCCGCTGACACCCGCTGCCCCATAGAGCTGCATGGAGGATCCGATCAGATCCGCCTAAAAAACTGACAAGCGGATCTGATCGGATCGCCCGTGTGAAAGAGCCCTTAGTCCGTCAAACGTACTCCGCACTGTGTGCGGAGACACAGCTGTCACAGCCCCATAGATCTCTATGGTGGAATCAGATGAGAAGGGACAGGTGGATCTGAACGGTCCGCCTGTGTGAAAGGGGCCTAACTGAGCATTGTTGCAGGTGAAAAAGGTTCAAGTATAAACTGATTATATTTAGTGGTATCAACCCATTTCCTTTTGAATATTATTTAATTAAAGTTTTTTTTTTTTACACAAGAGATACTGCATAATATATATATATATATATATATATATATATATATATATATATATATATATATATATATTTATTTATATTTATTTATTGCAATATTTATTATAATAAAAAATATATAATATATATATTGTTTCTTTGCAATATTAAAACATTTCTCATGCAATATTATATTATCCATATCCAGTATTTCTTGCATGAGAAACTTTTTAATATTGCAAAGAAACAATATATATATATTATGCTGTATATCTTGCGTAAAAAAAAAAAAAAAAAAAAAAAACTTTAATTAAATAATATTCAAATGGAAATGGGTTGATACCACTAAATATAATCAGTTTATACTTGAACCTTTTTCACCTGCAACAATGCTCAGTTAATCTGCAGACCAGGACTTGATGAGGCACAGGGACCCCACACACACACACATATGTTGTCAGCATATAGTGAACTAGTAAAAGGGTTTCTTTGGACCCCCCTGGGGGTCCCTTATTTGCAAGCCATACTTTAAGCAAAATTATTCAGGGATATGCAAACTGTGGCCCTCCAGCTGCTGCAAAACTACAAGTCCCATAATGCCTCTGCCTCTGGGTGTCATGCTTGTGGCTGTCAGAGTCTGGCTATGCCTCATGGGACTTGTAGTTATGCAACATCTGAAGGGCCACAGTTAGCATATCCCCCTGATATACAGTATATTAATAGACAAAAGGCACAAGAAATGATCATATAGAGTTTTCTATACAATTATAACCATATTCAGGAAATATAGCCCCTCATTAAAGGAGCACTGACATCACAGGAGGTTGGGAATCCCCCACACCCACTGCCAATATATAATACCTGGAAACCCCCAACAGAATACCTCTTGCTTGCTGATTGGAAGCCCGTGTTCTAGGAATGATCCCCAGCCCCGGGTCCCTATAGTGAATGCCAAGTAGTCCACATGAACCCCTTTAGGGTCAACACATTGTATACAGGCATGTGCATAGAGGTGCATTTCTTGTAGTGTTAGGCAGGCCAACATGCACTTGATTTGTGCTTTGACATGCATTTTTCGAATTTTGAGTTTTGGATTGGAAAGGGTTAACAGCCAATGAGCAAGGCTCAATACACCTATTGACAGAGCATCAAAATGCAAGCTATATGCGCTGCCATCGACCTCTCTGGATCCCCCCAGCACACTTGAACAGAGAGAAAAAAACAGGTATGCCATATTTTTCAAAATGCTGAGATTGCATTGAGCACTATCTTTATTATAGGGGAACCATGACGCATGCATGTGTGTTAAAATGCAACAGTGAAAATGGGCCCTTAAAGGGTAATTCCACTTTTGTGGGCAAAAAATCAGCAAATAAAGAATAAACAATATAACGTATACAACTGCGACACAAATCCTATTGTAATTGAATGTTATTAAAAATGACCTTTCCTTTTCTATCTGCAGTCGCTGTAATTTTCTGAAAATGCAATACAATATGGCCGCCTGGAGTTCTTCAGTACACAGAATGTATACTGACCACACCCCCAGAAACATCATTTCCTGCTTGTGTGATTGGCTCACCAATTTTATCAGAAGTCTACCCAAGATACAAGTCAGATTTCTGGCATCCCCTGCAACAAAAATGTCATTTTTGGTGAGATACTTCCAATAGGAACACGTCTAAAGGGATGCAGGCCCAGCAGATTTCCTCATTAGAGCCCTGCAGCTGCCACAGCTGATAGATAATTCTGAAACCACTCCCATTAGACCCACTCAGCACAGAGGAACAAACAATGATTTCTTCAGAATAACAAAAGTTAGGAATCTGCAACAAAGTTTGTTATAATCCCTGCAATGTACAGAGATCACCCAGAGGGGAATGTTTTTTCTCAACAAAAGTGGAGTAACACTTTAACCATTCCAAATGGCCCAAACTGGGTTGAATCAAATAAATCTGCTAATCAAAATTAAAGTCTAGATTTTTTGTTGGTGGGAGGGGCTTATGTTAGGAGGTTAGTTTACAAGCATATTGTTCTTAACTTCTTCTGGACCGCCCGCTGCAGATTTACTGCGGCAGGCAGCCCCTTCTGCGCGAACCGACGTAGCCCTACGTCGGTCGCGCACCTGCTGCTAGGGGGTGCGCTCCCGCCCCCACTTGGCAGCGGGGACTCCGATGCACGGGGCAGATGGCTCCGATTGCCGCCGGCCACCCACGATCGCTCCCCGCTGAGAGAGAAGGATGGTCGGCTGTTGTAAACACAGCTGACCGTTCTTCTCTCTGGAATGATCACAGAGTGCCTGTGATCCGTCTATATAGGACCACATGTCTCTATGATCATTTCACAAGCCCAACCCCCATACAGTTAGAATCACTCCCCTAGGCTCACATTTAACCCCTTGATCACCCACAGTGTTAACCCCTTCCCTGCCAGTGTCATTATTACAGTAACAGTTCATATATATAGCACTGATTACTGTAGTAATGCCACTGGTACCCCCAAAAGTGTCAAAAATGTCAGTTAGGGGTCCGATCTGTCCGCCGCAATGTCGCAGTCCCGCAAAAAATCGCAGATCGCCGCCATTAATAGTAAAAAAAATAAATAAAAATGACATAAATCTTTTCCCTAGTTTGTAGACGCGATAACTTTTGCGCAAACCAATCAAAATTCGCTTATTGCGATTTTTTTCTTTACATAAAATATGTAGCAGAAAACAAATTGGCCTAAAATGTTAAAAAATTTTGATTTTTCTTTTTTTTTTTTCTTTTTGGGGGAATGTTATATAGCAGAAAGTAAAAAATAATGTGTTTTTTTTTTAGAATTTTTTATTTTTTTTTTGTTTATAGCGTAAAAAATAAAAATCGCACAGGTGATCAAATACCACCAAAAGGAATCTCTATGAGCAGGGCCCTCTAATTCCTCCTGTATTGAACTGTGTTGTAACTGTACTGTCTTCCCTCACATTGTAAAGCGCTGCGCAAACTGTTGGCGCTACTATATACATCCTGTATAATAATAATAATTCTAATTTGTGGGGGAAAAAAAAGGACATCAATTTTATTTGGGTGCAGCGTTGCACGACCGCGCAATTGTCCATTAAAGTAACACAGTGCCGAATTCGCAAAAAATGGCCTAAGGGGCTAAAACCTTCCGGTCCAGAACTGGTTAAAGGTCTAGTCAAGGAAGTCAATGCAACCAATCAAAGCACAACTTTTTTTTTTTTTTATATTATATTTATATATATTTATAATTCTTTTTACAAATGCTAAACTGGGCAAAGCCACTCTGCAATTTTTCTTTCCTACAGAAATGACCCAGGTGTGGACCTCCATGCCTTGGTAGGTCTTCGGAGGTCATTTATTGACAGTATTGAGTAAACTCCGCAGTGTTGCCTTTTGGTTTTTACTTCTCCGATTGCAAGATGAAGGATGAAGAGGGGGGAAGGGGGGGGAAGAGGGGGGGGGGGAGGTGAGTTACTTACATTTCCCATAATGCACCATTTTTCCTGGGAGATGAGGGTGTCAGCGAACAGAGGGCTCCAGTACTGCACTACTTTCTCCTCTGGCTCATGGTTGATATCACGCAGCGCCGGGAAAACCCTGAAAGACAAGCAGTTTGCAGGTGGTGAGCAGAGAGCGGTCCACGCAGCCAGTCCATCATGTATTGTGTGCTGGTGAGGGCCTCGTGCATAGCGGAGACACCATGGAGGCAACGCCAATGAGCAGGAGTGAGTCCGCTGTCACGGCTGCTGAGCTAAAGGACTGAACAGCTGTGATTAGAATTTTCAATCAGGCCTTCAACTATTCATCATGTTACTAGGGGGTGGGGGGGAGAGGATGGCTAGTCAACAAGCTCCTTCCTCTCTTTTTTCTGAAAAGGGGGCTCAAAAAGGAATGCGGAGCCATAACCCCTTCGTGACCATGGGGGGCTTTCATTCATTTGTGGATGGAAAGATTAGTCAGAAGGCTTTGAATTTTGAGTTCCTTTAGTTCCACATTGTACATACAACACAATGTAGCAGTTTGTGTCTCTCTGTCTCTTTATAGAGTAAGGTGCAAAGGGAGATACAACACAAGTGATGTATTTTCCTCAGAGACCCTCCCTGCTATGGGCTTTTAGCAAAAAAATGGCCACAGCAAGAGTCTGATGCATGTTAAGATGTGTGTTCCAATTTGGGGTACGCATGCCAGCTTGTGACGGGGGTGTAAAGTAAAAGTCAGTTTTGCAGAACTACGTAATAAACAGGGTTTTTCAACAAGGGTTCCATGGAACACTAAGGCTCCTCTAGACTCCCACAGGTGTCAAACTGGCAGTCCTCCAGCTGTTGCGAAACTACAAGTCCCATGAGGCATTGCAATGCAGAGAGATACAAGCATGATTCTATCAGGCAGAGGCATGATGGGATTTGAAGTTTTGCAGAAGAACTACGTCCTACAGCAGGGTTTCTCAACCAGGGTTCCATGGAACACTAATGGGGCTTTTCCACTGCATGGTACGGCTCGGTATGGCTCGCTTTGGTGCTTTTCCACTGTATGGTAACGCATGGTACGTGTTTGAACGGTTTGGTATGGTTTGGTACAGCGGTGCTTTTCCACTATATGGTACAGCTCGGTTAAACAGTACCACCTCGGTTGGGGTTCCAAGTGGGCCGTACCTATACCATGTCCCACAATCCTTTGCATGCAGCCTTGATTGTTTGTCACTTCTAGCCACTGATTGGTCAGAGAATCATTGTAATCCCACCCACTTACTACTTTAGTGGAAAAGCAAACCGAGCCGAGTAGAGCCTATACAGTGCTGAAAGGTGCCGACTCATACCACGCAGTGGAAAAGCAAACCGAGCCGAGCAGGGCCAAGCAGTGCCGAGGCGGTACTCTCAGTGGAAAAGTGCTATAAGGCTCCTCTAGACTCCTACAGGTGTCAAACTGGCGGTCCTCCAGCTGTTGTGAAACTTTAAGTCCCATGAGGCATTGCAATGCAGAGAGATACAAGCATGACTCTATCAGGCAGAGGCATGATGGGATTTGTAGTTTGGCAACAGCTAGAGGACCATCAGTTTTACACCCCTGCATCTAGAGCAGGGCTGGCCCAAGATAATGCGCTGCCTGGGACCAAGAATAAAACTCTGTTGAGATGTGTGTTCCAATTTGGGGTATGCATGCCAGCTTGTGACGGAGTGTAAAGTAAAAGTAAGTTTTGCAGAGGAACTACGTCCTACAACAGGGTTTCTCCACCAGGGTTCCATGGAACACTAAGGTTCCTCTAGACTCCCACAGGTGTCAAACTGACAGTCCTCCAGCTTTTGCAAAACTACAAACCCCATGAGGCATTGCAAGGCAGAGAGTTACAAGCATGACTCCATCAGGCAGAGGCATGATGGGATTTGTAGTTTTGCAGAAGAACTACGTCCTACAACAGGGTTTCTCCACCAGGGTTCCATGGAACACTAAGGCTCCTCTAGACTCCCACAGGTGTCAAACTGGTGGTCCTCCAGCTTTTGCGAAACTACAAGTCCCATGAGGTATTGCAAGGCAGAGAGCTACAAGCATGACTCCATCAGGCAGAGGCATGATGGAATTTGTCGTTTTGCAGAAGAACCACGTCCTACAACAGGGTTTCTCAACAAGGGTTCCATGGAACACTAAGGTTCCTCTAGACTCCCACAGGTGTCAAACTGGCGGTCCTCCAGCTGTTGCGAAACTACAAGTCCCATAAGGCATTGCAAGGCAGAGAGTTACAAGCATGACTCCATCAGGCAGAGGCATGATGGGATTTGTAGTTTTGAAGAACTACGTCCTACAACAGGGTTTCTCCACCAGGGTTCCATCGAACACTAAGGCTCCTCTAGACTCCCACAGGTGTCAAACTGGTGGTCCTCCAGCTTTTGTGAAACTACAAGTCCCATGAAGCATTGCAAGGCAGAGAGTTAAAAGCATGACCCCATCTGGCAGAGGCATGATGGGATTTGTAGTTTTGCAGAAGAACTATGTCCTACAACAGGGTTTCTCAACAAGGGTTCCATGGAACACTAAGGTTCCTCTAGACTCCCACAGGTGTCAAACAGGCGGTCCTCCAGATTTTGCAAAAATACAAGCCCCATGAAGCATTGCAAGGCAGAGAGTTACAAGCATGACTCCATCTGGCAGAGGCATGATGGGATTTGTAGTTTTGCAGAAGAACTACGTGCTACAACAGGGTTTCTCAACCAGGATTCCATAGAACACTAAGGTTCCTCTAGACTCCCACAGGTGTCAAACTGGTCGTCCTCCAGCTTTTGCGAAACTACAAGCCCCATGAGGCATTGCAAGGCCATCAGTTTGATACCCCTGTGTCTAGAGCAGGGCTGGCCCAAGACAATGTGCTGCCTGAGACCAAGAATGAAATGCTGCCCCCCTCCAAAAACGAGATCACACCCAACAAAAGGCCACCACATCCATTATTTTAAATAAATATAACATTTTAAAAATATGATATATACTGTTATCTTCTTCCAAAACCTAACCCCGGACCCGTCCACCAAACAACCACTGTCTGTCATCAGTCCTCCTGTCACTGCTGTGTCTGCCAAGTCCACCACCTGAGAAGATCAAGTCTGCCCTGCGTGAGATGGAGTGCGCTGATGTATGAGATCATTGCGCACACCACAATCACGTGAGGGACGCTCCCTGGAGGAGACGCTCCACCTCCTCATACTCATCAGTTTGCACTACGGGCAGCAGTATGAGATGGGGAAATGCCGCCTGTAACTCGCCGCAAACTGATGACAACCGAAACTGCTGGAAAAAAATCTTGGGAGTCAATTTGCTGCCCCTCTCCAAGTGCTGCCTGGGCCCAATGGACCCAGCAGGACCCATGGTAGGGCCGGCCCTGGTCTAAAGGTTACTAGGGGTTCCTTAAGCAAGGAGCAACTTGTGCCTCTCAGATAAATTCTCGCTGACACCATTAATCTTTTTAGATATCTGTAAGGGGGTAATTTTTCCCAATGACCACAAATTTAGGAACGATTCTTCCAACTGACCAACACACTAATATATCATGAGCTGTAGATATACCGTATATACTCTGAAAAATGATTGACTCGAGTATAAGCCTAGGGTGAGAATGCAGGATGGCGGGCATGGTACAGGAGAATGCAGGGTGGCAGGCATGGTACAGGAGAATGCAGGGTGGCAGGCATGGTACAGGAGAATGCAGGGTGGCTGGCATGGTACAGGAGAATGCAGGGGAGCAGGCATGGTACAGGAGAATGCAGGGTGGCAGGCATGGTACAGGAGAATGCAGGGTGGCAGGCATGGTACAGGAGAATGCAGGGTGGCAGGCATGGTACAGGAGAATGCAGGGTGGCTGGCATGGTACAGGAGAATGCAGGGTGGCAGGCATGGTACAGGAGAATGCAGGGTGGCAGGCATGGTACAGGAGAATGCAGGGTGGCAGGCATGGTACAGGAGAATGCAGGGTGGCAGGCATGGTACAGGAGAATGCAGGGTGGCCGGCATGGTACAGGAGAAGAGAATGCAGGGTGGCAGGCATGGTACAGGAGAATGCAGTACGGCTGGCATGGTACAGGAGAATGCAGGGTGGCAAGCATGGCACAAGAGGATGCGGGGTTGTGGGCATACTAGTGCGGCTGTGTTTCACTTAACTGTTCCAGAGGCGCCTTCATTTTAAAAATGGCGACGCCCGTCGCGGACACGTCATTGCGCACGCGCCGCGCCGCCGCTCGGGAAAGCTGGTATACGTTCGGCTATTCCTGGCCTGTCTGGAGCGGCGGCGGCGCATGCGCGGTGACATGTATACGCCGGGCGGCGCCATTTTTAAATCTTAAACACGTCGGAGCGGCCAGGGACTTTTTTTTTTTTTTTTTTGACTCGACTATAAGTCGAGGGGGATGTTTTCAGCACAAAAAAATGTGCTGAAAAACGCGGTATATACGGTAGTCATTTTTAGCAGAGGTTCCCTGTGACTGGAAAATTATTTCAGGGGTTCCTCTGTGTTGAAAAGGTTGAGAAAGATTGTCCTAGAACCCAAAAGCCACCAACATCAGAATCTTTACTAATTAGGGACTATCCAGAGTGACAGGCTTTCTTGATAGGTAGAAGAAAAGGAGCCTAAAAAAAAAAAAGGATGAATCGATGAGCCAATTAGGTGCAATTGATTGTCTTTTATTATAAGCTAGAAATTTGGATTTTGCCTAAAGCACATTGCATGAAGAAGAATTCAGTGTGCTTTGAAAGATTGCACTGCCATCTAATTAGTTAGCCAATTAATGGTCTCACCCTACACCAAAACGTCTTCATTTGGTGATGCCTAACATGGTACAACACTCTGCTGCTGCTGTTATTAGAAGCTGAAAGCCAACATGTTTCAGGGGTAACATACACTATATTGCCAAAAGTATGTATATGTGTTTGTGTGTATATACAGTGTATGTGTATATATGTATGCATGTATGTATATATATATATATATACACACACACACACACACACTAAATAATCAAAAGTATTGGGACGCCTGCCTTTACACACGTATGAACTTTTATGGCACCCCAGTCTTAGTCTGTAGGGTTCAATATCGAGTTGGCCCACCCTTTGCAGCTATAACAGCTTCAACTCTTCTGGGAAGGCTGTCCACAAGGTTTAGGAGTGTGTCTATGGGAATGTTTGACCATTCTTCCAAAAGCACATTTGATAGGTCAGGCCCTGAGACTGGATGAGAAGGCCTGGCTAGCAGTCTGCGCTCTAATTCATCATTCTATTGGGTTGAGGTCAGGACTCTGTGCAGGCCAGTCAAGTTCCGCCACCCCAAACTCGCTCCCAGAAGAGTTGAAGCTGTTATAGCTGCAAAGGGTGGGTCAACTCAATATTGAACCCTCCGGACTAAGACTGGGATGCCATTAAAGTTCATGTGCATGTAAAGGCATGTGTCCCAATACTTTTGGCAATATAGTGTATATATAAACAGTATATTTTACAGCTATATTAAGACAATCATTTGCAGCTAACTCTTTCATTGATTCATTATTTTATTTTGCTTTTTCTTTTCTTATACACTTTAAGTCCAAGGTCCCTCAAAGGGGCGAGGGTAGCCCTGGTTTTGAAGCAGTCTAACTGCTGTTCTACTTAACCTATAGTTCTCCACATCATCCAGACCTAATAAGTCTCTAAGATCCAGAGTTATTCCCGACCACATCATCGAGACCTAAGAGCTCCCTCAAAGCCAGAGTCACTCCCAACCACATCTTCTAGATCTAGGAAGTTCCTAAGATCCAGAGTCACTCCCAACCACATCTTCAAGACCTTAGAAGCCTCTCAGACCCAGAGTAACTTCCGACCACATCCTCAAGACCTAAAAACATCCCTCAGATCCAGAGTCATTCCTAACCGCATCATCAAGATCTAAGAAGTCCTTCCAAATGTATTCCCAACCACAGCATCAAAACCGTAGAAGTCACCTTGATACAGACTCACTTCCAACCTAAGAAGCCTCTCAGATACAGAGTCACTTCCGACCGCATCCTCAGGTCCTAAAAACATCCCTCAGATCCAGAGTCATTCTTAACTGCATCATCGAGATCTAAGAAGTCCTTCCAAATGTATTCCCAACCACAGCATCAAGACCTTAGAAGTCCCTCAGATACAGAATCACTTCCAACTTAAGAAGCCTCTCAGATCCAGAGTCACTCCCGACCACATCCTCAGGACCTAAAAACCTCCCTCAGATCCAGAGTCTTTCTTAACCGCATCATCCAGATCTAAGAAGTCCTTCCAAAGTCATTCCCAACCACAGCATCAAGACCTTAGAAGTCCCTCAGATACAGAATCACTTCCAACCACACCTTTAAGACCTAAGAAGTTCATAAGATCCAGAGTCACTCCCAACTACATCTTGCAGACCTAGGAAGTCTCTTAGATCCAGAGTCACTCTGGACCACATCCTCAAGACCCAAGAAGTCCTGCAGATCCAAAGTCACTCCTGACCACATCATCATCAAGGCCTAAGAAGTCCCTCAGATCCAATGTCACTATAGACCACATCATCAAGACCTAAGAAGTCCCTCAGATCCAGAATCACTCCCAACCAAACCCTACTAGGTAATCTTTTTAGGTCACCCCCGCTCCACCCACTGATACTCACCTTTGCAGTTCCATTCATCTCTTGGAACCTTTGGAAACACCAAGTAATTATGGGTATTGGGGGCATATGTTCTTCTACCATTTCTCACACGATGCAATGCACATGCTTGAGTGGCCAATCACTAGGCCCCGAGCAATTGGGGGAAAATTGAAGTGTACTAGCCCTGCGTAATCTAAACCCAGCCATACATGGGTCAAATTCCAAACAAATTTTCTTTGGATAATCAGAATTTGGTGCACTTTATGATCCGATGGTGCCACCATTGATTTCAAAATTCGACCAACCAAGCTTTTAATTTCACCCCATCTTGCTACAGAAAAGAATTTTCGTGGCCAGGGACCTTCTTTTCTTTCCAGGTCACAGTTCATTCACATTTCTTTTTTCATAATATTTTTGCACGATTCTCCCATCATTAATTAGAAATTTGTTCATTTTTCCGAAACACTTCCAATGTGCCCGATCACTCAAATGTGATGGCCGCATGAAAAATTGGCCGTTGCTGCAGCCCACTAATGGTGGGAAATTTGAAAGAGAATTCTTAGTTACAATTTTCGTAAGAAAATGATTCCAGAATTAAACCCATGTATGGCCTCTGCGGCTCCCCTGTACACCTGGATAGGAGGGGCGGCGGGGACAGCATGTAGAGAAATCACTGTCCTCCTTTTTCCTCCTGTAGCTGCAGGAGGAAAATGGAGGAGATTGGTTCCTCTGTATGCTGCCCCCACCACTCCTCCTATCCAGTTCACTTGTGTTCTGCTGTCTCTGGGCCCCTGTGTGCCCCCCCCCCCCCCCACAGTGCCGCCCACTTCCTCCCTTCCCTCTCCTGCCAGCTGCTGCAGGGGATGTGTCACAATAGAGAACCAGGAAGGGGTCGGTAAATATGTGATTTACCAGCTCCTTCCTTTTCTGAATGGACAGAGTCATAGTCAGTGACATTGTAAACAAAATAACATTAAAATGATAAAAGAAATAATACAATTAAAATACCAACAAATAAAAACTACTGACACCAATGGGGGAACTTCCAGGATCACAAAGGTCACACTTGCGACCGTGCCCTGGCATTCCACCACCGTGGGGAGGCCCCAGGATGGCAGGAAGGGGGCCCACTGCAGAACTTGTGAAAGGATCCCGCTGCGGGACCATAATAAAGGGCCCCGCAACGAGAGTAATGGGCCCCAGGAACAGTGGGAAGAGCCCCAGGCTCGAAGGGAAGGGCCCCGGCCAGGGGTACGGAGGACTCTTCATGGTTTCTTGCACCGGGGCCCTAAAGGTTCTAGTTACGCCTCTGGGTTAGCTAATTATGCTGCTTCTCCCTATCCCAATCTGAGCTCTGCTAAGGACTGAAAGAGGCTGATATCAAGTCAAATTCAGGTACTTATGCTACTTGCATTTAAAAAAAAAAAATGAATAATGTATTTATGAATACAAAGGTGCATTTTAAATCTGCTCAAAGTCCAGCTCTAAAAAAACGGAGCTCTTCTTTAACCGCTTAAGGACCAACCCACATACATATACTGTGGCAGGGCGGCCCTGTACGTGTACGTGATTTCTTCCTTCGAGTCTGGGGCATGCGTGCGCTGCCAGCGACCTGCTTCTGCTGTAATTAGACACAGCGTGAGCCAATCAGCAGGTCTGGTGGACCCGATGTTCGCCGGCACATGACGGTCATCACCGAGACAGGCAGAACGGCGATCTGTCAGAGGGGAAGATGGATTTCTGCTAAGCAGGAACACGGATCTCTGTCTTCCCCCAGTCAAAGCACCTCCCCCCATACAGCTAGCAAGTACTCCCAAGGAACACATTTAACCCTTTAATCCCCCCTGATGTTAACCTCTTCTCTAGGGTTGAGCGGACACCTAGATGTCCGTGTTCGACGGGTTCGGCCGAACTTTAAAAAAAAGTCCGGGTCCGTGTCCCGGACTTTTACCGAACTTTTCCCGGACACCGAACCCCATTGAAGTCAATGGGGACCCGAACTTTAAGGCACTAAAATGGCTCTAAAACACCAAAGGAAAGGGCTAGAGTGCTGCAAATGGCAGCAAAACGTAATTAAGAGCATGGCAAGTGCTCTGCAAACAAATGTGGATAGGGAAATAACTTAAAACAACAAAAAAAAACAGAAAAATAAAACAATGTTCTTCTTCATCTCTGAAGGACGAGGCCCATATGGAGTAGGAGGGAGGTTGAGGTGGTGGTGGATGTGGCGGTGACATAGGCGTGCGCACAGGGTGTGCTGGATGTGCCTGGGCACACCCTAATCACCTAGGGCACATAGCATTGCCAGTGAGGAGATGGGAAAGATCTCCCTGGGACCTGCTCTGCTCTATTTCTCCTTGCCTACAGGTACATGGCCCCGATACATTACTCTCCCTGCTGGCAAACACATGCATGTGTATTTCAACTTTGGGGTGCACACCTTAATGCAATAGGCTGCGCACACCTATGGGCGGTGTAGGTGGAAGCGGCGGTGGAGGAGGACCAGGGCCGGATTAACAGCATCATGGGCTTGGTGCTGAGGATTTTGAAGGGCCTTAAGGGCCGTGCCTTGCCATGCACCCAGAGGAGGAAGGGTGCAGCCATGCATGCCTAATTCAACATGGGATGCTGTCTCTGAAGCCCATAAACACATCCATGCATCGCCAACTGTCCCTCCTTGTCCGGCCTTCACGCTGTGTGGGGAGGTTCTGAGGGTGCTGCCTGGGGAAGCGAGCATAGAAGCCAGACTTCTGTGTTTACAAGTGACAGAAGAGCGGTAACAGTGAATATGGCCAACCCGGGGCCTATATAAAAGGTAGGGGCCTGGAGCTGCAGCTCCAATAGCCCCTACATTAATCTGGCCCTGAGGAGGAGGACGAGGTAGCCAACACTGCTTCTTTTCAAAAATTTTAAATGAGGGTACACCCCAAAAGAGTGAGAAAGAGCAAAAATGGAACAATGGGTGGGTAAGGTCGGTATCCATTGCTATTCTGCATAAGGTACGGAAAAGTCCCGTGGGATCCATGCCTGGTTCATTTTAATGAACGTGAGCTTGTCCACATTGTCTCTGGACAGGCGGCTGCGCTTGTCTGTTATAACGCCCCCAGCCGTGCTAAATACCCGTTCAGATAATACACTGGCTGCAGGGCACGCCAGCACCTCCAAGGCGTAAAGGGCAAGCTCAGGCCATGTGCCCAATTTGGAGACCCAGAAGTTGAAGGGGGCAGACCCGTCATTCACTACATGTAGGCGTGTGCACACATACTGCTCCACCATGTTGGTAAAATGCTGCCTCCTGCTAAGACGTTCCATCTGAGCTGCTGGTGCTGCTGTTTGTTGTGGCGTGCTGACAAAGCTTTTCCACATTTCGGCCATGCTAACCCTGCCTTCTGAGGTGCTGGCGGTGCCCTGGTTGCGTTGGCGACCTCCTCCTCCTCCTCCTCTGCCTTGTGCTTCCACTGTGGCCCCGCTGTCAGATGGGAATGCCAGCAGCATGGCGTCTACCAGCGTGCGCTTGTACTCGCGCATCTTGCGATCGCGCTCCAGTGAGTGAATTAAGGACGGTACGTTGTCCTTGTAACGGGGATCCAGCAGCGTGGCCACCCAGTAATCAGCACAAGTTAGAATGTGGGCAACTCGGCGGTCGTTGTGGAGACACTGCAGCATGTAATCGCTCATGTGTGCCAGGCTGCCCAGAGGCGACGAAAGGCTGTCCTCTGTGGGAGGTGTATCGTCCGTGTCCTCTGTATCCCCCCAGCCACGCACCAGTGATGGCCATGAGCTGGCCTGGGTGCCACCCTGCTGTGAACATGGTTCCATCTCCTCCTCCAGCTCCTCCTCCTCCTCATCCTCCTCATCCTCCAGAACTGTGCCCCTGCTGGACAATTGTGTCCCTGGCGTTTGTGTGTGCAGGAACCCACCCTCGGAGCCCCTTGCGAATGACTGCCCTGAAAGCCTTTGAAATGTTACCTCTTCATCCTCCTCCTCCTCCTCCTCATCCTGTGCCACATCCTCTTCCATCATCGCCCAAATTGTTTTTTCAAGGAGGCATAGAAGTGGGATAGTTAAGCTGAGAATGGCGTCATTGCCACTGGCCATGTTGGTGGAGTACCCAAAACAGCGCAACAAGGCACAATATATGCAAATGTCAAATATGCAAACTATGCCGCAATTTAATGTTTTTTACACCAAAAGGGTGTGTATTGAATAGCGGAATAGGATAAAAAACTGTGTATCTCACACGTACAAACACAGACTAGGCCCGATTAAATTTTTTCCTACCCTAAAGGGAGGATGAGGAAGAGGAGTATGGAACATGCAGCACCCTCAAATCTTCAGAAGTATGAGATGAACCCCAACAACTTGGAAAGGTGGATCTCTCTCACACGTACCAACACAGACTATCCCCCAATTTAACTGATCCCCAAAGGTTTTTGATTAAATAGCGGAATAGAAAATATGATCCAAAAAAAGTGTATGTATATCACACGTACACAACCACACTAGGCCCCAATTACTATTGTTTGTACCCCTAAAAGGCTAGATGAGGAGTAGGGGGGGTATGGAACAGGCAGCACCCTCAAACCTTCAGAAGTATGAGATGAACCCCAACAACTTGGAAAGGTGGATCTCTCTCACACGTACCAACACAGACTATCCCCCAATTTAACTGATCCCCAAAGGTTTTTGATTAAATAGCGGAATAGAAAATATGATCCAAAAAAAGTGTATGTATATCACACGTACACAACCACACTAGGCCCCAATTACTATTGTTTGTACCCCTAAAAGGCTAGGAGTAGGGGGAGTATGGAACAGGCAGCACCCTCAAACCTTCAGAAGTATGAGATGAACCCCAACAACTTGGAAAGGTGGATCTCTCTCACACGTACCAACACAGACTATCCCCCAATTTAACTGATCCCCAAAGGTTTTTGATTAAATAGCGGAATAGAAAATATGATCCAAAAAAAGTGTATGTATATCACACGTACACAACCACACTAGGCCCCAATTACTATTGTTTGTACCCCTAAAAGGCTAGATGAGGAGTAGGGGGGGTATGGAACAGGCAGCACCCTCAAATCTTCAGAAGTATGAGATGAACCCCAAAAACTTGGAAAGGTGGATCTCTCTCACACGTACCAACACAGACTATCCCCCAATTTAACTGATCCCCAAAGGTTTTTGATTAAATAGCGGAATAGAAAATATGATCCAAAAAAAGTGTATGTATATCACACGTACACAACCACACTAGGCCCCAATTACTATTGTTTGTACCCCTAAAAGGCTAGATGAGGAGTAGGGGGGGTATGGAACAGGCAGCACCCTCAAACCTTCAGAAGTATGAGATGAACCCCAACAACTTGGAAAGGTGGATCTCTCTCACACGTACCAACACAGACTATCCCCCAATTTAACTGATCCCCAAAGGTTTTTGATTAAATAGCGGAATAGAAAATATGATCCAAAAAAAGTGTATGTATATCACACGTACACAACCACACTAGGCCCCAATTACTATTGTTTGTACCCCTAAAAGGCTAGATGAGGAGTAGGGGGGGTATGGAACAGGCAGCACCCTCAAACCTTCAGAAGTATGAGATGAACCCCAACAACTTGGAAAGGTGGATCTCTCTCACACGTACCAACACAGACTATCCCCCAATTTAACTGATCCCCAAAGGTTTTTGATTAAATAGCGGAATAGAAAATATGATCCAAAAAAAGTGTATGTATATCACACGTACACAACCACACTAGGCCCCAATTACTATTGTTTGTACCCCTAAAAGGCTAGATGAGGAGTAGGGGGAGTATGGAACAGGCAGCACCCTCAAACCTTCAGAAGTATGAGATTGTGTTCACTGTACCCCACAAAGATTGAGTTCACTGCACCCCACAATGATTGTGTTCACTGCACCCCACAAAGATTGTGTTCACTGCACCTCACAAAGATTGTGTTCACTGTACCCCCCAAAGATTGTGTTCACTGCACCCCACAAAGATTCTGTTCACTGTACCCCACAAAGATTGTGTTCACTGCACCCTAAAAGGATGTTGTTCACTGCACCCCACAAAGATTGTGTTCACTGCACCCTAAAAGGATGTTGTTCACTGCACCCCAAAAAGATTGTGTTCACTGTACCCCCCCAAAGATTGTGTTCACTGCACCCCACAAAAATTGTGTTCACTGCACCCCAAAAAGATTGTGTTCACTGTACCCCCCAAAGATTGTGTTCACTGCACCCCAAAAAGATTGTGTTCACTGTACCCCCCAAAGATTGTGTTCACTGCACCCCACAAAGATTCTGTTCACTGTACCCCACAAAGATTGTGTTCACTGCACCCCAAAAAGATTGTGTTCACTGTACCCCCCCAAAGATTGTGTTCACTGCACCCCACAAAGATTCTGTTCACTGCACCCCACAAAGAATTTTGTTCACTGCACCCCAAAAAGATTGTGTTCACTGCACCCCAAAAAGGATTTTGATCACTGCACCCCAAAAAGGATGTTGTTCACTGCACCCCAAAAATGATTTTGTTCACTCCACCCCAAAAAGATTGTGTTCACTGCACCCCACAAAGATTGTGTTCACTGCACCCCAAAAAGATTGTGTTCACTGTACCCCCCAAAGATTGTGTTCACTGCACCCCACAAAGATTCTGTTCACTGTACCCCACAAAGATTGTGTTCACTGCACCCCAAAAAGATTGTGTTCACTGCACCCCAAAAAGGATGTTGTTCACTGCACCCCAAAAAGGATGTTGTTCACTCCACCCCAAAAAGATTGTGTTCACTGCACCCCACAAAGATTGTGTTCACTGCACCCCAAAAAGATTGTGTTCACTGCACCCCAAAAATGATTTTGTTCACTGCACCCCAAAAAGGATTTTGTTCACTGCACCCCAAAAAGGATGTTGTTCACTCCACCCCAAAAAGATTGTGTTCACTGCACCCCAAAAAGATTGTGTTCACTGCACCCCACAAAGATTTTGTTCACTGCACCCCAAAAAGATTGTGTTCACTGCACCCCAAAAAGGATGTTGTTCACTGCACCCCAAAAAGGATTTTGTTCACTGCACCCCAAAAAGATTGTGTTCACTGCACCCCACAAAGGATTTTGTTCACTGCACCCCACAAAGATTGTGTTCACTGCACACCAAAAAGGATTGTGTTCACTGCACCCCAAAAAGATTTTGTTCACTGCACCCCAAAAAGATTGTGTTCACTGCAGCCCAAAAAGATTGTGTTCACTGCAGCCCAAAAAGATTGTGTTCACTGCAGCCCAAAAAGATTGTGTTCACTGCAGCTCACACACAGAAAAATGGATGTGGATCACTGACACCTGCCTATCTCCAATCCCACACCACACAGCAATATCGATTGTAGTTTGTAGAACACAGTTTCCCTAAAATTCAGCAGACTCTGTCCCTAACAGGATTGAGAAGAGATCGTAGATCAGGATTGAGTGCAGATTCACCCCACCCCCCACACAGCAATATCGATTGTAGTTTGTAGAAGACACTGACCCTATAATTCAGCAGACTCTATCCCTAAAATGCCTACAACTCGCCCTGCCTAAACACTCCGACCTGTCCCTCAATTCTATCCGGACACAAATGGTTTTTTCCTGCCTATCTTTCCCTAATCAGCAGCCAGCACATTGATGTGTGCTCTGTCCCTTAGCTAAGCAGCAGAATGACGCTGCTGCGGCGGCTGCCTCGAACTTATAAAGACTTGGTCACATGCTTCAGACGGCCAATCACAGCTACTAAGACATTTGCAGGCATGGCTGGGATGGCTTAAGGCACACCAGTTAAACGATTGTTGATTGGCTGTTGAAAGCCCGCCATGAAAAGAGCGCCAAAGCATGCAAAACCCGGAAATAAAACGACCGAACACGGATTTTTACCCGAACATACAGTAAAGTGTCCGTGTCCGTGTTCGGGTAAAAAAAATCCAATTATTCGGTACGAACACGAATAATACAGTCCGTGTTCGCTCAACACTACTCTTCTCTGCCAGTGTCATTAGTACACTGACAGTGCATTTTTTTTTCAGCACTGATCACTATATTGGTGTCACTGGTCAGATTTAGTGTCAGATTTGTCTGCTACAATATCGCAGTCCAGCTATAAAAAAATCGCTAATCGCCGCTATTACTAGTAAAAAAATAAAATAAAAAAAGTCCATAAATCTATCCCTTTTTGTGCAAACCAATCAATATACGATTATTGGGTTTTCTTTTAAACCAAAAACATGTAGCAGAATACCAATTGGCCTAAATTGATGAAGAAATTCGATTTTTTACATTTTTATTTGATATGTTTAATAGCAGAAAGTAAAAAAATATTGTTTTTTTTTTTTCAAAATTTCTGCCTTTTTTTTTTTTGGTTTATAGCACAGAAAATATATTTAAAATATATTTAAAATATATTTGTGGGGGAAAAAAAAGGACATCAATTTTATTTAGGTACAGCGTCGCATGACCGCGCAATTGTCAGTTAAAGCAATGTAGTACCGTATAGCAAAAAATGGCCTGGTCAGGAAGGTGTGTGGGGGGGGGGGGGTGGGGGGGTAAATCTTCCAGAGCTGAAGTGGTTAAACATTAGCAAATGATGATAATGATAAAGATGACATATTGGGATTCTCCTACATAGAACACGGCTTTCAGAAAATTTTAAATCCAGAAGTTAAAATTTTGTAGAACTGGTTGCAGCCCTGAAAATGCAACAGAAACAGCAGCAAAAAAAGTTTTTTTTTTTAATAGCGTTAAAAAAAAAAAAATTACCTTCAGCCAATATTATGTTAGCACAGCTCAGTAAGTCTACTTGATTGGACAATGGCGCCTGGAGGGTGAGCTGCTGGCATTTCTGCACTACACAGCGAGTGGCATTTCCAGTCCCCTGAATTCCCTCCCTGAAGTGTGAGCGCCTGAGGCCAGCTACCGCTATATACAAAGCCATGCCCGGGACCAAGACATCCGAGAGTCTCCCCCCCCCCAGCCATTGCCACTGTGAATTTTAAATATCATAGTTTAAACAGATCACAAGCTGGAGCCCAACAGGCATCAGCAACTGCCATCCACAGCAACATTGTTGCTAAATGCACAAGATCCTCATGTATGGAATATGTTCACTGCATTAAAAGCAGACACTTTGTATTTGAATTGTAACACAACTGGGAACTCCAGCTTGCAAGCAATACTATTACCAACATTGGCATGGGCATCCACAGAACTTTATTTAGGGGGGCTCATTTTAAGGTCACCCATGCTCAGCCCCTTTTTGCCCCCATAGATCCCCTTTAGAGCAGTCCAGTGTCCCCCATAGATCCCCTTAAGAGCAGGGTCCCCATAGATCCCCCTTTAGAGCAGGCCAGTGTCCCCCATAGATCCCTTTTAGAGCAGGGTCCCCATAGATCCCCCTTTTAGAGCAGGCCAGTGTCCCCCATCGATCCCCCGTTAGAGCAGGCCGGGGTCCCCATAGATCCCTCTTTAGTCTCACCTTTTCACCTATATTCCCCGCCCTACCAGGTTTTCCTGCACCACCAGGTACTCCAGCATCTCCCTGCAAAGAATATATATATACTTAGCCAATATGACCCCATTTAGAGCAGGCCAGGATCCCCATAGATCCCCTTTAGAGCAGACCAGTGTCCCCGTAGATCCCCCTTTAGAGCAGGCCAGGCCAGGGTCCCCCATAGATCACCCATGCTCAGCCCATTTTTGCCCCCATAGATCCCCCTTTAGAACAGGCCAGTGTCCCCCATAGATCCCCTTTGGAGCAGGGTCCCCATAGATTCCCCTTTAGAGCAGGCCAGTGTCCCCAATAGATCCCCTTTAGAGCAGGGTCCCCATTTTTCCCTTTAGAGCAGGACAGGTCAGGGTCCCCCATCAATCCCCCTTTAGAGCAGGCCAGGGTCCCCATAGATCCCCTTTAGAGCAGACCAGGATGCCCATAGATCCCCCTTTAGAGCAAGCCAGGTCAGAGTCCCCATACATTTCCCTTTTAGAGCAGGCCAGGAAATTTCCAGGAGGGGGGGGGGGGCACTTGCCCCTCCCTCGTGGACGCCCATGAACATAGTTTCACTATTTTCCCCTCCTCTGTCATCTGCAGTAGGGATGAGCTTTGGTTTGGCTGAACCCAGAAAGCAGCTGGACCAATCAGCTGAAGTCAGGACATTCCTCAGCTGCGCACCCACACACACACACACAAAGGCGGGGATGCTCATGACATCATTGACCTATAAGGCCGCACGGCCATAATAAGTCATTAACATTCACCTAACATAGCTGCATGAGGTCAATTAATTCATAAATGCCCACAGCTCATTGGTCTGGCAGTGACAACTGACTTCCAGGTTTAAACAAACACAGGTTTGGACCAATCCTGAAGCTAAATCCAAGCTCATCCCTTTGCTGCGGTTATATTAAAAAAAAAAAAAAACTCATTATAAACACCTCCTAAACAATTAGAAGTCGTGGTCATGTGACCTTTCCTTTTTTTTTTCTTCTTAATAGATGATGGGAAGAACTTCTGTGCAGCAATGATTGCCCCATAAAGCATTGTTCCCCTAGCAGTGAGGGACATATGAACACAACTTTACCGATCCCACGTTTTTTGGGAAATCAGTGGAATCAGTAGACGCTAAACAGAGGTAGGTGTTACTCATGGGTGGAAATAACGGGTGGTCCCCTTACATTAACAATGTTATTTTGTATCTCTTAATCTCCTGTCTGATCAAATATTTATAAACAATGTTACTTTGTATCTCTCTATCTCCCATCTGATCAATGTTTATAAACACTATTACTTTGTATCTCTCTATCTCCTGTCTAATCAATGTTTATAAACAATGTTACTTTGTATCTCTCTATCTCTTATCTGTACAATATTTCTAAATTATGTTACTTTGTATCTCTCTATCTCCTGTCCATGCAATGTCTATAAAGAATGTTACTTTGTATCTCTTTATCTCCTGTCTGATCAATGTTTATAAACAATGTTACTTTGTATCTCTTTATCTCCTGTCTGTGCAATGTCTATAAAGAATGTTACAATGTATCTCTCTATCTCCTGTCTGATCAGTGTTTATAAACAATGTTACTTTGTATCTCTTTATCTCCTGTCTGTGCAATGTCTATAAAGAATGTTACTTTGTATCTCTCTATCTCCGGTCTGATCAATGTTTATAAACAATGTTACTTTGTATCTCTTTATCTCTTGTCTGTGCAATATTTCTAAATGATATTACTTTGTATCTCTCTATCTCCTGTCTGATCAATGTTTATACACAATGCTACTTTGTATCTCTCTATCTCCTGTCTGATCATTTCTAAATGATGTTACTTTGTATCTCTCTAGCTCCTGTCTGATCAATGTTTATAAACAATGTTACTTTGTATCTCTCTATCTCCTGTCTGATCAATGTTTATACACAATGCTACTTTGTATCTCTCTATCTCCCGTCTGATCATTTCTAAATGATGTTACTTTGTATCTCTCTATCTCCTGTCTGATCAATGTTTATAAACAATGTTACTGTGTATCTCTCTATCTCTTATCTGTACAATATTTCTAAATTATGTTACTTTGTATCTCTCTATCTCCTGTCCATGCAATGTCTATAAAGAATGTTACTTTGTATCTCTTTATCTCCTGTCTGATCAATGTTTATAAACAATGTTACTTTGTATCTTGTCTGATCAATGTTTATAAACAATGTTACTTTGTATCTCTTTATCTCCTGCCTGTACAATATTTATGTTACTTTGTATCTTTCTATCTCCTGAATGAACAATGTTTATAAACAATGTTACTTTGTATCTCTCTATCTCCTGTCTGTACAATGTTTATAAACAATGTTATGTTGTATGTCTCTGATCAATGTTTATAAAAAATGTTACTTTGTATCTCTCTATCTCCTGTCTGATCAATGTTTATAAACAATGTTTGGTAGGTTTCACTCAGTGCATGGGGGTATTAATGGGTGGAAAACAAGGGTGATCCACTAATGACTCCACCAACTACCTGCGTGAGTAGCGCAAACCTGTCATTGTAGTCTTGAGAACTACATGGGAACGTTGAATAGACATGAGCTGGACCATAAAATGAATGGCAGATGATCAAAACTTCCCCAGATCTAATGCACTGCCGGACAGGGCTGTGCTGTGTAGCAGAGCTGTACAAATCTCAGAACTAGATTAACAAAAATACAAATCCTTTGGTAGCAAACAACACCCCTATATGTGTATATAATCCATGTGTTTAGCTGTTTGTCTGCAGATCAGCTTTACGGCATGTCAACAAAATGATACAGGTTACTGGATTGAGGAAGGACTCCGATCTCAGAGGATAAAAGACAAAGGTCAGCATTAATCTATGTTTGGCCAAGGTACTGGGAGATTCTTCGTGACACTTCTTTACAGAAATTCCTTATTTACTTTTTTGCAGAGGCGTTATCAATGAACAGCGCCGAAGAACCTTATTTAATCCCCATCAATCGTTATTTACTTTATGAAACCTTTAACCTTTCAGCCTTGCCTATCTGCCAAAGGCCCTTTGTGATGGCAGCGAAGGAAGAAATGATTATGATGTCCCTCTAAGTGACATCTGCTTGGGCGTCATTTTATCCATCAAGTCATTTTCTATTAGTGGAACACCTCCGATCTCACACCTTCCAGCCCATTCATCTCAATGTGCTAAAATCTATTTTATGTCAGCAGATTAGGAATAAATAATAGATGACTTCAAATCTGTGTTCATGTGTATAGTGTGTGTGTGTGTGTGTGTGTATATATATATATATATATATATATATATATATATATATATATATATATATATATACAGGTGTATCTCAAAAAAATTGAATATCATCACAAAGTTAATTTATTTCAGTAATTCAATTCAAAAAGTAAAACTCCTATATTTTATATAGATGCATCACACACAGAGTGATATATTTCAAGTGTTTATTTCTTTTAATTTTAATGATTATTTTAATGATTATGGCTTACAGCTAACGACACCCCAAAATTCAGTATCTCAGGAAATGAGAATATTATATAAGACCAATACAAAAAAAAGTATTTTTAACCACTTTACCACCGGAGGATTTTGCTGTCTTACGTCTGGGCCACTTTTTGCGATTCGGTACTGTGCCACTTTAACTGACAATTGCGCGGTCATGCGACACCGTACCCAAACGAAATTTATGTCCTTTTTTCCCCACAAACAGAGCTTTCTTTTGGTGGTATTTGATCACCTTTGCGATTTTTACTTTTTGCGCTATAAACAAATTTTGAAAAAAAAACAGTGACATTACTACAGTAATCAGTGCTATATATATGCACTGTTACTGTAAAAATGACACTGGCAGGGAAGGGGTTAATTTTATTGGAGAGGGAGGGGTTAATGTATGCCTGGTGCTTACTGACGTGTGTGGGGGGAGGTGACTGAGTGACACAGGGACAGATCGCAGGTTCAGCTATGCTGAATCCTGTAATCTGACCCTGCCTGTCACTTAGGAGATCCGCCCGCTCTGTTTACACAAGCGGGCGGATCTCCACACTCGATTCCCCGACGATCGGGGAAGAGCAGCGGCGATCGCCGCCGCTCCTCCCCTGGCCCGACTTCCGCTGTGACTTAAAACAGCGGGAGCGAGCCTCCGGCAGCGCGCGAGCGACGCCTACAGGGGGAGGAGTCCAGCGACGTAGGTCTACGTCGCTGAACGGGATCGAGCCACTTTGCCGCAGTACAGTCCCAGTGACTGGTCAGCAAGTGGTTAATTTTAATGATTATTTTAATGATTATGGGTTACATCTAATGACACCCCAAAATTCAGTATCTCAGAAAATTTGAATATTATATAAGACCAATAAAAAAAAAAAAGTATTTTTAATGCAGAAATGTTGGCTTAGTGAAAAGTCTGTCCATGTACAGTATAGTATGCATCAATGATTGGTCGGGGCTCCTTTTGCATGAATTACTGCATCAATGCAGCGTGGCATGGAGGCGATCAGCCTGTGGCACTGCTGAGGTGTTATGGAGGCCCAGGTTGCTTTGATAGCGGCCTTCAGCTCATCTGCATTGTTGGGTCTGGTGTCTCTCATCTTCCTCTTGACAATAACCCACAGATTCTCTATGGGATTTAGGTCAAGCGAGTTTGCTGGCCAGGCAAGCACAGTGATCCCATGATCATGTGAACAGGTATTGGTAGTTTTGGCAGTGTGGGCGGTGCCAAGTCCTGCTGGAAAATGAAATCAGCATCTCCATAAAGCTGGTCAGCAGAGGGAAGCATGAAGTGCTCTAGAATTTCCTGCTAGAGGGCTGCACTGACTTTGGACTTGATAAAACACAGTGGACCAACACCAGCAGATGACACGGCTTCCCAAATCATCGTGGGTGAGGGTGACATCCTCGTGGGTGCAGGTGCATTCAGATGTGGGTCCCCAAACTCACAGTGTCTGCATTTGGGGACCCGCACCGACATGGCTAACAAATTGGGAGCAGTAGCTGTGTCCGCTGCATCCCGAACTACATGAATAGGTCTGCCTGCACAGGGACACCCCTACACCCCCTGCAGGCAAACACGCCTCTTACACAATCGTTCGCTTAAGTACACAGTGTGAATGAGGCCTATATGAATTTCCTTATATACATGCAGTATATGTGTAAAAATATGGCCTGGTATTAGCCTCTTAAAAATACCCTATATAACAGAGCTCAGACTGGGAGAAGGGTAAGCAGCACAAGGAGCCAAAAATTTGTTCTGCCATGCTCATAGGCTAACAAAGAACATGATGACAGAAGGAGAGAGCAGAGTGACAGAGCTCAATAGTGTGCTGCCCAGGGCAACCGCCCCCTTCCATCCACCCCTTGTCCCAGCACTGGATGTATGAATTTCAACTGGGCATTGGGGCATTGGCATTGGGACAACGGTAATTGTGGCTTTCAGGAATTCGGCTTAACCTTTATGTCTTCAGGTTCTTGCAGGATCCCAGAGCAGCCAGGAGGGGGAACCCTCACCAGCACAGGGAGAAGATACAAACTCCATGCAGATAGGTCCCTAGTGGAAAGTGAATGCAATCCCGGTGCTACAAGGCAGGGGCAGACTGGCAGCTTTCGGCCCAGGGGTCAAGTACAAACCAGAGGCCCATGGTGCAGGGACTTGGCCCCCCTCCCACTCTCCCTCTTCCCCGCCTCTTCTTGATCCCCATTTCAGGCTGAAGCTCCACTCCAGGTACTCTCTACTCAGCGGCCGAATCTGGGTTCCCGACCTGGCCAGCAGGGGGCAGTTGGGGGGAGCTGGGACAGCTCGGTTGGGGCTGCCTGGGGGAGAAGAGTCTCCAGTGGGGCATGGAACCGGTCTCTGCTCAGACACAGTTTGTACCACCTATGTTCATGCTGGGGGGGGGGGGGAGGCCTGTGCTCTGTCCTTGTCTTCATCCCGCCCTCAGTAAGTTAGTGGCGGAGACTTTTTACTTCTCTTCACCAGGAATCCTTTAGGCATGTCTGGCAGACATCAGAGCGGCCCAGGGGGCAATTGCCCCCCTGCCCCCTGGCCCAGTCCTCCCCTGCTACAAGCAAGAGCACCATGATACAGTGAAGCAGGGAAGCTCCCTGGAGGCCTTTTATAAAGGTGTATATAGCTTCCTGCTCCTCGGGAGCGATCGCATGCATTAGCGAACACTCCGCTCTTTCCTCATTGTTCTTGAAGCTGGCCTAATATGCCTTTTCTTTTTTTTTGCAGCACTTGAGGCCTAGTCAAAGCTCTTTGATTGATAGTATGATTATTGCAATTTTCACCCTGACTTCCCTTAGAAACCGGCAGAATGGCTTTAATGAGTGTTTCTGCTTAGAAACGAAGAGCAACCTAAATAACAGTGGCCGGGGCGGAGAAGGGGGAAGAGGCTCGGTGTCAGCCAGGCATGTCACCCCCTGAAATGGGAAGACTGGTAATGTGCTATTTATTACTCGAGTGCCTCTCCATGCTTGAGTGGGTCACGGCTTGTTAATGATATTTCACTCTAATGTTAAATATATATTGTAACCATTCACTGGAGACAAGGCAGCATCTTATTTATAGGTTGGTATAAATACGCAGATTTATGTCTCTGCACAGGAATACGCACAGGAGAGCTTAAAGCTGAACTCCAGCCAAAAATAGTAAGATAAAAATGAACAGCCTGTTAGATGATAAAATAACCAAAGTAGCTTTTGCTGCAATATTCATCTTCAATCTAGAGCTTCCCCTGCAGTAATTTTTTTCTGCCACTAGATGTCCCCAGTCCAGGTCATCCCGGACCAGCCCCCGACCTGTAACTGGACAGTGAAAGGAGAATCAGTGTAGCCTAGAACTAATCTCTCTATCACTCTGCCCTAACCTCCTCCTATCAGCATGCTTCTCGAACTGAGAGAGATTTCCCTGCATTATTTTTTTCTGCCACTAGATGTCCCCAGTCCAGGTCATCCCGGACCAGCCCCCAACCTGTAACTGGACAGCGAAAGGAGAATCAGCGTAGTGTAGAACTCATCTCTCTATCATTCTGCTCTTTCCTCCTATCAGCATGCTTCCTGAACTGATTGGCTCCTTGCACTGCTTTTACTTGTCACAATTGCCCTGTTGTACAGGGACAGCAATAGGATGTTAATTGGTAGGATTCAGGTATTTGCACTGCTTGCATTTGAACAAATACATTCAACAATGTATTATTGATTACAGAGCTGCATTATTTTTTTTGTCTTTTATACCTGCGTGGAGTTCAGCTCCTGGTTGGCTGCTTCTTCCTCTCCAACTCAAATTAAATCGAGAGATTTCCCTGCATTATTTTTTTCTGCCACTAGATGTCCCCAGTCCAGGTCATCCCAGACTAGCCCCCAACCTGTAACTGGACAGCGAAAGGAGAATCAGCGTAGTGTAGAACTCATTCTGCTCTCTCCTCCTATGAGCATGCTTCTCTAACTGACTGACTCCTTGCACTGCTTTTACTTGTCACAATTGCCCTGTTGTACAGGGACAAAAATAGGATGATAATGGGTGGGATTCAAGTATTTGCACTGCTTGCATTTGAACAAATACATTTAATGATGTATTATTGATTACAGAGCTGCATTATTTTTTGTCTTTTCTACCTGCCTGGAGTTCAGCTCCTGGTTGGCTCCTTGTGCTGCTTCTTCCTCTCCAACTCAGATTATAAAAAGAGATTTCCCTGCATTAATTTTTTTGTCACTAGATATTCTCAGTCCTGTTCATCCCGGACCAGCCCCCAACCTGTAACTGGACAGCGAAAGGAGAATCAGCGTAGTGTAGAACTCATCTCTCTATCATTCTGCTCTCTCCTCCTATCAGCATGCTTCCCGAACTGATTGGCTCCTTGCACTGCTTTTACTTGTCACAATTGCCCTGTTGTACAGGGACAGAAATAGGATGATAATGGGTGGGACTCAGGTATTTGCACTGCTTGCATTTGAACAAATACATTTAATGATGTATTAACGATTACAGAGCTGCATTATTTTTTGTCTTTTATACCTGCCTGGAGTTCAGCTCCTGGTTGGCTCCTTGCGCTGCTTCTTCCTCTCCAACTCAAATAAAATCGAGAGATTTCCCTGCATTATTTTTTTCTGCCACTAGATGTCCCCAGTCCAGGTCATCCCAGACTAGCCCCCCAACCTGTAACTGGACAGCGAAAGGAGAATCAGTGTAGTGTAGAACTCATCTCTCTATCATTCTGCTCTCTCCTCCTATCAGCATGCTTCTCTAACTGATTGGCTCCTTGCACTGCTTTTACTTGTCACAATTGCCCTGTTGTACAGGGACAAAATAGGATGATAATGGGTGGGATTCAAGTATTTGCACTGCTTGCATTTGAACAAATACATTTAATGATGTATTATTGATTACAGAGCTGCATTATTTTTTGTCTTTTCTACCTGCCTGGAGTTCAGCTCCTGGTTGGCTCCTTGTGCTGCTTCTTCCTCTCCAACTCAGATTATAAAAAGAGATTTCCCTGCATTAATTTTTTTGTCACTAGATATTCTCAGTCCTGTTCATCCCGGACCAGCCCCCAACCTGTAACTGGACAGTGAAAGGAGAATCAGCGTAGCACAGAACTCATCTCTCTAACATTCTGCTCTCTACTCCTATCAGCATGCTTCTCGAACTGATTGTCTCCTTGCACTGCTTTTACTTGTCACAATTGCTCTGTTGTACAGGGACACAAATAGGATGATAATGGGTGGGACTCAGGTATTTGCACTGCTTGCATTTGAACAAATACATTTAATGATGTATTATTGATTACAGAGCTGCATTATTTTTTGTCTTTTATACCTGCCTGGAGTTCAGCTCCTGGTTGGCTCCTTGCACTGCTTCTTCCTCTCCAACTCAACTCAAATTGAGAGATTTCCCTGCATTCATTTTTTTAGCAATTTGATGTAGTGTGCGGCGTATGGTCTGAGCAATGACAGGCTGACCCCCACCCCTTCAACCTCTGCAGCAATGCTGGCAGCACTCATACGTCTATTTCCCAAAGACAACCTCTGGATATGATGCTGAGCACAGGCACTCAACCTCTTTGGTTGACCATGGCGAGGCCTGTTCTGAGTGGAACCTGTCCTGTTAAACCGCTGTATGGTCTTGGCCACCGTGCTGCAGCTCAGTTTCAGGGTCTTGGCAATCTTCCTATAGCCTAGGCCATCTTTATGTAGAGCAACAATTCTTTTTTTCAGATTCTCAGAGAGTTCTTTGCCATGAGGTGTCATGTTGAACTTCCAGGGACCAGTATGAGAGAGTGAGAGTGATAACACCAAATTTAACACACCTGCTCCCCATTCACGCCTGAGACCTTGTAACACTAACGAGTCACATGACACCGGGGAGGGAAAATGGCTAATTGGGCCAAAATCGGACATTTTCACTTAGGGGTGTACTCACTTTTGTTGCCAGCGGTTTAGACATTAATAGCTGTGTGTTGCGTTATTTTGAGGGGACAGCAAATTTACACTGTTATACAAGCTGTACACTCACTACTTTACATTGTAGCAAAGTGTCATTTCTTCAGTGTTGTCACATGAAAAGATAGAATAAAACAGTTACAAAAACTGTGAGGGGTGTACTCACTTTTGTGAGATACTGTAAATCCTGTATAATAAATGTAACAATAACAATAATAATAAGTAACGTTCAAGCACTTGATGTTTCTAAATGCGTCGATACGCGCCTACACGTATTTACAAAAGCGCGGCTTTATGCACATTTTTGACGCCGCTTTTCTCGCGCCAGGAGAAATGCGTTTAGGATTGCTGGGCGCGCTCAACACCTTATCAGAATGTGAAGCAGCAAAGACGTGGCAATCTATCCCCCTCCACTTTCCTGTACCCCTTTTATCCCTTTGTAAATAAATCGCAGTGCACTTGAATTAACAGCCAATAACGGTTCTTCAAGTCTTAGAACAGCAGTACGCTATCTACGCCTTTTTTGTGTGGACTTTTTTTTATTTTTTTACTCTGCAATCAAAAAAAAAAAAAAAATGGAAACAGTTTTTTTTCCCCAGCAGCGCAGGAGACACATCAAGGTTTAATGTTTCATGTTTCCCTCGCAACAATAAACTAGTCTTTAATTTTCTTCTGGGTATCTCTGCCTTCATCACCCCTGTCCAATTTCCTGCTATAATAGGAGGATATTTTCAAGGTGCTTAGACAGAGAGACGGATAAATCAATTTTTGGAGATCGAAGTGGGAAAAAAAAAGTACAAAAATAATAAAAATACAGGAAAAATAAATAAATTGCAGGGATATATTAAACGAAGACTTTGCCTGTAGTGGCTGTTAAGGACAAACATGCTGATAACATAATATTTAATTCTATAAAAATGTTATTTAAAAAAAATAAATGTGCATGTTATTATTATTATTATTATTATTATTACAAAGTATTTATTATACAGCATTTATATAGTGCTGACAGTTTTTGCCTGTTAATTGCTTAACCACTTGCCGACCGCCGCACGACTATCTACGTCGGCGGTCAGCCCCTCACAGGCAAACTAACGTAGGGCTACGTTGCTTGCTTGTGAGGGTCTAGGGAGCAAGCGCGCGCCCCCGGAGGCGCGCTCCCGCGTGGTCACGGACCCCCCCGCGCGTGTGACCAGCGGACCCGATGTCCGCCGGTCACTCGGCGATCGGCGGGGGAGAGGGAGAATGTCAGGCAGCTTGTGTAAACAAGCCACCTGTCATTCTCCTCGCTGTAAAGACACAGATCACATGGATCTACTATGTAGATCCGTTGATCAGTGTCCTTACAGCTGAAGCCACAGCCAATCACAGTAGAAAGCACGCCCCTAGGGACACACACAGCCCCTCCCTCCCAAATAAAGTTAACCCCTTCACTACCAGTGTATTTTTACAGTAACAGTGCATATATATAGCACTGATTACTGTAGAAATGTCACTGGTAACCCCAAAAGTGTCAAAAATTTCAGTCAAGGGTCCGATCTGTCCGCCGCAATGTCGCAGTACCGCAAAAAAAATCGCAGATCGCCGCCATTATGCGTTAAAAAAAAAAACAACAAAAATGACAAAAATCTTTCCCTTTGTTAGTAAACGCGATAACTTTTGCGCAAACCAATCAAAATACGCTTTTTGCGATTTTTTTTTACCAAACATAGGTAGCATAAAACAAATTGGCCAAAAATGTTAAAAAATTTTGATTTTTACATTTTTTTTGGGGGGAATTTCATAAAAAAAATGTGAAAAATATTGTTATTTTTGCAAAATTGACGCTCTTTTTTTGTTTATAGCGCGTGATCAAAAAATCGCACAGGTGATCAAATACCACCAAAAGAAAGCTCTGTTTGTGGGAAAAAAAGGACGCCAAATTCGTTTAGGTACAGCGTCGCACGACCGCGCAATTGTCCGTTAAAGTCACGCAGTGCCGAATCGCAAAATACCCCCTGGTCGGAATGGGGGTAAAATCTTCCGGGGCTTAAGTGGTTAATAACACAAATTGCTAATCAGCCAATCACATGGCAGCAACTCAATGCATGGTTGTTGGCACCAGACAAAAATTTGTAATGTTTTCAAGAATATTTATTTATTTATTGCATGCATTTCACAACCCCCCATCACAGTGCCCCTTGCAGTCGCCCCCCGTAATACTATTAGCAATGTGTTTAAGTTTGAGTAGGAGATTGGAGACATGATACAGGAGCTGGTCAGAGACTGCAGATATGATATAAGAGATGGTCACAGATTACAGATGTGATACAAGAGATACAGTGGTGGGATTCAAAAATTTTAGTAACCAGTTCCGACTTTCCCAGCAGAATGACCAGCGTGCCCCCTTTCAATGCACAGTGACCAGCGTTCCCCCTTTCAATGCAGAGAGACCAGCGTGCCCCCCTTTCAATGCAGAGAGACCAGCGTGCCCCCTTTCAATGCACAGTGACCAGTGTACATGCCCCCTTCAATGCACAGTGACCAGAGTGCCCCCTTTCAATGCATAGAGACCAGCGTGCCCCCTTTCAATGCAGTGACCAGTGTACATGCCCCCTTTCAATGCACAGTGACCAGTGTACATGCCCCCCTTTCAATGCACAGTGACCAGCGTGCCCCCCTTTCAATGCAGAGAGACCAGCGTGCCCCCCTTTCAATGCACAGTGACCACAGCATTGCCCCCAATGATTGCAGAGTGCCAGCCACAGCATTGCCCCCAATGATTGCACAGTGCCAGCCACAGCATTGCCCCCAATGATTGCAGAGTGCCAGCCACAGCATTGCCCCTAATGATTGCAGAGTGCCAGCCACAGCATTGCCCCTAATGATTGCAGAGTGCCAGCCAGAGTATTGCCCCCAATTGCAGAGCGCCAGCCACAGCATTGCCCCCAATTGCAGAGTGCCAGCCCCAGCATTGCCCCCAATTGCAGAGTGCCAGCCCCAGCATTGCCCCCAATTGCAGAGCGCCAGCCACAACATTGCCCCCAATTGCAGAGCGCCAGCCACAGCATTGCCCCCAATTGCAGAGTGCCAGCCAGAGTATTGCCCCCAATTGCAGAGTGCCAGCCAGAGCATTGCCCCAAATTGCAGAGCGCCAGCCAGAGTATTGCCCCCAATTGCAGAGTGCCAGCCACAACATTGCCCCCAATTGCAGAGTGCCAGCCAGAGTATTGCCCCCAATTGCAGAGTGGCAGCCAGAGCATTGCCCCAAATTGCAGAGCGCCAGCCAGAGTATTGCCCCCAATTGCAGAGCGCCAGCCACAACATTGCCCCCAATTGCAGAGCGCCAGCCACAGCATTGCCCCCAATTGCAGAGTGCCAGCCAGAGTATTGCCCCCAATTGCAGAGTGCCAGCCAGATCATGTGACAATAGCTAATTCTCATTCGCTATTGTCACAGAATGGGCGGGGAGGAGCGCACTGCTCCGCCCCCCGGCCGCCACGTCTGTCCGAGCGCGGGACATTCAATTGTCCTGCGCTTCCTCAGACGCGCAGAGGGATTCAGCCGGTTCTGCGAACTTGCAGAAAGTTAGCAACCGGTTCTATGGAACCGGTGCGAACCGGCTGAATCCCACCACTGAAGAGATAGTCAGAGACTACAGACATGATACAGGAGATGGTCAGAAACCGCAGACATGATACAAGAGATGGTCAGAGATTATGGACGTGATACAAGAGACGGTCAGAGACTGCAGACATGATACAGGAGATAGTCAAAGACTACAGACATGATACAGGAGATGGTCAGAGACTGTAGACATGATACAAGAGATGGTCTGACACTGCAGACCTGATACAAGAGATGGTCAGAGACTGCAGACATGATACAGGAGATGGTCAGAGACTGCAGACATGATACAAGAGATGGTCAGAGACTGCAGACATGATAGAAGAGATGGTCAGAGACTACAGACATGATACAAGAGATGATCAGAGACTGCGGACATGATACAAGAGATGGTCAGACACTGCAGACATGATACAAGAGATGGTCAGACACTGCAGTCATGATACAAGAGATGGTCAGAGATTACGGAAGTGATACAAGAGATGGTCAGAGACTGCAGACATGATACAGGAGATAGTCAGAGACTACAGACATGATACAGGAGATGGTCAGAGACTAAGGACATGATAGAAGCGATGGTCAGAGACTGCAGACATGATACAAGAGATGATCAGAGACTGTGGACATGATAGAAGGGATGGTCAGAGACTGCGGACAAGATAAAGTAGATGGTCAGACACTGCAGACGTAATACAAGAGATGGTCAGAGACTACAGACATGATACAAGAGATGGTCAGAGACTGCAGACATGATACAGGAGATGGTCAGAGACTGCGAACATCATACAGTAGATGGTCAGACACTGCAGACGTGATACAAGAGATGGTCAGAGACTGCAGACATGATACAGTAGATGTTATGCGAAAGAATCAAGTTGGTTTGAAGCCCAATTGAACTTTCAGTTTAGTTTGCCTAAATACATTCCAGGTGCATCAAAACAAAGCTACGCATGGTCTTGCAATTTGTTTTCTTTAGAAACCAGCCACTGCCTGGACAGAGGAGCCTGTGCCTTGCTGGCATGTTGCAGAGAAGGACCTTTGCTATCTAGAAGCAGTGGTCTCTCTGTAGAGGTCCAACACATGCTCTGCAGAATCAGAGCTTGAGCTCTTCAGTCAGCAAGGGGTGTGAGCTTTTCTGATTGCAGAGTTATAGATCAAACTCATCAGGAAGCATGTTAGACCTCTGCAGATAGACAGCTACTTCCACAAAGAGAGCAAGCATCAGGGAATCTCATTAAGCCAGTTGGTGCGGAAACATGCACATGCATATACCTTTGCATGTACAATAGCCTGCTGAGTGCAAGAATGCGTGTAGATTTGCATGGGCACCACGACGTGCACGTAGACGTGCGTGCACACCCAAAGTCAGCATTACCGCCAGACAAAACAACAAAGGGGAGGACTGGGTCAGGGGGGCAATTGCCCCCCCCCCCCCCCGCCCCGTAAAAATAATGCACCGCTTCTGCCACAGACATGCTTAAAGGATTCCTGGTGAAGGGAAGTAAAAATTCCCCATCGCTGTCCTACTGAGTGCAGGATGAAGACAAGGACAGAGCGCAGGCCTCTCCCCCCCCCCCCCCACCCCCAGCATAGATGGTGTAAACTCTGTCTGAGCAGAGGCCAGTTCCATACCCCACTCCTCCCCCCCTGGCCAGCCCCGAGTTTGGCCAGTGAGTAGAGAGTACCTGGAGTGGAGCTTCAGACTGGAATGAGGGTCAGGAGGAGGCCAGGAAGAGTGGGAGGAGGGCTGAGGGAAAGTGGGTGGAGGGCCAAGTCGCTGCACCATGGGCCTCTGGTTTAAACTTGCCCCCTTGGCCAAAAGTTGCCAGTCAGCCCCTGGTAATAACTAACAAGTAAATACTCAGAAGCGCATGTCATGCACAAGCATATCTAGAAATTTGGCCAGTGAGTAGAAAGTACCTGCAGTGGAGCTTCAGCCTGGAATGAGGGTCAGGAGGAGGCCAGGAAGAGGGAGAGTGGGAGGAGGGCTGAGGGAGAGTGGGAGCAGGGATGAGTCGCTGCACCATGGGCCTCTGGTTTTTACTTGCCCCCTTGGCCAAAAGTTGCCAGTCAGCCCCTGGTAATAACTAACAGGTGAATACCCAGAAGCGCATGTCATGCACAAGCATATCTAGAAATACAGATGAGACTGCCTCCAAATCCACCAAACTCTGTTGATGGCATGGGAAGACCTCACAGTATCCAGGAACAACTAACATGTTTTGCAAGCCCTCTTCCTCAGAGCCTTGACCTGACTCCTGACTTGGTACTTAATTTCCTATAACTTCGCCTCTGCCTCCTATTCTGCTCCACACCATTTTCGAGTACCTGGTTGCCCTACGTGCTGATGCAGTTGCTCGCTTTCCATGTATAGTCCTGCTACACACCTGCTAACATCACCAGTATTCTCTGCCATCCAGAGTTCCTCCTTTAGCTTTTACTGGATCTCCCTCTGACTCTCCTGCTCGCACGTTCCTCTGGATCTTCTTGGTTTGGCATCTCCAGTTCGAGGTTCTGAAAGCTACATCCTCTATCACACGTGTTCCTCTTGTCCCTATGCACCCTCTGTCGCACCTTCAGGGGCACTTGGGCAGGAGATACAAGAGAGGCCAGTCTCGTCATTTTAGGTACGTGACAGCAAGAGCCCTTCTCTGCCGCATGCTGACAGGGGACAGGCTTATCTATATCCTCCGTCACACATGTTTCTCCTGTCCCTTTGCAACCTCTGTCTTACCTTCAGGGGTGAATGGGCAGGAGATACAAGAGAGACCGCCCTCAATATCTTGGTTTCCTATCAGGTACATGACAGCAAGAGTCCTTCTTTGCAGCATGTTGGCAGAGAATAGGCTTTTCTACTCAGGCTGTGGCTGCTTTCTAAAGAAAACCACCAGTAAGACTTTACACACCTTTGGTTTCATGTACCCTGAATGTATTTTGCTAATTTAAACAGAAAAATTCCATTGGACTTCAAGTCAAATTCATTGTTTCACATAAGAGGTAGACAGCTGATATATTCAGAAGGAGCTGGGTAGCAGTAGTCTTCACCCCACCACTCACTCTGTGCTTCTTTAAGATAATCTTGGGTTCCTTCTGTCTCTTCACATCCTCTGTCTCACCTTCAGGGGTGCTTTGGGAGGTGATACAAGAGAGGTGTCACTTTAGTCTCCTACCAGGTACGTGACAGCAAGAGCCCTTCTCTGCAGCATGCTGGCAGGAGGCAGGCTTTTCTACATCCTCCATCACACCTGTTTCTCCTGTCCCTTTGCACCACCTGTCTAACCCTTAGGGGTGAATGGGAAGGAGATACAAGAGAGTCTGCCCTGGTCATCTTCATCTTCAGGTACATGACAGCAAGAGTCCTTCTCTGCAGCATTCTGGCAAGGGACAGGCTTTTCTACATCCCCCATCACTCGTGTTCCTCCTGTCCCTTGCAGGAGATACAAGAGAGGCCACCCTTGTCATCTCGGTCTCCTATCAGGTACGTGACAGCAAGAGCCCATCTCTGCAGCATGCCGGCAGGGGACAGGATTTTCTACTCAGGCTGTGGTTGCATTCTAAAGAAAAACAGCTGTAAGACTTTGCACAACTTTGATTTCATGTACCCTAAATGTATTTCGCCAATTTAAACAGAAAGTTTCATTAGACTTCAAGTCAATTTCATTGGTCCACATAAGAGGTAGACAGCTGACATATTCAGAGGGAGCCGAGCAGCAGCAGTCTTCACCCCACACTCACTCTGTGCTTCCTTTAGGATAAACTTGTGTTTCTTCTGTCCCTTTACATCACCCTTTCCCAATCTTTTCAACAGAGGAACCCTTGAAATAATTTTCAGGTCTCAGGCAACCCCTGCTAAAAATGACTATATTTACAACTCATGATACATTAGTGTGATGGTCAGTGGGAAGAATGCTCCTTACAGTTGTGGACATTGGGAAGAATCACCTTCTTCCAGATAGCTAAAAAGATCAATGGTGTCAGAGGAACTTATCTGAGAGGCAGAACTTGCTCATTGCTCAAGGAACCCCTAGCAACCTCTGGAGGAACCCGAGAGTTCCACGCAACCCTGGTTGAGAACCACTGCTTTACATCCTCTGTCTCATCTTCAGGGGTGCTTTGGCAGGTGATACAAGAAAGGTGTCACTATAGTCTCCTACCAGGTACGTGACAGCAAGAGCCCTTCTCTGCAGCATGCTGGCAGTAGGCAGGCTTTTCTACATCCTCCATCACACCTGTTTCTCCTGTCCATTTGCACCCTCTGTGTAACCCTTAGTGGTGCATGGGAAGGAGATACAAAAGAGGCTGCCCTGATCATCTTCATCTTTCATCAAGTACATGACAGCAAGAGTCCTTCTCTGCAGCATTCTGGCAAGGGACAGGCTTTTCTACATTCCCCATCACTCGTGTTCCTCCTGTCCCTTTGCACCCTCTATCTCACTTTCTGTGGTGCAAAGGCAGGAGATACAAGAGAGGCCACCCTTGTCATCTTGGTCTCCTATCAGGTACGTGACAGCAAGAGCCCATCTCTGCAGCAGGCTGTCAGGAGGCAGGCTTTTCTACATCCTCCATCACACATGTTTCTCCTGTCCCTTTGCACCCTCTGTCTAACCCTTAGTGGTGCATGGGAAGGAGATACAAGAGAGGCTGCCCTGGTCATCTTGGTCTTTCATCAGGTACATGACAGCAAGAGTCCTTCTCTGCAGCATTCTATATCCCCCATCACTCGTGTTCCTCCTGTCCCTTTGCACCCTCTATCTCCCCTTCTGGGGTGCATAGGCAAGAGATACCAGAGAGGCTGCCCTTGTTATCTCAAAGATGCCCTTGTCATCACCTATCAGCCTCAGGTGTGTAACAGCAAGAGACCATCTCTAAAGCATTCTTGCAATGGACAGGCTTTTCTACATCCCCCATCACTCGTGTTCCTCCTGTCCCTTTGCCCCCTCTATCTCACTTTCTGGGGTGCATAGGCAGGAGATACAAGAGAGGATGCCCTTGTCATCACCTATCAGTTACGTGACAGCAAGAGACCATCTCTATAGCATTCTGGCAAGGGACAGTCTTTTCTACATCCTCCATCACTCATGTTCCTCCTGTCCCTTTGCACCCTCTATCTCACCTTCTGGGGTGCATAGGCAAGAGATACCAGAGAGGCCACCCTTGTCATCTCAAGGATGCCCTTGTCATCACCTATCAGGTACGTAACAGCAAGAGACCATCTCTATAACATTCTGGCAAGGGACAGGCTTTTCTACATCCCCCATCACTCGTGTTCCTCCTGTCCCTTTGCCCCCTCTATCTCACTTTCTGGGGTGCATAGGCAGGAGATACAAGAGAGGATGCCCCTGTCATCACCTATCAGGTACGTGACAGCAAGAGCCCATCTCTGCAGCAATGGCGGCAGGGGACAGGCTTTTCTACATCCCCCATCACTTGTGTTCCTCCTGTCCCTTTGCACCCTCTATCTCACCTTCTGGGGTGCATAGGCAAGAGATACAAGAGAGGCTGCCCTTGTCATCACCTATCAGGTACGTAACAGCAAGAGACTATCTCTATAGCATTCTGGCAAGGGACAGGCTTTTCTACATCCCCCATCACTTGTGTTCCTCCTGTCCCTTTGCATCCTCTAGCTCACCTTCTGGGGTTCATAGGTAGCAGATACCAGAGAGGCTGCCCTTGTCATCACCAATCAGGTACGTGACAGCAAGAGCCTATCTCTGCAGCAATGGCGGCCGGCACAGGACAGGCTTTTCTACTCAGGCTGTGGTTGTGTTCTAAAGAAAACCAGCTGTAAGACTTTGCACACCTTTGGTTTCATGTATCCTGAATGTATTTCGCTAATTTAAACAGAAAGTTCCATTGGACTTCGAGTTAACTTTATTGCTTCACATAAGAGGTAGACAGCTGACATATTTAGAAGGCGCTGAGCAGCAGCAGTCTTCACCCCACCACTCACTCTGTGCTTCCTTTAAGATAAAGAAGGCAATATATTTCATGGTTTGCACATAAAAAAAACTCTTCCACCCGTCATCGCTGACAACAGAAGTAGAATTAATAATAAATGTAAATGCAGCAGAATCCAGATTAAAGGCAAGCGGTTTCCAGGGCCCATTTAAGACATGACAGCGAGAAGCAGATTGGCATTGAGGAAGCCGCTGGCGGAGAGCCAGGAGCACAAATAACTTTCTGTGCCGAGACTTCAAGAGAAGCCCTGTACAGAGGAATTAAAACTGAGAACACTTACAATTAAATTCACGTCTCGGACTGTTCACAAGGCGCTTTTCCCACGTAATTGTTCAGTTCTCCACTTCTCTACACACTCAAATGTATCGCCGCCTCCATGGAGAGCTAACTCCTGTTAATGAAGGACTTAGCTAAAGAATGATGTGCATCTTTCAAAGCTGGCAACGGTCCTTGTTCTAGGGGGACAGTCCCTCTGCTGGAACCAAATCCCTCTGTCCATCTATCCTGCACAATGGTCCCTCTTCTACATCTGCTCTATAAAATTGTACAGGCTTCCTATATAATGGACAAGATTTTTATTTCATTCTTAACCACGATTACTTGGTCATGCAATACTATACCTAGATGTTTTTTATACCATTTTTGAGAGCTTTCTCTTGGTGGTATTTAACCACTTTACCGCTGCTCACTAGAGCTCTACTGCGGCAAAGTGGCTCGATAACGTCTGGCGACGTAGACCTACGTCGCCAGACATTCCCCTCTCTCGTCGCCGCCGGAGGCTCACTCCCGCTGTATTAAGTCACTGCGGGAGTCGGGCCAGTGGAGGAGCGGCGGTGATCACCGCTGCTCTTTCCCGATCGTCGGGGGATCCAGCTTGGAGATCCGCCTGCTTGTGTAAACAAAGCGGGCGGATCTCCTAAGTGACAGGCAGGGTCAGATTGCAGGGTTCAGCATAGCTGAACCTGCGATCTGTCCCTGTGTCACTCAGTCACCTCCCCCCACACACGTTAGTAAGCACCAGGCATACATTAACCCCTCCCTCTCCAATAAAATTAACCCCTTCCCTGCCAGTGTCATTTTTACAGTAACAGTGCATATTTATAGCACTGATTACTGTAGTAATGTCACTGGTACCCCCAAAAGTGTCAAAAATGTCAGTCAAGGGTCCAATCTGTCCGCCGCAATGTCGCAGTCCCGCAAAAAAAATCGCAGATCGCCGCCATTACTCGTAAAAAAAAAAAACACCAAAAACGACAGAAATCTTTCCCTTAGTTAGTAAACGCAATAACTTTTGCGCAAACCAATCAAAATACGCTTATTGCAATTTTTTTACCAAAAATATGTAGCAGAAAACAAATTGGCCTAAAATGATAAAAAATTTTGATTTTTACATTTTTGGGGGGGGGGGGGGATTTCATATAAAAAAATGTGAAAAATATTGTTATTTTTTCAAAATTGTCGCTCTTTTTTTGTTTATAGCGCAAAAAGTAAAAATCGCACAGGTAATCAAATACCACCAAAAGAAAGCTCTGTTTGTGGGAAAAAAAGGATGTAAATTTCGTTTGGGTACGGCGTCGCACGACCGCGCAATCGTCAGTTAAATTTGCACAGTGCCGAATCGCAAAAAGTGGCCTTTACGTAACACAGCAAAATCCTCCGGTGGTAAAGTGGTTAGTAATATGGAGGAGGTTTGAGCTCACTACGGTGTACAGCAGTGGTGGCCTCAAGTGTGGCCCCCAACATCACCAAAGGGCCACACATAAAATTGAGTGAATACTCTTTATTAGAGACAGCAGGCACACAACTGAATATTGTCAAAAACTATGGGCCTGATAAATAAGATAGTCAGAGATTGCGAAGATGATACAAGATATTGCAGACAAGTGATCAGGGATTGGGGACATGCTTCAAAAGATAGTCATAGACTGGAGACATACTGTATATTACATGGGGCTACTAGAAATCTCTGCTATAACAAGGCGATAGGGAAACACAAACTAATGTCTGAAGGGGCCCCCGAGGGCGGCAGAAAAAGTGCCAAAGGGCCTCATGCAGCCCCCTGGCACAGGTTGGCCACCAGGGTTTTACAGTAGACTTTAGCTGTCCATGGTTCCCCAAGATTTAGCTTGTTCTGTGAACTTTTGGCTACTACTGCATTTAGCAGTGGTTTTCCGACCACCATTAAATTACATCTTCCTGATGTATGGGCCACAAGCATCTTTGGTTGCTGGGACGTAAGGTCCATCACTGAGCAAATACGGCCTTGGTCATTATTATATCTAGTCAATGATGTCACCCAGAATACCCCACTCCGGTGTCTTCATTCAGCTGCCAGGCCAGGAAATGTCATTTGTAGTGGAAATCTGTTGGGAGAACATCATGTCGGTGGTTGGCATGTTTTGGTGGGTCAGCTGGCTTTGTTCATTGATTATTGGCAGTTCAGCTTACCAAATGGCTTTTGGGAAAAAGAAAACAAAGGATTCTCCAATTGCTGCTTCTGCCTTATCTTATCTGCTTCTGCTGTTCCCTGAGCACTCTTAACTTGACTGCCAGTGCTACCAGATCCCCACCTTCTATCATACCATCCCTGGTGGGAAGTACCTTAGTCCTCCTCATATTGTTCTGTAGAGCTTCATCATTTATTGCTTTGTAATACACCTTTTTGAAGCCTGGATTAGATCCCTTGATTCTTCATCAGTTTGGGCTAGGGTGACCAGACGTCCCTGGTTTCCGGGGACTGTCCCCGAACTGAGGACACTGTCCCCAGACCAAGTCTGTCCCCGGTTTTGTCCCCGGATTCAGGGCCGGATTAATGTAGACAGAGCATCCTATGCTGGCTGAGAAACAGTCTGGTGGCTCAGATGCAGACGCCCCCTGCTGGACGATCTCACTGCCGCTCCTGCTGCTGTTCAGTGGACAAGATGCCTAACACCCTCTTGTATATTATGTAATCCTGTGCCCAGCGCTCTGTGTATTATGTAATCCTGTGCCCAGCGCTCTGTGTATTATGCAGTCCTGTACCCAGTGCTCTGTGTATTAGGCAGTCCCGTGCCCAGCGCTCTGTGTATTATGTAGTCCTGTACCCAGTGCTCTGTGTATTATGTAGTCCTGAACCCAGTGCTCTGTGTATTATGTAGTCCTGTACCCAGCACTCTGTGTATTATGTAGTCCTGTATCCAGTGCTCTGTGTATTATACAGTCCTGTGCCCAGCACTCTGTATATTATGTAGTCCTGTGACCAGCGCTCTGTGTATTATGCAGTCCTGAACCCAGCGCTCTGTGTATTATGTAGTCCTGTGCCCAGCGCTCTGTGTATTATGTAGTCTTGTACCCAGCGCACTGTGTATTATGTATTCCTGAACCTAGCGCTCTGTGTATTATGCAGTCCTGTGGCCAGTGCTCTGTGTATTATGTAGTCCTGTACCCAGCGCTCTGTGCATTATGTATTCCTGTACCCAGCGCTCTGTGTATTATGTAGTCGTGAACCTAACGCTCTGTGTATTATGTAGTCCTGTGCCCAGTGCTCTGTGTATTATGTAGTCTTGCATCCAGTGCTCTGTGTATTATGTATTCCTGTACCCAGCGCTATGTGTATTATGTAGTCGTGAACCCAGCGCACTGGGTATTATGTAGTCTTGTACCGAGCGCTCTGTATATTATGCAGTCCTGTGCCCAGCGCTCTATGTATTATGTAGTCCTGTTCCCAGTGCTCTGTGTATTATGCAGTCCTGTACCCAGCACTCTGTGTATTATGTAGTCCTGTACACAGTGCTCTGTGTACTATGTAGTCCTTGGCCCAACGCTCTGTGTATTATGTAGTCCTGTACCCAGCGCTCTGTGTATTATGTAGTCCTGAACCCAGCGCTCTGTGTATTATGTAGTCCTGTACCCAGTGCTCTGTGTATTATGTAGTCCTGAACCCAGCGCTCTGTGTATTATACAGTCCTGTGCCCAGCGCTCTGTATATTATGTAGTCCTGACCCCAGCGCTCTGTGTATTATGTAGTCCTGAACCCAGCGCTCTGTGTATTATGCAGTCCTGTGCCCAGCGCTCTGTATATTATGTAGTCCTGACCCCAGCGCTCTGTGTATTATGCAGTCCTGTGCACAGCACTCTGTGTATTTTGCAGTCCTGTGCCCAGCGCTCTGTTTATTATGCAGTCCTGTGCCATTTGCCAATAAAAAGAAATGTCCCACCCAGGATTTCATTTTAAAAAACTTTTTGGGGGGGGGGCAGCATTTTATTCTTGAACCCAGGCAGGAACAATGTCTTGGCCCACCTCTGGCTCTGGGCACAAAATAAACCGATTTATTACATCTGGGATTCCTCTCAAGTATCGGGTCCGGAAATTTTAAAGACTTTCCAAGGAAATGAGTTGACCCAATGGCGGCGGATCTCACTTTCGGGATGGACTGACCCTTTAAATGAATTTTTGCCACCCGGCTGATTTCCATGCACAGGACGGCGGCAGACTCATTTCCGGATGTGCCGGGAATACAGAACGGCTGACGGCTTTCAAGAAATTAATGGAAGAGCAGAGTCCGCTGCCTGTACAACCGGGGTCAGCGAGATGCTGAGCCCAACACTTGTGAACGGCTGGAAAATCCATACTGACCTCAGCGTGAAGCCGCCGCGGAAATAAATCAAAGGTACATCAAACCGTCACCGGGAAAGCGTCAAGTCACTTTGACATTGGCGGGCAGCGGCAGAGGCCGAAACCCTCTGTGTCTCCCGACATCAATCTCCGCGCTGCAGATGAATTTCATTTTATTGGACGTATAATTCTTCACAGGAAATATCCGGAGAGCACCTGCGCCCCTCCCGGCCTTCCCCTCCGCTCTCCATCACTGGGGGGGGCGCCTCCTAGATTGGACGGGGAGACGGGCGGCTAAATTTTTATAAGTGTGGTCATGAAAATTACCGCCTCCTCTTGACCTTTGCCCCAGAGATGCACCGATCGGCTCTTTCGAACGGAACAGCAATAACGGACGTCATCTTGACTTACGTGGGCTCGGTAAAAAAAAAAAAAAAAAAAAGGTAAATCAGGAGTTCGGTTTGATTAAGCGCTTTACTGTCCTTAGAGGTAATCTATGGGTCTTAAAGATGGATGAAAAAATTAGATAAAAATTAGTGTGTAAAAATTTAGGATACAAAATAATATTTTTTTGTTTAAAAAAATTCAATAAAAAATCTTTTTTTTTTTTTAAGTCTGTTTTAACTGAATATGTTTTCAGGGCTAAAAAAAAATATATATATATATATATATATATATATATATATATATATATATATACACATACATACACACACACCTATACTATATATACCAATATGACGTTTGAATATGCATATTGAATGCATACAACTTGCAGCCAGCAGGTGGCAGCCACTCATTTATGAGCACTGGTTTCTGAAAGGTTCAGATGACAGCTGATTTTGCAAACCTCCCAACCTTTTGAAATGGGAATGGACACCTATATGCAATGGTATATAGGCATAGGACACACCCCCTGCCACACCCCCTTTAATTAGAATTATACAGAAAAAATCATTAGTTAAGCCATAAAGTGCTTTTTTTTTTACCAATACTATTCCTTTATTTTGTACAGAGTTCAGAGGTCAGGAGTATGTATCGTACAGAGTGCAAGTGTCAGGAGTATGTAATGTACAGAGTGCAAGGGGTAATGTTCAGAATGCAGGGGTCAGGAGTATGCAAAGTACAGAGTGCAGGGGTCAGAGTTGTGTATAGTACAGAATGCAGGGGTCAGGATTATGTAACATACTGAGTGCAGTGGTCAGAAGTATGTAATGTACAGAGTGAAGGGGTCAGGAGTACGTAATGTACAGAGTGCAAGTGTCAGGAGTATTTAACATACTGTAGAGAATTCAGAGATGAGGAGTATGAAAAGTACAGAGTGCAGGGGTCAGAGTTATGTATAGTACAGAGTTAAGGGGTCAGGATTATGTAACATACTGAGTGCAGTGGTCAGAAGTATGTAATGTACAGAGTGAAGGGGTCAGGAGTATGTAATGTACAGAGTGCAAGTGTCAATAGTATGTAGCGTACTGTACAGAATTCAGAGATCAGGAGTGTAAGAGGGTAATGTTCAGAGTGCAGGGGTCAGGTAAGAGTGTAAGGGGTAATGTTCAGAGTGCAGGGGTCAGGAGTATGTAATGCAGTTTGCAAGGGGTAATGTTGAGAGTGCAGGGGTCAGGAGTATGTAACATACAGAGTGCAAATGTCAGGAGTATGTGAAGTACAGAGCACAGGGGTCAGAGTTATGAATAGTACAGAGTGCAGGCATCAGGAGTCAGGAGTATGTAATATACTGAGTGCAGTGGTCAGAAGTATGTAATGTACAGAGTGCAGGTGTCAGGAGTATGTAATGTACTGTACAGAGTTCAGAGGTCAGGTGCATGTAATGTACAGAGTGCAGGGGTTAGGAGTATGTAATGTACAGAATGCAGGGGTCAGGAACATGTAATGTACAGGGTGCATGTGTCAGGAGTGTCTAATGTTCAGAGTGCAAGTGTCCGGAGTATGTAACATACGGAGTGCAAGTGTCAAGAGTATGAAAAAGTACAGAGTGCAGGGGTCGGAGTTATGTAAAGTACAGAGTGCAGGGGTCATGAGTATGTAACATACTGAGTGCAGTGGTCAGAAGTATGTAATGCACAGAGTGCAAGGGGTAATGTTCAGAGTGCAGGGGTCAGGAGTATGTAACCTACAAAGTACAAGTGTCAGGAGTATGTAAAGTACAGAGTGCAGGGGTCAGAGTTATGTATAGTACAGAGTGCAGGCATTAGGAGTCAGGAGTATGTAACATACTGAGTGCAGTGGTCAGAAGTATGTAATGTACAGAGTGCAGGTGTCAGGAGTATGAAACATACTGTACAGAGATCAGAGGTCAGGTGTATGTAATGTACAGAGTGCAGGGGTTAGGAGTATGTAATGTACAGAATGCAGGGATCAGGAACATGTAATGTACAGAGTGCATGTGTCCAGAGTGTCTAATGTACAGAGTGCAGGGGTCAGGAGTATGTAACATACAAATGCAAAGGTTCTGATGTCAGCAGGTTTTGCATACCTACCAACTTTTTGAAATGAGAATGAGGGACACCTATTAGCAAACGTATATAGGCATAGGACACACCCCTTCCACGCCCTCTTTAAGGAGAATTATACAGAAAAAATAATTAGTTAAACCCACAAGTGCTTTTTTTATATATATTTTCCTTGTTTTTTTTTTTACCACTACTATTCCTTTATATTGGCTTTTGTATAGTACAGAGTGCAGGTGTTAGGAATATGTATCGTACAGAGTGCAGGTGTCAAGATATGTAACATACAGAGTGCAGGGGTCAGAGGCATGTAATGTACAGAGTGCAGGGGTCAGGAGTATGTAACATACAGAGTGCGTGTTTCGGGAGTATGTAATGAACAGAGTGCAGGGGTCAGAAGTATGTAACATACAGAGTGCGTGTTTCGGGAGTATGTAATGTACAGAGTGCAGCGGTCAGGAGTATGTAATGTACAGAGTGCAAGTGTCAGGAGTGTTTAATGTACAAGGTACAGGTGTCAGGAGTATGCAACATACAAAGTGAAGGTGTCAGGACTATGTAAGGTACAGAGTGCAGGGGTCAGGAGTATGTAATATACAAAGTACAGGGGTCAGGAGCAACTATTGGGAATTGACTCACATAATATTACTCCGCCTGCTCCCAAAAGCAATAAAAAGGGAACTTTACTATAAGTGCTGGGAGCCGTTGCCTGCACCCATGAAAAATAAAAATTATCTGTATTTCTGTATATTGTAACATGCGATTAATTCCTTCATGCATTATTATTGCTGAGGAAACTCATTTAGCAGGCACATCTATCCCTACATTCAGCCCAGCCCTGAATATTAACACTCGGCAATCCTTGGCATTGCTCATTTCCCGATAGTACATCCACTTCAAACATCTACAATTTCCAATTCAGCTCATATCATGCCAATTATTTCTCACTGTCCCTGACCACAGCGCATATCATGCATGAGAACCGCCATTCCAGCGACAGCAATGGGAGAGATAAATCATCTGTAATACAAAAGTAACAATTACATACAAACCGATAATTATGAAATATGTATATCAGTGTGCGGGAACACCTGTCTGTGTTATTTACACTATGTGAGCTTCATATATCAGCAGAATGGATGCAAATCAAATGTACTGACAGTTACCAGGCCAGCCAAATGAAAGGATTGTTAGACATTCCATGCATGTGCAATCATTATAAAGTAACAGCAGCAGATAAACGTACTGCTTTCCAGGAAACTCTGCAATTGTTGACCCAGCGATGATCCTAGACCCAAGGTGCCCAACCTGAGGCCTGAGGGTCGCATGTGCCCCTTTGGCACCTTTTGTGTGGCCCTCGGGACCACTGTGGACACTGTTCTGTGTCTCCGTTTTCCCCTATTATAGCAGTGATTTCTAGAAGTCGCTTGTAATGTCTGCAGTCTTAAACTGTCTCCTAAAGCATGTCTACAGTCTCTAACAACTCCTATATCATGTTCACAGTCTCTAACTGTCTCTTCTATCTTGTATTCAGTCTCTGACCATCTCTTGTATCATATCCACAGTCTCTGACCATCTCTTGTATCATGTCCACAGTCTCTGACCATCTCTTATATGATGTCTGCAGTCTCTGACCATCTCCTGCATACCTGCCAACTGTCCCATTTTTCCCGGGACAATCCCGGCAAATAGGAGTCTGTCCCGGGTAATTTACATAGTCCCTGTTAATCAGGGACAATGTAAATCATAAAAAAAAAAAAAAAAAAAAATTTTTTTTTTTTTTTCATTTTGTTCCACACAGTGTCGCTCTCACCCCAGCTATGTGTTGTAGTTCTGGCAGCAGGTTGTCTCTCTCTCGGTGCCCGCTCACTCTTCCCGCCTGTCGCAAATTTAACGTGTCACTGGAGGCAGGGTGTCAGCATGGTGCACTTTCCAAAATCCGCCAGCAGGGGGAGGCAGAGCATCTTCTGAAAAGCTGACACTTTAGAATTGCAGGGAATTGTGATGAGAATTTTAAAATTTAGGCAGACGTAGTGCAGCTGAATGGGAGAATTATTCCAACTCTGCTACTTTGGCCTCAAGTTTTCAATTCCCTTTTCAAATTCCTGTAATTCTCTCTTTATGAAGTAGACCCTATAATCTGATAAGTAGGCGGCGATTAATTATGCAGAGTGGGCGGAGCTTCGGGAAGTGGGTGTGGTAAGTAATTGATAGCTGTGCTGCAAAGTGTCCCTGGAAATTTTTTTCAAATGTTGGCAACTATGCTCCTGTAGTATGTCTGCAATCTCCGACCATCTCTTGTATGATGTCCACATTCTCTGACCATCTCTTATATGATGTCCACATTCTCTGACCATCTCTTATATGATGTCTGCAGTCTCTGACCATCTCTTATATGATGTCTGCAGTCTCTGACCATCTCTTATATGATGTCTGCAGTCTCTGACCATCTCTTGTATCGTGTCTGCAGTCTCTGACCATCTCTTGTATCATGTCCACAGTCTCTCAACATCTCCTTTATCATGTCCACAGTCTCTGACCATCTCCTGTATCGTGTCTGCAGTCTCTGACCATCTCTTGTATCATGTCCACAGTCTCTCAACATCTCCTTTATCATGTCCACAGTCTCTGACCATCTCCTGTATCGTGTCTGCAGTCTCTGACTATCTCCTGTATCATATCCTCAGTCTGTGACCATATCTTGTATCGTGTTCACCATCTCTGACAGTGTCCTGCAGCATATCTGCAGTCTCTGACCATCTATTGTATCATGTCTGCAGTCTCTGACTATCTCTTGCATCATGTCCACAGTCTACTGCCCCGTACACACGTACCGATTGTCGGCCGTACATATTCTGCCAACGACCGATCGGCCGATTGTAGACTTGTTAGTATGATGCTTCCGACAGCCGACAGCGCACTTTCGGCCGAATAGAATCTGATGTGCATGCTTTAAAATTTTTGTAGGCAGACACCAGAACGGCCGATTGTTCGCCAGTCAGTACAGAATTCGGCTGACAATCAGCAGATTTGCAAGACTGGGCATGCTCAGAAAAGAAAAAACACAAGGAAAGTGAACCATCACATGACATCACTTCTGCAGTCGGCTGTTGTTGGCCGACAAAATTTGTGTGCAGTCTTTTGCAGTTTTCAACAGACACGACAGCCCTGGAAAAAAGACGGCCGATCATTCGGGCAGACGATCGGTACGTGTGTACGGGGCTTAAGATGGATTCCAGGAAGCAAACGCTACATGAATCATCTGCCCTTGCTCAAGATGGCTGCAGCTAGAAATGCTAGGGGGATGGTTTTCAAAGCAATTTCTCAACAACATAAAACATGGAGACATGAATAAAGTAATTTGCAGCATTTGCAGTGCTCAGATAAAGTTTAGTTTTGCTTATAATCAGGCAGACTGGATGGACCACTCTCTGCTGTCACTTTTCTAAAGCAGCTCGTTCCATCCCAGGTGCATTAACCACTTCTGAACCGGAAGGATTTGCCCCCTCAATAACCAGGCCATTTTTTTGCGATTCGGCACTGCGTTACTTTAACAGACAATTGCACGGTCGTGCGACGCTGTACCCAAATAAAATTTTAAAGTAACGCAGTGCCGTATCGCAAAAAATGGCCTGGTCATTAAGGGGGCAAATCCTTCCAGGGCTGAAGTGGTTAAAGGGACCCTGAATCAGCAAAGTGACAGACTCTATTTAAATCACTCCTGAGATGTAGAAAACGACGTTAAATAATCCATTCAGGAACGGCTGTACATTGGCTCCGGCTACACAAAGCACTTGGTTTCCTGATTAACAGCACGTAATAAAATTCTTTGTAATTGGCGCACAGGTGAACGCGGTGCGTGCTACTCCATTTCATAAAGGGAAGGTTTCCAGTATTTCATTACGTCTGTCGCTCTGTGAATTTATTGAGTGCCAAAAAGAAAAGAAAAAATCCCATACCTGCTGAATTCCAGCACAGCGCATCCGCAGAGATATTCGACCATTTTGTTCACATTAAAATTCATCTTCTTCCCCCCGCTGCTCGCCGGCTGGTCTTTGTTTGTTGAATAGGGATTGTTATTAAAATCTCCCGCACCCCCTGCCAGCCGGTGAAAAGAAGCGGTAATAATACGAATCATGGAGGCAATATAAAATTCCCCATCCGCGACCTTCGTCGTTAGTCTTCATTAGTTTTTCGCCAATTACTTTTGTCCTTCTATTGTGTAAAGGTCGAACGGACTCAGAGTTCATTAAGTCAACATACATTTAACTGTGAGGGTAATTTTTACTTTTCAGTCGATTTATGAGGAGCACTTGGCGGTGTGAATTATCTTCACCTCCTTCCGATTTCCTCTTAGCCGACGTTTTTTTTAAAAATAGCCAAGGACCTCATTCCGTTGACACACGCATGGCCTTTAAATAGTGTTCCTCCTCAGAATAAAAGGTTAAAAGTTGTTCCGTTCTACCTGAAGATTAATCCCATGCCCTCTTGAATCTCTTCAGTTTTAAAGGAGAACTCCGTCTGAGCAGCTACAGTATCTCAAAAAAGTGAGTACACCCCTCACATTTTTGTAAATAATTTATTATATCTTTTCATGTGACAACACTGAAGAAATGACACTTTGCTACAATGTAAAGTAGTGAGTGTACAGCTTGTATAACAGTGTAAATTTGCTGTCCCCTCAAAATAACACAACACACAGCCATTAATGTCTAAACCGCTGGCAACAAAAGTGAGTACACCCCTAAGTGAAAATGTCAAATTGGCCCAATTAGCCATTTTCCCTCCCCGGTGTCATGTGACTCGTTATTGTTACAAGGTCTCAGGTGTGAATGGGGAGCAGGTGTAGTAAATTTGGTGTTATCGCTCTCACTCTCTCATACTGGTCACTGGAAGTTCAACATGGCAAAGAACTCTCTGAGAATCTGAAAAAAAGAATTGTTGTGTAAATTTGCTGTCCCCTCAAAATAACTCAACACACAGCCATTAATGTCTAAACCGCTGGCAACAAAAGTGAGTACACCCCTAAGTGAAAATGTCCAAATCATGCCCAATGTGTCAATATTTTGTGTGGCCACCATTATATTCCAGCACTGCCTTAACCCTCTTGGGCATGGAGTTCACCAGAGCTTCACAGGTTGCCACTGGAGTCCTCTTCCACTCCTCCATGACGACATCACGAAGGTGGTGGATGTAAGAGACCTCGTGCTCCTCAACCTTCTGTTTTGAGGATGCTCAACAGATGCTCAATAGAGTTTAGGTCTGGAGACATGCTTGGCCAATCCATCACCTTTACCCTCAGTTTCTTTAGCAAGGCAGTGGTCGTCCTGGAGGTGTGTTTGGGGTCGTTATCATGTTGGAATACTGCCCTGCGGCCCAGTCTCTGAAGGGAGGGGATCATGCTCTGCTTCAGTATGTCACAGTACATGTTGGCATTCATGGTTCCCTCAATGAACTGTAGCTCCCCAGTGCTGGCAGCACTCATGCAGCCCCAGACCATGACACTCCCACCACCATGCTTGACTGTAGGCAAGACACACTTGTCTTTGTACTCCTCACCTGGTTGCCGCCACACACGCTTGACACCATCTGAACCAAATAAGTTTATCTTGGTCTCATCAGACCACAGGACATGGTTCCAGTAATCCATGTCCTTAGTCTGCTTGTCTTCAGCAAACTGCTTGTGGGCTTTCTTCTGCATCCTCTTTAGAAGAGGCTTCATTCTGGGATGACAGCCATGCAGACCAATTTAATGCAGTGTGCAGCGTATGATCTGAGCACTGACAGGCTGACCCCCACCCCTTCAACCTCTGCAGCAATGCTGGCAGCACTCATACATCTATTTCCCAAAAACACCCTCTGGATATGACGCTGAGTACGTGCACTAAACTTCTGTGGTCGACCATGGCGAGGCCTGTTCTGAGTGGAACCTGTCCTGTTAAACTGCTGTATGGTCTTGCCCACCGTGCTGCAACTCAGTTTCAGGGTCTTGCAATCTTCTTATAGCCTAGACCATCTTTATGTAGAACAAAAATTATTTTTCTCACATCCTCAGAGTTCTTTGCCATGAGGTGCCATGTTGAACTTCCAGTGACCAGTATGACAGAGTGAGAGCGATAACACCAAATTTAACACTGTAAAACGACAAACAAACACAAGGGCGCACCAGCCTTGTGCATTATCTTTTTAGCAGGTTTATTAAAATAATGGATTAAAAATACTCACAAACGAGTTCTTGATAAAAGGCACATCAAATAATGTAGATAGGAGAAATAACCGCGCTAAGGTAAACAAGAAAAATCAAAAAGCAGCGACTTCAAGTGCGACCACACCCTTAAATAACATATAGAAAAATAAGTCGCGCTGCGTGATGTGGGTAAACAAATAAATGTCCAAACAAATGAGTGTCCCAAATATCAACTTGAGTGACGTTGAAAACAGTGAGTAACTCCACGGTCTCTATAGGAAATGCGCTTACCAAATAGCCACTAAAAATCAACAAGATTCATGAGCCAAGATGTAGTCACAGATCTGGGAGATTGGAGTGATCAGAGTCCTCAACGGATGATGTTGATGGTGTACATAAAAGAAAAAACTTACATAGTGTGATTATCAAGTACCTTTGATAACGTCTTCTTGGATGAAACGCCGTCAGGTCGTGGCGTGCTGACGTCATCCCGGAAGTTATCCTAGGAACGGATGCGCTTTGCCGTCCGGCCGGTGGCTTCCCATCCTTCACGTTTTTATCTTCTTCGTTTGTAAGTGCTTTTCCTTTATTAATAAATCTGTTAAGATAGTATCACACTATTGGCGCTCTCTCTTTTTACTCTGGCTGGTGCATCACACTCTGGCACTGAGTTTACAGCAACATTATCAATGCCGTTTGGTCATGAAGCTATACCTATGATGGGAAGGCGTTAAGAGATCATACTGCACAGATATTTTATCGTCTGGTAAGAGGCTTGTAGTGCTATTTGAGTGACATTCTTGGCTTCTTGGTTCTTCTGGATTGACCTTGTCTGCTTATTTAATTGAAATTTTGGTAAGAGGCTTTGCAATTGGTGGTGGTTCCTTTTCTATCTTGTTCCCTGACACTGGGATATTCACTGACCACAATTTCATCTATCTGGTGAGCTGCTGCACAATTGATAAGGGATTTCCTTTGGTGGTGGAAATTTGATCATTATTTGTACGGCATCACACTATGTAAGTTTTTTCTTTTATGTACACCATCAACATCATCCGTTGAGGACTCTGATCACTCCAATCTCCCAGATCTGTGACTACATCTTGGCTCATGAATCTTGTTGATTTTTAGTGGCTATTTGGTAAGCGCATTTCCTATAGAGACCGTGGAGTTACTCACTGTTTTCAACGTCACTCAAGTTGATATTTGGGACACTCATTTGTTTGGACATTTATTTGTTTACCCACATCACGCAGCGCGACTCTGTGACTTTCTATATCTACATCAAATAATGTATAAGATCCTCAGCATCGAGATCGGTATTGGATCGTCCCCCGAAGCTGTGCAGGCTTACGCGTTTTGAGGCATAGCCTCTTCCTCAGAGCCCCCGATCTCGATGCTGAGGATCTTATACTTTGTTCGATGTGCCTTTTATCAAGAACTCGTTTGTGAGTATTTTTAATCCATTATTTTAATAAACCTGCTCAAAAGATAATGCACTAGGCTGGTGCGCCCTTGTGTTTGTTTTTCGTTTTACAGTGTTCCCAGACCACCCTGGTCTAGTGAGGGGCTGCAAGGCTGAAGCATTAGAAGGTTGCCGAGTTATCTGTTAAACTGGATAGAGGATTGCACCACTCACAGCGCAGGGAATAGGTGCTGAGCACCGACAGTGTACATACTTGCTTACCAAATTTAACACACCTGCTCCCCATTCACACCTGAGACCTTGTAACACTAACGAGTCACATGACACCAGGGAGGGAAAATAGCCAATTGGGTCCAATTTGGACATTTTCACTTAGGGGTGTACTCACTTTTGTTGCCAGAGGTTTAGACATTAATGGCTGTGTTGAGTTATTTTGAGGGGACAGCAAATTTACACTGTTATACAAGCTGTACACTCACTACTTTACATTGTAGCAAAGTGTCATTTCTTCAGTGTTGTCACATGAAAAGATATAATAAAATATTTACTAAAATGTGAGGGGTGTACTCACTTTTGTGAGATACTGTAACTAAGTCTACAGATGTAATATGTATGTGTGTGAAGTGTTTTATGTGCTAACTAATTAGCAACCTGCGTGGCTACACACCTAGACTATAACCGCTATGGAGCCAAGGGTTGGTAGACACCTGACCATCACACCTACAGTATTTGTGGTTGGCTTTTTGGACATTTCTTTCTAAGACCATGGGTATGATTATAGACACCCATTTGAGGCTTTACAGCCCTCCTGACCATCACACCTATAGTATATGAGGTGGGTTGTTGGACATCCAATTCTAAAACCATGGGCATGAATATGGAGAGTTGGAGACCCATCTGGCCCTTTATTTGCAGCTTTAACCACTTCAGCTCCGGAAGGTTTTACCCCCTTAATGACCAGGCCATTTTTTACGATACGGCACTGCGTTTGCGCTATGAACAAAAAAATAAAAATTTTTAAAAATCAAATTTTTTTTTCTTAATTTAGCCAAATATGTATCCCGCTACATATTTTTGGTATAAAAAAATTCCAATAAGTACATATTGATTGGTTTGTGCAAAAGTTATAGCATCTACAAACTATGGTATACATTTATGGACTTTTTTTTTTATTATTGTTTTTACTAGTAATGGCGGCAATCAGCGATTTTTAGCGGGACTGCGACATTGTGGCGGACAAATCTGACACTAAAGCCCCGTACACACGTACCGATCGTCGGCCGACCGATCGGCCGTCTTTTGTTCAGGTCTGTCGTGTCTGTTGAAAACTGCTAAAGACTGCACACGAATTTTGTCCACCAACAACAGCCGACTGCAGAAGTGATGTCACGTGATGGTTAACTTTCCGTGTCTTTTTTCTTTTCTGAGCATGCCCAGTCTTGCAAATCTGTTGTCTGTCGGCCGAAATCTGTACTGACTGGCGAACAATCGGCCGTTCTGGTGTCGGCATACAAAAATTTTAATGCTTGCACGACAGATTCTGTTCGGCCGAAAGTGCGCTGTCGGCTGTCGGAAGCATCATACTAACAAACTGAAAATCGGCCGATCGGTCGTCGGCCGAATCTTTTCGGCCGACAATCTGCACGTGTGTACGGGCCTTAAGTGACACTTTTTGGGGACCAGTGATACCAATACAGTGATAAAAAAAAAATACACTGTTACTTTATAATTAACATTGGCAAGGAAGGAGTTAACATCGGGCAAACAAGGGGTTAAGTGTGCTCCTAGGGAGTGCTTTCTAACTGTGGGGGGGGGTGGATGCACTACAGGAAAAGAGAGATCTGTGTTTCAGCTTAGAAGCACAAGATCTCTCTCTTCCTCTGTGACAGAATAGTGGTCTGCATTGTTTACATAGGCAGACCGCCATTCTGTCATTCCACCGAACGATCGGTGGGTCCCGGCGGCCATCCTGCTAAATTGCTCCTGCTGTATCCAATCACAGCTGGAGCAGCCCTCCGGCGGTGCGCGCACCCTGCCATCTCATGCACAAAATCACATACATGTTTGTGATTTTGAGAAGCCGGGCCACCCTGCTGCAGTATATATGCGGCAGGTGGTCTGGAAGTGGTTAAAGTCCTCCTGACTGTGATGTGGGCTTGTTGGATAGCCCATTCTAAAACCATTTGTATTAATAAATGAAACCCATCTGGCCCTCCATGTGAGGCTTTAAAGTCCTCCTGACCATTGCACCCACAGTATTTGAGGAGGGCTTGTTTGACACTCCATTCTAAAACCATGGGCATGAAGTTGGAGACCCATCAGGTCTCTGTTTGAGGCTTTAACCACTTTACCACCGGAGGATTTTGCTGTCTTACGTCCAGGCCACTTTTTGCGAATTGGCACTGTGCAACTTTAACTAATAATTGCACAGACGTGCGATGCTGTACCCAAATGAAATTGACGTCCTTTTTCTCCCACAAACAGAACTTTCTTTTGGTGGCATTTGATCACCTGTGCGATTTTTACTTTTTGCGCTATAAACAAAAAAAGAGCGAAAAATTTGAAAAAATAATATTTTTCACATTTTTTATATGAAATTCCCCCCAAAAAAATGTAAAAAAATCAAAATTTTTTATCATTTTTGGCCAATTTGTTTTCTGCTACATATTTTTGGTAAAAGAAATCGCAATAAGCGTATTTTGATTGGTTTGCGCAAAAGTTATTGCGTTTACTAACTAAGGGAAAGATTTGTGTAATTTTTGGTGTTTTTTTTTTTTAACGAGTAATGGCGGCGATCTGCGATTTTTTTTTTTTTCGGTACTGTGACATTGCGGCGGACAGATCGGACCCTTGACTGACATTTTTGACACTTTTGGGGGTACTAGTGACATTACTGCAGTAATCAGTGCTATAAATATGCACTGTTACTGTAAAAATGACACTGGCAGGGAAGGGGTTAATTTTATTGGAGAGGGAGGGGTTAATGTATGCCTGGTGCTTACTGACATGTGTGGGGGGAGGTGACTGAGTGACACAGGGACAGATCTAAGGTTCAGCTATGCTGAACCCTGCAATCTGACCCTGCCTGTCACTTAGGAGATCCGCCCGCTCTGTTTACACAAGCGGGCGGATCTCCGCACTCGATTCCCTGACGATCGGGGAAGAGCAGCGGTGATCGCCGCTACTCCTCCCCTGGCCCGACTCCCGCTGTGACTGAACACAGCGGGAGCGAGCCTCCGGCGGCGCGCCGCCCACAAGGGGAGGAGTCCAGCGACGTAGGTCTACGTCTGTGTTTCTCAACTCCGGTCCTCGGGGCACACTAACAGGCCAGATTTTAAGTATTACCTTGGGAAGATGCAGACTAGAATACTGCAATCACTGAGCAGCAAATGATATCACCTGTGATGTATTTCAGTTTTCTTGCAAACCTGGCCTGTTAGTGTGCCCTGAGGACCGGAGTTGAGAAACACAGACGTAGACCTACGTCGCTGGACTCCTCCCCTTGTGGGCGACGAGCAACATTGCCGCAGTAGCAGCAATGTGAGCGGGGGTAAAGCGGTTAAAGTCCTCCTGACCATCACACCTACAATATATGAGGTGAGCTTGTTGGATATCTCATTCTAAAACCATTTGTATTAATATAGAAACCCATCTGGCCCTTCCTTTGAAGCTTTAAATTCCTCCTCATCATTATACCTACAGTATTTGAGGTGGGCTTGTTTCACATTCCATTCTAAAACCATTGGCATGTATACAGAAACCAACTTGGCCCCCCATTTGAAGCGTTAAAATCCTCCTGACCATCAAACCTACAATATTTGAGGAGGGCTTGTTGGACATCCCATTTTAATACCATGGGCATGAATATACAGTGGGTACGGAAAGTATTCAGACCCCTTTAAATTTTTCACTCTTTGTTATATTGCAGCCATTTGCTAAAATCATTTAAGTTCATTCTTCTTCCTCATGAATGTACACATAGCACCCCATACTGACAGAAAAACACAGAATTGTTGACATTGTTGCAGATTTATTAAAAAAGAAAAACTGAAATATCACATGGTCCTAAGTATTCAGACCCTTTGCTGTGACACTCATATATTTAACTCAGGTGCTTTCCATTTCTTCTGATCATCCTTGAGATGGTTCTACATCTTCATTTGAGTCCAGCTGTGTTTGATTATACTGATTGGACTTGATTAGGAAAGCCACACACCTGTCTATATAAGACCTTCCAGATCACAATGCATGTCAGAGCAAATGAGAATCATGAGGTCAAAGGAACTGCCTGAAGAGCTCAGAGACAGAATTGTGGCAAGGCACAGATCTGGCCAAGGTTACAAAAAGATTTCTGCTGCACTTAAGGTTCCTAAGAGCACAGTGGCCTCCATAATCCTCAAATGGAAGACGTTTGGGACGACCAGAACCCTTCCTAGAGCTGGCCATCCGGCCAAACTGAGCTATCGGGGGAGAAGAGCCTTGGTGAGAGAGGTAAAGAAGAACCCAAAGATCACTGTGGCTGAGCTCCAGAGATGCAGTCAGGAGATGGGAGAAAGTTGTAGAAAGTCAACCATCACTGCAGCCCTCCACCAGTCGGGGCTTTATGGCAGAGTGGCCCGACGGAAGCCTCTCCTCAGTGTAAGACACATGAAAGCCCGCATGGAGTTTGCTAAAAAACACCTGAAGGACTCCAAGATGGTGAGAAATAAGATTCTCTGGTCTGATGAGACCAAAATAGAACTTTTTGGCCTTAATTCTAAGTGGTATGTGTGGAGAAAACCAGGCACTGCTCATCACCTGTCCAATACAGTCCCAACAGTGAAGCATGGTGGTGGCAGCATCATGCTGTGGGGGTGTTTTTCAGCTGCAGGGACAGGACGACTGGTTGCAATCGAGGGAAAGATGAATGCGGCCAAGTACAGGGATATCCTGGACAAAAACCTTCTCCAGAGTGCTCTGGACCTCAGACTGGGCCGAAGGTTTACCTTCCAACAAGACAATGACCCTAAGCACACAGCTAAAATAACGAAGGAGTGGCTTCACAACAACTCCGTGACTGTTCTTGAATGGCCCAGCCAGAGCCCTGACTTAAACCCAATTGAGCATCTCTGGAGAGACCTAAAAATGGCTGTCCACCAACGTTTACCATCCAACCTGACAGAACTGGAGAGGATCTGCAAGGAGGAATGGCAGAGGATCCCCAAATCCAGGTGTGAAAGACTTGTTGCATCTTTCCCAAAAAGACTCCTGGCTGTATTAGATCAAAAGGGGGCTTCTACTAAATAGTGAGCAAAGGGTCTGAATACTTAGGACCATGTGATATTTCAGTTTTTCTTTTTTAATAAATCTGCAACAATGTCAACAATTCTGTGTTTTTCTGTCAGTATGGGGTGCTATGTGTACATTCATGAGGAAGAAGAATGAACTTAAATGATTTTAGCAAATGGCTGCAATATAACAAAGAGTGAAAAATTTAAGGGGGTCTGAATACTTTCCGTACCCACTGTAGAGGCCCATCTGGTCGTCCATTTGAGGCTTTAAAATTCCCCCAGTCTTTTAGGAAGGCTTTCCAAAAGATTCAATAGTGAGTCTGTGGGTATGTGTGCCTATCTGTGAGGTCCAGTACTGATACTAAATGAGAAGACCTGGCTGGTAATCGGCTATTCATCTCAAAAGTGTTCAGTAGAGTTGAGGTCAGGGCTCAAGTTCCTCCACACCAAACTGGTCTTTATGGAGTTGGCCTTGTATGTACACAGGGCAAAGTCTTGCTGGAACAGAAAATGGTCTTCATCAAACTGTTGCCACAATGTTGTCTTTGTATGCTGTGCCCATTTACTGGAAACATCTGAACTCAATCATCTGGAGGGGTGTGCATATCATTTTAGCCATATAGTAGATGTGAGAGTCTGGTGACCTTTGGGCATAACAGCCTCAATTCACAAATCTTTAGTACAAACAATACAAATGCATTTTGAGGACCACACACTCCCTTCCATCAGGGCTGGGTGGAATGATAAATGGACTCAATAGTACTCCTAAGCAGAAGTCCTAGGCAAGCTTGTCACTTCTACTGTGAACACCAGCACCGACTGTTGTTTATAGCATCCTCTACCTGCAGGACTCATTTTGCCCAGAAGCTGTGGAGGAATGCGGCGTCGCACCGGAAGTGACGAGAGGGGCCGGTGCAGGCGCATTCTGGGAGAAGAAGACACGGAAGAGGACACAGAAGAGGATCGCGCTGGCTTCAGCTGCCCACAACAGAGATGGCAACGCTGGAGAAGAAATTTTAAAAGTGAGTATTTCATCTTGCAGGTAAGTGCGAACCGGGACAGATCAGAGGCTAGCCATTGTGGAATGAACTAGCCCTGACTGTCCCGGGGGTATGTTCATTGAAATTTTTTATTTGTGGCTGGAACTCTGCTTTAAGATGGCGCATCTTCAACATAAGCTAGGTAGCTGGTGGTGAATTTTGTCCTTAGAGCAGCTCTCCAGGTTACAAACTCCAATTTTCTTGGTTGCAAATCCTTTTAATATATATATATGAAGGTAGGATCATCTATGTTATTGTAGGCATAGATATATTTATTTGGTGGAGTGGCTTTATATTTGTTCAGGATATAAGAACTTGTTAAGCACTAGCAGATCCCCTCATAGAAAAACCATCCAGCTTTGTCCATCCATCCCAATGGTGAAAGTGACTGATCACCTACATCCTTCTGTGAAAACATTTTCTCTGCAATGATCGTGCCTGCACAGTACAACTCTATATGTCTGTGAAGGTTCTCATTTATCCAGGTCATGATATATCTAGTAGTATTTAATCACGTTCAATGGGACTTGTTCTGTAATGTTGAAGACGCTTAATAGCTTCTCCAACCACTTCTTCGGTTCTAATAAGTATCAGGACGATACCCTACCATTTGACAACCTAAATCCAATCACCATGGGCTGTGTCAAGGTAGATGTGGATTGTCCAAGAACAGGATGGGAGGGGTGACAGTTGTGGAACCCCCTGTTCAAGTTACATAATCAGATCCTTGATTTTAGTCTGCACAAGTGTTAGTCCTTTGAGTCACCTAGCTACAATCGAATCACCATGGGCTGTGTCAAGGTAGATTTGGATTGTCCAAGAACAGGATGGGAGGTGTGACAGTTGTGGAACCCCCTGTTCTAGTTACATAATCAGATCCTTGATGTCAATCTGCACAAGTGTTAGTCCTTTGGGTCACATAGCTAAATGTGTGAATTGCTGTAAAATTGCCAGAGTAGAGATGTTAAAGCCTAACTCCAGGTTATTTGCTACTTCCCTTCCCTGTCAGGAAAACTGTGCTCATGCTCGTGCTCAAAGAAATGCGCAGAGTGGTCCGTAGAACTCAACGCAGCATTTATGACCTTTTTTGATATAATTGTTCATACAGTGTGAGATAGTGGAGTGCTTGCGGCAATTAATTATTACCTGGTTGCTTGTAGGATTTACTGATTGCATTTAGGACCTTGCATGAATCTACAGGAGCATTAGCGTGCTGCTCGTGCTCATGAGCTTGAGTGTGCATGTTTGCATGGACTTTAATGCCCAGTGGCTTATTTAAAGCCCTACAGGACTGAGATGAGTGGCTGTCAGCTCCTTTGCCTGTAAACTGATCCTGAGTGTATATCTGTATCCCGGCCCAGCTTGTTGACTCTGCTTGCTCCCGAAGCCTTGTTGCTGACTCTGGCTTGTGACCCCGACCTTGCCTCCAGCCTCCTGTTCCGATACCTCCTCTGCTCAGCCGATACTGACCTTGTCCTGGCTCTGACTCCGCTCAGGTTTCCGATTCTGTACTCCTGATGCCCGGTAATTGCCAACTCCTGCCAGTCTGATCACGCACCCGAGATCCTGCATCTGCCAACTGCCAGCTTCCCATCTGCTACAAGATCTCCCGACCTGGATCTTCTACAGGCACCCATGCCACTCTGTACACTGTGAACCCATTCACCATCCCCAGGGGAAACAGGACAAGAGGTGTAAGGGAAGCCCTCTCATCAACCTGGCCTCAACCAGGTACATGACAATCCTGTTCCCAGAAACAAATAGCTGCTCAGCCATTCACAGGAAGCTTTGTATTTTTTATGAATGAATACAAGGCTTCCCATAATTGGCTGATGTTACATAGATTATGCAGAGCTGTGTTTTCCGGCAGCAGTACGGGGACTTCCTGTCCCATTCCTGGAACATAATTTAGTTGAACTGAGCGCTGCTCAGCTATTTAGGAAAACCTTGTACACATTCATAAAAATACAAGGCTTCCTGTGAATGGCTGAGCGGTGTTCGTCCTGACTTGATTTTGTCCTGGGAAGTGGGAATAGGGCTGGAAATCTCTGTACCGCTGCTGTATACTGTAGTTGATGCTAGATACAGTATATACAGCGCTGACAGTGGATGTATTTCTTGGAAAGCATTTGTTCGGGCCAGGTTGGCAAACTAACACACAACCTGGAGTTAGGCTTTAAGACTGTATTATATTTAGAAGACAGAAGGTGTTGAAGGTCCCACCCCTGTTCAGGTATGGTTGTTCTAGTTTGATGTGGGGTATCATCCCTTCCAGTTTGGAACTGAAGGAGCAGCTTGACGAGGTGGAGATTGTGACATCACCGTCCCTCCTCTCTACCTCTTCCTATCAGAGATCCCTAAATATTCATTAAAAATAAAAAATAAAAATACAAAGTATTCTATGTAACCATTCTCAACCAGGGTATCGTAGAACCCTAGGATTCCTGCAGAGGTAGCTAGGGGTTTCTTGGTGGCTGACTTAACACTTTTGATAGTGCCCGCATATTTCTAGGTCTAACACCACTTGGCGCAGCCAGCGACATAATGTTCTTTTTAGCAGTCTGTAAGGGTGGCATTTCAACCCCACCACTCTAAGGGGGGCATTCTTCCAAATCACCATCCATGTTAAGAGCATTCTCTAATAACCACCTAAGGATTAAACTTAGCAGAGGTTCCCTGAAAGCCTAAAATGATCCTGCCACGAAGGTTTTTTTCCGGGTACTTTCTGTTATAGGTTGACAATGTTCTCCTGCATTGTTACCCTGTCATATGGGTCTCCAGGCCATGCCGACACACATTGATACTCCCAATAAAGATGGTAGAGCTTGTAACTCAATTACGTTGGCAGAGCTTGTAATTTATCTTCCCTATCCATACATATTCAACCCACGCTGATCCAAATAGTAATCCATTTTATATATCTGGCCAGATTTTAAGCCCTGATGAAAGGCGAATGGTTTGTTCTATGAAACGCGTTGCTAGTTTATATGTGACCCATTAAGATGATTTGATTCCTTTACCATTTGATCTAGTCTTCTTTCATCTTGGTATTGCTTTGAGACACATATTGCACAGGCACAGCCCACCATTTTCACTATTCATCCTGCAACTTTCATTAAAAAAACCTTGATGATCCTGCCATAAAGGTCCTTTTGGTTTTTTCTTTTTTGGAAGGGTTTTGGTACTTCTTGTTATTGGGTCACAACGTTCTCCTGCATTGTCACCCTGTCACATAGGTCCCCAGGCTGTGCACTGAAACCCCCAATATTGATGGCAGAGCTTGTAACTCAATAACATTGGCAGAGCTTGTAACTTATTCTCTTGATCTATATATATATATATATATATATATATATATATATATATATATATAAATTCAACCCACGCAGATCCATATAGTAAGCCTGCTCTTGAGTCCATTCAAAGTTCACATTTCAAGCCCTGATGAATAGGGGGAGTGGTTTGTTCCCTAAAACGCGTTGCTAGTGTATATGTGACCCATTAAGGGGATTTGACTCTTTTACTATTTGGTCTGGCCCACTTTCAGTTTGTTCTGAATGACTACAATTATTATCACAATTACTAAGTGCTTGAGAAAGGGTGTTTAAGTGAATGGCAGCAATGTTGAACAAGCGCCCCCTTGTGGTCAGTGTGCAGACAGGAACCCAAGAAGAACTTGGAAAAGTGCTGCTATCACATCATTAGATCTGGCAACTACAGTGATTTCCAGCTGCCCCAGTGGCCTATCGGGTAAGACATTTAAATATTGTGCGAATCTGAACCAATGTAAGCATTCAATCCAGATAATTCTTGCTTGAAGCTGAACACATTTCTATTTATACAGTATATAAAGAGCCTGTACAAGCACTATCAGATCCCCTCATACAATAAACATCCAGCTCCGTCCATCCAATCCTTTGTGAAAGTGACTGATCAGCAATGAGATCTTGGCTCGGTAACAGGACAGCCTAACAGAGCACTTCATCATCTCGCCGAGATCGCAGATAAAAGGGGTGAGCTCTACATGCCGAGCTGACACATCCTCAACCACAATTAACTGCTACTGCAAAACCATAATTAAAGGTCCCGGCGCCATCTGCCTCCCTCATCTCAATCTTTATATCCCAACTGACACCCCAATTCCATCTCCCGACTACAGACAATATTAAGACTTGTCACTCAAAGCCGCTCATTTCCACCCAGTCTGGACCCAATATTCCGCACCCCCCACCACCACCACCGCCTCTCCCAAAGTCATACAGAATTTCTGTTTGGCTCTGGATGTTTTAATAAGCTTTCATGTGTCAGTCTTCAGATCTGACTCTATGGAATACACAAGGCTGAGAGATGGATGCGTAAGTGGAAGAGAAGAAAGCACAAATTGGATTGCCGGGACCGGAGGGATCTCATATTAAAGACGACAGGTAGTTTTAAAAAAAAATAAAAGGAAGAATATGTGGAGTTGGTAGCTCGCGTTGCAAAGATGACATTGATGAAGTGCACAGCCCATCACTTGCTATTTGATGATGTCATTAGGGTCCCTTGTTGGAAGTAACAATCTTATTACGGCCACTTGTCTAGCTGATCCTGTACATAATTAGAAAATTTCCCGCACCCTTCTTTTGGTATAAAGCTTCTCCCGTCTTTGATGCATTTTTTTTTGCACAGATCAAGGATTGAGCCTTCAATCTGTAGACATGGACGTAATTGGTCATGGGCTCGGTGCTTGTCATCCACTCATGTATGATGGGAAGGCTTTAAAAATTCAGAGAGTGTTGCATTGTGTGACGTTACAATGTATCTTGCGCTTGCTTCTGTTATTTCTTCTATTTGATCTCCTGGCATTTGAAAAGTGGTGATGTTGGTTGTATTAGAGACGTTATTGCAAACGTATTTTGGCTTAAATGAGAAGTACAGCCAAAGCTCGTTTCGCTGTACTTCTCCTGTGGATCACAGGAGTGCAGTTCTGTACTCCTGTGACCCCTTTTCAGCAGACAGCGGGCTGAAGCCCGCTATTGGCTGACATCACAGAGCCGGTCCAAGCTGGGGAAAGATTGCAACAATATGGTCAGGATCTGCCCACATGCCTGGACCAGCACCCGACTCAGCCTCTCAGCAGGCGGCTCAGAGCCTGAGCTTGCCCCTCCCGCCCCCTCCACAGTCCAGCAGTCAGAGAAGACAGCGGGGAATGACACTCACCAGATCTCTGCTCACGAAGCTCTGAGAACTGAGTGATCAGTGGTGTTTGATCGCTCAGTTCTCACCCTTAGAGCCAGTGGGGGACCGATGCTGCATCCACCTAGGTAAATATGGTTCTTGAAAAAAAAAATCCCGAACTTCTCTTTTAAATATTTTATTAATTAGAGGGTTTTTTTTTTATAGCACGGAAAGTTTTATATATTGTACTTTCACATCAGTCCTTGTCCTCAAAAAGCTTACAATATAAGGCAGTGGTCTCCAAACTGTGGCCTGCGGGCCAGATGTGGCTCTTTGCTTGCCTTTATGTGGCACTTGTGGCATTATTCCTCTCACTGATATGAGGCACTATTTATCCCACTGACACCAACAGTGAGGCACCATTGCTCCCACTGACACCAAGAATGGGGCACTATTCCTCCTACTCAGTGTTTTAAGTGGGCCGGTATGCACTGGTACTCAGTACCGCCACGTCCAAATATGGCTCTTGAGCATACCGCCACCTCTCCGTGCGCCTTAGCGTACCAGTACAGTCATTTTGGACATCTGCGCCCTCAATTGCCCCCCAAGAATATTTCCCACTCCAGAGCCAGACCAGTCACCACCAGTGAGTCCCCCTGCTCCGGAGTCCCAGCCCAGGCCAGGGGGGGGGGGGTGCTCTGTGGGGACCCTGATGTGGGATGGGGGGGAATTTATAGGCTATAATAGAGTGCCGGCACCTCTTTTGGGCCACTTAAAGCACTGCTCCTACTAATACAAATGATGAGGCACATTTCCTCCCACTGACACCAATGATGAGGTACCATTTCTACCACCAATATCAATTATGGGACACTATTTCCCCTCCTACTGGCCACAAGCGCTATGTAATTTAATTTAATACCACTGGACACCAAGCCTGAGGCATTATTTACATTGTCTCAGGGGCATTTTCTACAGTTCAGCCCCCCCTAATGTCTGAAGGACAGTAAACTGGCCCTTTGTTTAGAAAGTTTGGAGACCCCTGTTTTAAGGCAAACCTGAGCATTTTATGGGCCCCTGGGCCACATGGCCCTTTGGCTTTCCCTGTCTGACCCGTGTGAGGTCAATTGGAAATTAGAAATCCCTGTACCCAGATTGACCCCGTATCTAGATTCACCATTGTTCTTCTGCCCTCATTGGTCCACTATACACCAAGATGGGGGCAATCGCACTTTTATCCTTTGCGAGCAGCTTTGGCCATGAAGGACCTGGAGTGACTGAGGCAAGCCAAAGGAGGTACACCACCAGGATATGATGTGGATGAGGGTATGTTGGGGGGTTGTTGCCAGGTTTGGCTATCCACCTCACAGGTAGGAGCAGAGCCTACTCCCCCACTAGTCTGCCTTAACCTTCACCTTGCAGCGGAAGTGATGTCAGCTGTCAGTGGCATGTATAACAGTGGAGGAATAACATAAATACCTTCATGGGGTTCCCATAGATAGGCTGATCTGCTGACTATAAACAAACAAAAAATGTCCTGACGCTAATCCATTGGACTTCCTCCTATAGGGTCGTAGTACCAAAAAGCTTTATGGCATGGAGATGGAAACAAATAGTGATGTGACACCTGAGGCTGCCGAATCCCTGACACAGGATCATGTGTGGATTATGGAATTTGCTGGAAGGAGGGATGGTGCGCTACAGTGTAATAAATAGCCATGTCCCATAGGTCAAGACACTAAAAGTAAGTGTTAGCAAAAGGGTATCATGGAAGTTTATTGATAATAATAGGGGTTAAAAACAAACCGGTCCTGAAGTCTTCGGCATCACTTAGGGTGCTGTGGGGGTCCCACACCTTGGAATCACTTATTGCCATCCTGCTCCGTGATTCCAAGGTGTGGGACCCCCACAGCACCCTAAGTGATGCCGAAGACTTTAATATCAATAAACTTCCATGATACCCTTTTGCTAACACTTACTTTTAGTGTCTTGACCTATGGGACATGGCTATTTATTACACTGTAGCGCGCCATCCCTCCTGATCTGCTGTATGTTTGGCTTAAGGAGGTGCTAGCTTAACATATTTAATATGACCCTCCACAACAGTCCCAGTTTGTCATGTGGCCCCTTGGAAAAATTATTTGCCCACCCCTGACTTAAGGTTCTTACCTCACATACTTGGGCCAATTGAGACCCACCAGCATGTCCTTGGTGTACTAAAGGAAACCCACACAGAAAGAACACCCAAACTCTATGCAGGAAGCTTACTGGTTGGGATTTCAGCCAAGGATTCTAGAAATGCAAGGCTGAAACACTTGGCCACTGTGCTACCCGCAGATATATTGTACAAGAATGGACGAATACCCAATAATGCTGCCCATATACAGCAAATTTCTAGTAATTGCAAAATAGATTGATTAGATGAAGCTAACCAACCACCATCAATGCCATGTAGACCTGCACCTGTAGATCCTCGGGTACATATATGGAACATCTCTTGGTTGCCCTCTCTTTTTGTCTTGGGACAGCAGAAAGTAATAGGAAATCTAAACATTTTACGGGGGTAACTAATAGAGGAATAAAATGGAAATCTGCCAGTAGGAACACCTGTTGTGGTTACAACTAAGAGGGGGTTTCCATCTCTTTATAAACATTTATTTTCTCTTCTTGTTTTTCAGGGGCAGAAAATGAAGGGAAATCTTCTCTTCTCTGTGACATGGGCATAAAAAAATACCCATACGCTATATAAAAAAAAAAAGTTTTAGTTGGAGATATAATATTATCTTTAAAAACATTCCGCCATTTTTTCAATAAAAAGTTATCCTTGAGCTCCAGCCAGTGACTTTACCAAGGCTAAGATGAATGAATCAGTCTGCTGCAGGCAGGAAGAAGCATTTCCTTAGTCTCCTTACCCTTGGTGATCAGACTCCAGGCATGTTGCCTCCCATCCACGTGGGTGATGTCATGGCGCTCTCTAGTATTGGTAGGTAGTACCGGTATAAGGAAGGGGGATGCAAAGGAGGAGGGAGTGTGGAGCAACGGAGTAAGGGATCCAATAGGTGATAGGGGGCCACGTTCGGCGGCTGCCAACTGGAGCAAGGAGGGTCTCTGAGGGATAGAAAGCAGGTGAGAGCGGCACCGGCTTAGTGTAGCAAAAATGTATTAATTCAAAATTGAATGTAGCAACTTACTCTGAAGGAAAGGTTAAGCAGGTACAGTGGGTATGGCTAGATTCAATTTTGCATTAATACATTTTTGCTACACTAAGCCGGCGCCGCTCTCTCCTGCTTTCTATGCCTCCCATCCACCCCTCCTCTCCTCTGCTGCAGAAATCTGGAATTTTTTTTTTTTTGTCCTTTGTTTCGTTTTGTTTTTTAGTAAAAAAAAGCTTGAACAACCCCCCCCCCCTCCATGCACGTCATTCGTCTAGGCAAATGACGTGCACTTTGCCCTCATTGCCTCCTGGCATCTCATAACCCAGGGAGCCTAGTCCTTTATTGGGAAAGGAGGAGGGGGTGGGGCCAGGGGGTGCGCCATCAGAAGAGCCGGCAGCTTACCAATGACGTCACAGAAGAAGATGGTGGCGTGAGACCAAGGGGGGGCAGAGAAAAAATCCGATCACAGCAGGATCCGCTGGGTGCAGGGGAGGACTGGGCCAGGAGGCAGGGGGGCAATTGCCCCCCGGGATGCTCTGATGCCTGTAAAAAGGCTGCACTGCTTCTGCCACAGACATTCCTAAACGATTTCTGGTGAAGAGAAGTAAAAAGTCCCCACCGCGGACCTGTGTGGGATGAAGACTAGGACAGAGTGCAGGCCTCCCCCCTAACATGGATGGTGTAAGCTGTGTCTGAGCTGAGGCCGTTTCCATGCCCCACTGGAGACTCTCCTCCCCTGGCCAGTCCCAACCGAGCTGTCCCAGCTCCACCCTGGTGGCAAATTTAGGAACCTGGATTTGGCCAGTGAGTAGAGAGTACCTGGAGCAGAGCTTCAGACTGGAATGGGGGTCAGGAGGAGGCACCATGGGCCTCTGATTTGTACATGCCCCCTGGGCCAAAAGTTGTCAGTCAGACCCTGGCTGGGGGGGGTAAGTCCACTAAATGTGCAGGACCTGCAACCAGGCAAGTGGGGGGGGGGGGAGCTTAAAGTTGCGCTTTAAGGTGAGAGGTAGCAGCAGGGACTGATTTGTGTCCAGCATTTGTAAACCAGCCATGACCTGCACAAGCACGAGGATTTACATGATTATATACCCTCTGGCAACCCCCTAAATAATAAGGGTTGTCATTTTTTTTTTCTAAAATAAAATTGGAGTTATATCCTGTTACAAATTAAATTTAAATGGGTAGACCTGGCCCCATGGTTTGCCAAGTTTCCAAACTGAGCTTCAAAAGTCCCTCGGTGACGGCACAATTGGGCACATGCAGTCACCGCACCAGCAGATTATCTATCTCTGCTGGATCCTAACGGAGCAGACAGAAGTTGGGAGGGGGAGGGGCAGCGGAGGGAGACAAGTTTATAAATAGGATTGTTCTCATTGTACGGATTTACAGGAATATTTTCCTACAGCAGTTTAATTCATTCATATGCAAATTAGGGCAAATCAAAAGCCATCTCTGTGCGTTTCCCGTGAACACAGACAAAGGAATCGCGATATGTGACCTGTATACCGATGGAATTCCAACGGCCCCCCGATTGTTTTTATCGCCACTAAACTAAGCAGACAATTAGGTGCGACGCACGAAGAATGCGATTTTCCAGGTTTGTTAATGACTGTGTGTCAACTTTCATGGCGGGGTGCGGCAGACTGACGGGGGTCTCACCGGCTAAGAAGAAGCGGAATGGTAATGGTGTCAGGATCAGAGATGGAATTCACTTCTTTACCTTCAGTGGGGTGAACTTTATCCAGATTGGTTCCAGTTCACCTCATCTAACATAATGGGGGACTAATGAGAGAAAATTGGCATTCTGACCGCAGTCAGGACAACGCGCCACCCAAAAGAGACTTCACAAAAGACGTATTCACCGCCCTCAGAGTCGGAGTGGAAATTCACGGGAACTCCCACCTGGGAGGAAGGGATTCACTGTTGAGGATGAAGATCTCTTTCTGATGAACTTTATACAGTCACCAACTTTATTGAAGAGTCTTTTCCTGGAAGAAGGAAGTCCTAATTGCTGCACTCCGCAGAAATCAGATGGCCATAAAGGTAAAAAACAGCCTCAGCCTAGCTCTGTCTGGGCCACGCCCCTCTCCGACGCATTTCACACCATGCCCACCTCCAAGGCAAAACGCGACGAAGCAGGCGTGGCCTGGACAGAGCTGGGTTGAGGCAGCTTTTAGCCTAGATTCACACTGCCGTGATGGGAAAGTTGCGCAACCTCATTGCAGCTTGCTTGCAACTTAACTTTACAAGTTAAAAACAGTATTTTTTGCTAAAAAATTACTTAAAACCCCCAAACATATATATATATATTTATTAATGAGTTTGCAAAGACTCTGGAGAATAAAATGGCGGTTATGGCTATTAAAATCAGTATTTTTTTGCTAGAAAATTACTTAAAACCCCCAAACCGGCAGTGTGATCCGAGCCTTACCCGTATGACCATCGGGCTTCTCCGGAGTGCAGCGATAGGGACTTCCTTCTTCCGATAGGGACAAGCTCCTTTCCCTAAACTGGCACCAGGGTTGCCAGCCTCCCATGGCAGTTTTTTTTACTAACAAAACATGGGAAATTTACTGACGGAACACATTTTTTACTAACAGCCTGAAAAAAATTGACAGAACTCCTATTGAAAACAGACAGTCAATAGCTAACACTATATGGAAATACAGGAAACCTGCATAACAAATAATAAGCCTAATTTACATTTAAAAAGTCAACACCGCATGAAAAATTCTCACCCCCCTGATATTTACTGACAGTTGTAAAAATCAAAATTGTCCATAAATTTACTGACAGTCGGCAACCCTGGCTGGCACCCACAGTGTGAATCCACCAGACCAGGATGCAGGGAGCTGAGCGGCCATCAAAAACTTGTTTCGGGTTCACAGAGTCTTTCCCTGTCTAAATACATCCCTGACATCACAATATACTGCAACAGTATCATTCTTCATAAAGGCTCCATCTAAAAAAGTCGGTGAGTTTGCCTAGGCTGAGGTGATGTCATCGGTCAGCTAACACAAATAACCACTTTACCACCGGAGGATTTTGCTGTCTTACGTCCAGGCCACTTTTTGCGATTTGGCGCTGTGCAACTTTAATTGACAATTGCGCGGTCATTCAACGCTGTACCCAAACAAAATTTACGTCCTTTTTTCCCCACAAACAGAGCTTTCTTTTGGTGGTATTTGATCATCTCTGCGATTTTTATTTTTTGTGATATTAATAAAAAAAATGCGACAATTTTGAAAAAATAACAATATTTTTTTACTTTGACAGTTAAAAAATATCCAATATATTCAATTTTTGTCTTATATTTAGGCCAAAATGTATTTAGCTACATTGCTTTGACAAAAAAATTCTCAATGAGCGTATTTTTAACCGCTTTAAGACCGGAAGATTTTACCCCATTCCTGACCAGGCCATATTTTGCGATTCGGCACTGCGTTAATTTAACGGAAAATTGCGCGGTCGTGCGACGCTGTACCCAAATTAAATGGACATCCTTTTTTTCCCCACAAATAGAGCTTTCTTTTGGTGGTATTTGATCACCTGTGCGATTTTTACTATAAACAAAAAAATAGCGACAATTTTTAAAAAATAATATTTTTCACATTTTTTTATATGAAATTCCCCCCCAAAAAAAAAAAAAGTCAAAATTTTTTATCATTTTAGGCCAATTTGTTTTCTGCTACATATTTTTGGTAAAAATAAAATCGCAATAAGCGTATTTTGATTGGTTTGCGCAAAAGTTATTGCGTTTACTAACTACGGGAAAGATTTATGTCATTTTTTGTTTTTTTATTTAACGAGTAATGGCGGCGATCTGCGATTTTTTTTGCGGGACTGCGACATTGCGGCGGACAGATCGGACCCCTGACTGACATTTTTGGGGGTACCAGTGACATTACTACAGTAATCAGTGCTATACATATGCACTGTTACTGTAAAAATGACACTGGCAGGGAAGGGGTTAATTTTTATTGCAGAGGGAGGGGTTAATGTATGCCTGGTGTTTACTGACTGAGAGGGGAATGTCTGGTGACGTAGGTCTACGTCGCCAGACGATAACGAGCCACTTTGCCGCAGTAGCAGCACAGTGAGCAGACGTAAAGTGGTTAAAAAGTCAACACCGCATGACAAATTCTCACCCCCCTGATATTTACTGACATTTGTAAAAATCAAAACTGTCCATAAATTTACTGAATTTAGGCTCCATCTAAAAAAGTCGGTGAGTTTGCCTAGGCTGAGGTGATGTCATCGGTCAGCTAACACAATTAAACACAATTTAACCACTTGCCGACCGCTCGCGTTGACTGTACTGCGGCAAAGTGGTTAGCTATCGTCCAGCGACGTAGACCTACGTCGCTGGACTCCTCCCCTTGTGGGCGGCACGCGCGCGCCACCGGAGGCTCGCTCCCGCTGTATTCAGTCACAGCGGGAGTCGGGCCAGGGGAGGAGCGGCGGTTATCACCGCTGCTCTTCCCCGATCGTCGGGGAATCGAGTGTGGAGATCCGCCCGCTTGTGTAAACAAAGCGGGCGGATCTCCTAAGTGACAGACAGTGACAGATTGCAGGATTCAGCATAGCTGGACATCCGATCTGTCCCTGTGTCACTCAGTCACCTCCCCCCACACACGTTAGTAAGCACCAGGCATACATTAACCCCTCCCTCTCCAATAAAATTAACCCCTTCCCTGCCAGTGTCATTTTTACAGTAACAGTGCATATTTATAGCACTGATTAGTGTTTAGTATTAGTGTCACTGGTCCCCCCAAAAGTGTCAAAAATGTCAGTCAAGGGTCCGATCTGTCCGCCGCAATGTTGCAGTACCGCAAAAAAAAAAATCGCAGATCGCCGCCATTACTCGTTAAAAAAAAACCAACAAAAATGACAAAAAATCTTTCCCTTAGTTAGTAAACGCAATAACTTTTGCGCAAACCAATCAAAATACGCTTTTTGCAATTTTTTTTTTACCAAACATAGGTAGTATGCTACAAATTGGCCTAAAATGTTAAAAAAATTTGATTTTTACATTTTTTTTTTTGGGAATTTCATATAAAAAAAATGTGAAAAATATTGTTATTTTTGCAAAATTGACGCTTTTTTTTGTTTATAGCGCATGATCAAAAAATTGCACAGGTGATCAAACACCACCAAAAGAAAGCTCTGTTTGTGGGGGAAAAAAGGACGTCAAATTCGTTTAGGTACAGCGTCGCACGACCGCGCAATTGTCAGTTAAAGTAACGCAGTGCCGAATCGCAAAATAGGCCCTGGTCAGGAAGGGGGTAAAATCTTCTGGGGCTTAAGTGGTTAAGAAAAAACAATATAGTGTATACAATTATGATACAAATCATATTGTAATTGAATTATTTTAAAAATGACCTTTCCTTTTCGATTTGCAGCCGCTGTAATTTTATGAAAATGCAATACAATATGGCCGGCTGGAGCTGTTCTGTACACAGAATGTATACTGACCACACCCCCAGAAACATCATTTCCTGCTTGTGTGATTGGCTCACCAATTTTCCCAGAAGTCTGCCTAAAATACAAGTCAGATTTCTGGCATCCCCTGCAATAAAAAACTCATTTTTGGCGAGATACTCCCAATAGGAACACGTCTAAAGGGATGCGGGCCCAGCAGATTTCCTCACTAGAGCCCTGCAGCTGCCACAGCTGATAGATAATGATAAAACCACTCCCATTAGACCCACTCGGCATAGAGGAACGAACAATGATTTCTTCAGAATAACAAAAGGTAGAAATCTGCAACAAAGTTTGTTATAATCCCTGCAATGTACAGAGATCACCCAGAGGGGAATGTTTTCTTTCTCAACAAAGTGGAGTTACGCTTTAACAAACCAAAAGGGATTATATAGGAGAAGTTCAATCCTCGGGATTTCCATACTCTTTGATAACCTGCGACAAATAAGTAATGGCGCAGCGATTACCGACACCAATTCCAACTGTCACTTCCGCTGAAGAGAAATATTCATTTGTTAGAGAAAAATAAACGCAATTACGTAGCAAACGAGTATTTAAGCATTTCTTCAACCGTGATGGATGGCACTTACTGGCAGCGTCAATGCTCTATCGACGTTCCAGCTTCTGTTTGAGCCGGGATTACGCGGCACGTGCCAATTTTCCCGGCATTAGGCCCCTGTGATCTCTTTTAATGCGTCTGCACAAAGACCAATAACCACCTGACCGGTGCTGGGCCGGGCGCCTGGAAAATAGATTTATAGATGAAATTTTCTGGACGGTGACAAGAGAGGTAATTTTGTTTCGGGAGAAGCTAAAGTAGGGTCACCGGTGAGGTGCGGTGCTGCGCCGCAGAGCCTTTCGTGAGGGTCAAAGACTGGAATCCAACGCTACTTCTGCTGATGGAAAATGTTACATGGTTTCAAGGAAGACTCCGCCTTGCACTTGCGTTTTTTTACTTATCCCACTCCAATAGGTTTTCCGTTCGCTTTGATATAATTTTCTATTTTTTTTTGTTATTATATTATATTATTATTATTATTATTATAAAATAATATTATATAATTTATAACATATGATTAATATTTACTTACTGTGGAAACTTCACACTGCAACTTGGATTCTGTGCCTCTCTACTCTTCCTCCAGACTCTGGGACCTTCATTTCCAAATTAAATGCAAAATTTTCCACAGTGAGTGATGATTTGGGGAGCCATGTCATCTGCTGGTGTTGGTCCACTGTGTTTTATCAAGTCCAAAGTCAACGCAGTGAAATTCTAGAGCATGTCATGCTTCCCTCTGCTGACCAGCTTTATGGAGATGCTGATTTCATTTTCCAACAGGACCTGGCACCGCCCACACTGCCAAAACTACCAATACCTGGTCACATGATCATGGGATCACTGTGCTTGATTGGCCAGCAAATCTGCCTGACCTAAATCCCATAGAGAATCTGTGGGCAGGGCCGCTGATAAGGCAATGCAGCCAACCCTCCTGTACTGGGCCCGGTGTTCTATCAGAAAACCCTACCCCATCAGATTACCCTACCTACGTCATTTCCGGGCAGGTTCGTCATGCACCAGCTGTAGCCGCGTCACACGCCCTACTGCGCATGCATGGAATAGGTAGGGAATTTTGATAACATCGTAAGGGGTGAGGCACAAGTCCTACTGCGCATGAGCGTGCGCATGCGCACCACAGGATCGGGCAGCGGCATCTCTTATAACAAACATATAACAAACATACATCCGATCTCCATGGCACACACTGCGCCAAGCCGACAATGGGACAATCCTATTCCCTACCCACATGCGCACGACCACTGTCTCATTGTCGGGTCGGGGCAGTGTGGGGCATGGAGATCGGATTGTCGGGTCGGTGCAGTGTCGGCTCGGCACACTGTGGGCCATGGAGATCGGATGGATGTTTGTTATAAGAGATGCCACTGCCCGACCCGTTGGTGCGCATGCGCCGCCGCATGCACACTAGCAATTTTGCCTGACCCCTTACGATGTTATCAAAATTCCCTACCTATTCTGCACATGCCCAATAGGACGTGTGACACAGCTACAAGCTGCTGCATGACGAATCCACAGCTGATCTCAACTGGAAATGACGTAGGTAGGGAAATCTGATAGAACACCGGACCCCATTAGTTCAAAAGGGAAAGTTTGCTGAGCCCCCAAAATGCGTTGGATGTTTTCTGTTATCTTGTGACCCAATATCATCATTTAAAAATGTTGGACTCTGACCTTTTATTTGGTATTCTAATATAGGAGGGAGGGTAGTTCTAAATTACCTGTGGCTGTTTCTCCTGAAGAAGCCTAACGGGCGAAACATGTTGGGAGTGCCACCCTCATTACCGCTGTAATATTTAAGGATAATGAGAATGTTACTAAAATGTTTCTAGAATGGAATTTTTAAATTTTGTAACCGAATAAACTTTTTTCTTCTTTTAATTATGTTGTAAGTTGGTTTACTACCACCTTAAAAGTCCTACCTTTGTTTCCTCTGTGGTTCTATTTCCTTGATAGGGGGATGTGGTGCTAACAAAAAGGTATCAATTACCCACACTACTGATCAAGAATGACTAGGGGGAGGTCCATGACACCGTGTACTTGCAGGAAGTAGAATAAACAATGATAAGCATCATTGACTTAGTAAGACTGGGGACATCTAGTGGCAGAAAGGAATTACTACAGAGAGGAGGTAAGAACGGCTGCCAGAAAAACCTCCCCTCTAACCAAAACATAATAAAAAAAAGGTTTTAGCTTGCATTTGGATTTACCTTTTCTGCTCTAGACACTCAGAAGTAAAAATTCCACTCTTCCCAGCCACACGTGCCTCCTTCAGGAGCCGAGCCTTCCTAATCCTGACATTGAACCTCTCTCTGTAGCTGCCTCATGCCTCCATTGTCATCACGCAGTCAGACATGGCCATCCGTTGAACGTCATGTCAGATAAAATCAGGGGACGCCGGAAAAGCTGTGTCAGGGTGACACAATGCTTGACATGTCACTCTCCAGTCTAAAATATAAACGTTCCCTCCCCCACATGGCTATGAACTGACATGAAGACCCCAACAATCTTCCCCTGAAAGCAGAATAATATTCCCGCGATCATTCCTCCTTCACTCGCAGCAACGGACGCCCCATTAACGGCTGCTGCTCGCCTGTCGCCTATGGTGGAAGTAGCCCAGGAGCCTATATACGCTCTTTAGCTTGCGACCATGCGTGAAATACGCCTCGTATCGCGGTCCTCCCCTGCAGGAATTAAGACATCTTCGGCATCGTATCAAATTTCCATTTCTCCGGAGACTTCTATGACAGAGGCAGGGAAAGATCAAAGGATACTTTTTTTTTTTTTTTCCCAGCCACCTAATGCATTTCATTGCCTCCGCCGCAATGACTCTGTAATGGGATTTACACCAAATTGATGGGTAGAGGGCCCCAGGTACGCACGGCGCGCCACTCTCGTGAGAACAGTTAAACAAACCGCGGGGTCAGGAGCCAGAATAATGGACGAGAAGTCAGACAAAAGTATTTTCCTTCCTAGATTATATCCATTCCAAACCCTCTGGGACTTCGGCTGGGCTGTACGAGGGAGAGAAAGAAATAATGTTTACATTAAACAGAGATACGTGCGGGTGAGAGGTCCGCACAGTCAGTGCGGCGCTCATATATTGCTTTTATAAAAATAGATAACCAACGGCATTTGTGAAATTTCACTGGAGACACTACTAACCCATATAAATACACACACATCTATTACATGGAGCACTGCATGTGGTTAGCGGCAAAATCGTAGTTATTTAAAGTCCAAAGCAGCCGAAAAACATTAGTGGCCTAATAAAAGGCCAAATAGCTATATTAGCTTTCGCTGCAACATTCACCATCAATTCAGAGGTTATCCCTTCAATACTTTATTTCTGCCACTAGATGTCCTCAGTCTGATGGCTAGTATCTTTTAACCCACTTCCTCTAAGCTCAGGTCATCCCGGACAAGCCCCCAACCTATGACTGGACAATGAAAGGAGATACGTGCGGGTGAGAGGTCTGTGCAGTCGGTGCGGCGCTCATATAATGCATTATAAAAATAGATATCCAATGGTATTTGTGAAATTTCACTGGAGACACTACTAACCCATATAAATACACACACATCTATTACATGGGAACACTGCATGTGGTTAGCCGCAAAATCCTAGTTATTTAAAGCCAAAAGCAGCCGAAATAAATTAGTGGCCTAATAAAAGGCCAAATAGCTATATTAGCTTTCGCTGCAACATTCACCTTCAATTCAGAGGTTATCCCTTCAATACTTTTTTTCTGCCACTAGATGTCCTCAGTCTGATGGCCAGTATCGACCCACTTCCACTAAGCTCAGGTCATCCTGGACCAGCCCCTAACCTATAACAGGACGATGAAAGGAGATACTTGTGGGTGAGAGGTCCACGCAGTCAATGCGGCGCTCATATATTGCATTAAAATAATAGATATCCAATGGTATTTGTGAAATTTCACTGGAGACACTACTAGCCCATATAAATACACACACGTCTATTACATGGAACACTGCATGTGGTTAGCGGCAAAAGCTTAGTTATTTAAAGCCCAAAACCGCCCAAAAAAATGAGTAGCCTATTAAATGGCAAAATAGCTATATCAGCTTTCGCTGCAACATTCACCTTCAATTCAGAGGTTATCCCTTCAATACTTTATTTCTGACACTAGATGTCCTCAGTCTGATGGCCAGTATCGTTCAACCCACTTCCTCTAAGCTCAGGTCATCCCGGACCAGCCCCCAACCTATGACTGGACAATAAAAGGAGATATGTGTGGGTGAGAGGTCCACGCAGTAAGTGCGGCGCTCATATATTGCATTAAAAAAATAGATATTTAACGGCATTTGTTTAGTTTCACTGGAGACACTACTAACCCATATAAATACACACACATCTATCACACGGAACACTGCATGTGGTTATCGGGAAAAGCTTAGTTATTTAATGCCCAAAAAAAAATGAGTAGCCTAATAAAAGGCCAAATAGCTATATTAGCTTTCGCTGCAACATTCACCTTCAGTTCAGAGGTTATCCCTTCAATACTTTATTTCTGCCACTAGATGTCCTCAGTCTGATGGCCAGTATCGACCCACTTCCTGTAAGGTCAGGTCATCCCGGACCAGCCCCCAACCTATGGACAATGAAAGGAGATACGTGCAGGTGTGAGGTCTGCGCAGTCGGTGTGGCGCTCATATATTGCATTATAAAAATAGATATCCAATGGCATTTGTGAAATTTCACTGGAGACACTAATAACCCATATAAATACACACACATCTATTAGTTATTTAAAGCCCAAAGCAGCCAAAAAAATTAGTAGCCTAATAAAAGACAAAATAGCTATATTAGCTTTCGCTGCAACATTTGCCTACAGTTCAGAGATTATCCCTTTAATACTTTATTTCTGCCACTAGATGTCCTCAGTCTGATGGACAGTATCGTTCAACACATTTCCTTTAAGCTCAGGTCATCCCAGACAAGCCCCCAACCTATGATTGGACAATGAAAGGAGATACGTGTGGGTGAGAGGTCCGCGCAGTCAGTACAGCACTCATATATTGCGTTATAAAAATAGATATCCAATGGCATTTGTGACATTTCACTGGAGACACTACTAACCCATATAAATACACACACATCTATCACATGGAACACTGCATGTGGTTAGAGGCAAAAGCGTAGTTATTTAAGGCCCAAAGCAGGCGAAAAAAAAAAAAAAAAAAAAACAATGAGTAGCCTATTAAAAGGCAAAATAGCTATATCACCTTTCGCTGCAACATTTGCCTTCAATTCAGAAATCATCCCTTCAATACTTTATTTCTGCCACTAGATGTCCTCAGTCTGATGGTCAATATCGTTCAACCCACTTCCTCTAAGCTCAGGTCATCCCGGACCAGCCCCCAACCTATGACTTGACAATGAAAGGAGAAGCAGAAGACTGATGAGCTCTCTGCCATTCTTCTCTCTCCTTCTATTAGCATGACTTTTGTCAACACATAAACCGACTGGCTCTTTGTACTGCTTCTTCCTTTCACACTCCAGCCCTGCTGTACAGGTCAAATTCCAGGTCAAATTCAGATACTTTCACTGGTTGTATTTTAACAATATAGTATATATAACGATTTGATAATGATTACAGGGCTGCGTTAATTTGTATCTTTTATATCTGCCTGGAGTTTAGCTAAACGTCTGTCAGAGACCACGCTCTTCTCCACTGCAGCTGAGCAATGCAGCTTTGATAACTGACCTGCCTCCAGTCTGCTAATTGGACATGAAGGAGACGCAACAACATCAATTCATTCCTGGGCTCTACCCTCCTGTAAGCACATTCACAGTGTTAGACCGACAGCTCTGTTGGTGTCCGATCAGTGACTACGCTTTTATCCACTGCAGCTGAGCAATGCAGCTTTGATAACTGACCTGCCTCCAGTCTGCTAATTGGACATGAAGGAGAAGCAACAACATGAAGTCATTCCTGGGCTCTACCCTCCTGTAAGCACATTCACAGTGTTAGACCGACAGCTCTGTTGGTGTTCGATCAGTGACTACGCTTTTATCCACTGCAGCTGAGCAAAGCAGCATGGTCACTGACCTGCCTCCAGTCAGTGAAGGAGAAACAACAACATGAGGTCATTATTGGGCTCTACCCTTCTGTAAGCACACTCACAGTGTTAGACTGTGTTCACTGGATGGCCAAAACTATCATCAGATCTCCCCTCCCCATAACTATGCCCTCATCCACTTTCTTCTCCAGAAGCGAGGCACCATCTTTGTTTCGGGTATCAGCCAAAGTCACCATTCAGACTGAGATACCTGCTCAGAGAGGACACAATGCTGGTGCTTGTGCAGTTTTTGGTTCACATATGTCTAAACAAATCAGCCCCTGCTGTTATCTTTTTTCTTTCTTTTTTTTTCCTCTTTTAGTAGTGACTTGAGCCAGGTTAACCAATTCTGGATTTACCCCCTTAATGACCAGGCCATATTTTGCGATTCGGCACTGCGTTACTTTAACGGACAATAGCGCGGTCGTGCGACGCTGTACCCAAATAAAATTGATGTCCTTTTTTTTCCCACAAATAGAGCTTTCTTTTGGTGATATTTGATCACCTGTGCGATTTTTATATTTTGCGCTATAAACAAAAAAATTGCAACAATTCTGAAAAAAAAAAAAAAAAAAACAATATTTTTCACATTCTGCTATATAACATTCCCAAAAAAAAAAATGTAAAACTCAAAATTTTTTAACATTTTAGGCCAATTTGTTTTCTGCTACATATTTTTGGTAAAAAAAAATTGTAATAAGCGTATTTTGATTGGTTTGCGCAAAAGTTATCACGTCTACTAACTAGAGGAAAGATTTATGTAATTTTTATTGTTTTTTTACTAGTAATGGCGGCGATCTGCGACCCCTAACTGACATTTTTGACACTTTTGGGGGGGGGACCAGTGACATTACTACAGTAATCAGTGCTAAAAATATATGTTACTGTAATAATGACACTGGCAGGGAAGGGGTTAACATTGTGGGTGATCAAGGGGTTAAATGTAAGCCTAGGGGCGTGATTCCAACTGTATGGGGGCGTGGCTTGTGAAATGATCATAGAGACAGGTGATCCTATATAGAAGGATCACAGGCGCGCTGTGATCATTCCTGGGAGAAGAACGGTCAGCTGTGTTTACAACAGCCGACCGTTCTTCTCTCTCAGTGGGAAGCGATCACGGGTGTCAGGCGGCAATTGGAGCCGCCTGCCCCGTGCATGAGAGTCACCGCTGACAAGTGGGGGCGGGAGCGTGGCGCCGGCGGCGCGCGCTCGCCCCCTAGCTGCCGACGCGCGACCAACGTAGGTCTATGTCGGTTTGCGCAGGAAAGCCACCCTGCCGCAGTAAAAAGGCGGCGGGTGGTCGGCAACCGGTTAAGGATGCTATTCCTGAGCTTGCAAACTTAAAAAAAAAAAAAGTTAGCAAAAGCAGATCCTATGCCACTCTAACATGCAACTGCCGATCCAAGGTAAGACAAAGAAGTTGTCATTTGGGAAACATTAGGATTTCCTCAAAAAGTTTCAGCAGCGGGCTAATCAAAGCTGATAATGATGAAATAACAGACAAAGCAAATTGTTCCTGAGCCTATAATGTTAGGAAGATGCACCTGCATTCGTGTCACGGCGGCTCCTCCAGCCTTGAAATAACCGCTCTCCTTATTCCTAATTAATGATTCTATTTTAGGAACAGATACAGATGTACCGCCTGTACCCGCACTCCCACCTGTCATTTACTCTGTTTTGCTTTCTAAACTCTGAAAATCTTCAACCACTTCTGGACCGGAAGATTTACCCCCTCCTGCAGGGGATCTAGTTTGCTGGGCCCTTAGGGAAAATTACTCCTCCACGGTGCCAGGACAGGCTCCCCCAGTGGTCAGGGTGAAGATGACACCATTGGGTGGAGGAGAGGGTGGGACTAACAGATGCACTGAGACGGTACACCACACCAAACTGAAGAGATTAAAATTGGTGCACAAATATGGGGCTAATGTCCCAGCATCAGGGGTGTCAATGGAAGAATAAAATGTTCCTGCTTCGATTGTGTCACTGCATGGAAAAATGCCCCTGCGCCAGTGGTGTCATTGGAAAGGAAATAGGTTACTCTGTCTGTGGTGTCACTGGAAAGAAAAAATGTCCCTGTGTCTGTGGTGTCACCAGAAAGGAAATACACTCCTGTGTCTGCGGTGTCACTGGAAAGGAAATACGCTTCTGTGTTTGTGGTGTCATTGGAAAGGAAATACGCTTCTGTGTCTGTGGTGTCACCAGAAAGGAAATACGCTCCTGTGTCTGTGGTGTCACTGGAAAGGAAATACGCTCCTGTGTCTGTGGTGTCACTGGAAAGAAAAAATGTCCCTGTGTCTATGGTGTCACTGGAAAGGAAATACGCTCCTGTGTCTGTGGTGTCACTGGAAAGAAAAAATGTCCCTGTGTCTATGGTGTCACTGGAAAGGAAATACGCTCCTGTGTCTGTGGTGTCACTGGAAAGGAAATACGCTCCTGTGTCTGTGGTGTCACTGGAAAGGAAATACGCTTCTGTGTTTGTGGTGTCATTGGAAAGGAAATACGCTTCTGTGTCTGTGGTGTCACTGGAAAGAAAAAATGTCCCTGTGTCTGTGGTGTCACCAGAAAGGAAATACGCTTCTGTGTTTGTGGTGTCACTGGAAAGGAAATACGCTTCTGTGTTTGTGGTGTCATTGGAAAGGAAATACGCTCCTGTGTCTGTGGTGTCACTGGAAAGGAAATACACTCCTGTGTCTGTGGTGTCACTGGAAAGGAAATACGCTCCTGTGTCTGTGGTGTCACTGGAAAGGAAATACGTTCCTGTGACTGTGGTGTCACTGGACAGGAAATACGCTCCTGTGTCTGTGGTGTCACTGGAAAGGAAATACGCTCCTGTGTCTGTGGTGTCACTGGAAAGGAAATACGCTCCTGTGTCTGTGGTGTCACTGGAAAGGAAATACGCTCCTGTGTCTGTGGTGTCACTGGAAAGGAAATACGTTCCTGTGACTGTGGTGTCACTGGACAGGAAATACGCTCCTGTGTCTGTGGTGTCACTGGAAAGGAAATAGGTTACTGTGTCTGTGGTGTCACTGGAAAGGAAATACGTTCCTGTGACTGTGGTGTCACTGGACAGGAAATACGCTGCTGTGTCTGTGGTGTCACTGGAAAGGAAATAGGTTACTGTGTCTGTGGTGTCACTGGAAAGAAAAAATGTCCCTGTGTCTGTGGTGTCACCAGAAAGGAAATACGCTTCTGTGTTTGTGGTGTCATTGGAAAGGAAATACGCTTCTGTGTCTGTGGTGTCACTGGAAAGAAAAAATGTCCCTGTGTCTATGGTGTCACTGGAAAGGAAATACACTCCTGTGTCTATGGTGTCACTGGAAAGGAAATACGCTCCTGTGTCTGTGGTGTCACTGGAAAGGAAATACGCTCCTGTGTCTGTGGTGTCACTGGAAAGAAAACATGTCCATATTTCTGTGGTGTCCCTGGAGAGAAACAAAACGGTGTCACTTGAAGGAAAAAAATGTTTCCTGCATCGGTGGTGTCATTGGAAAGGAAATACGTTCTTGTGTCTGTGGTGTCACCGGAAAGGAAATATTTCCCTGTGTCTATTTGAATTTCAGGAGATGGTTATATTCTTTCAATTTTTTTCTATTCTTTTCTATTCTATCTCCTTTTTTTTTTTCTATTCTATTATATTCTATTCTATTCTTTATTTTCTATTCATTTTATTCTCTTTAGAAATTCCAAATTCTATTTGAAAACTATCCAAATTTAAATTTCGGCCGAAATTTAGATTTGTTATTTCTGATTCGTTTACATTCAGTACTATTGTAATTCGGAAATTTAGATACATCCGACTTTCCGAATAATGAAAAATGTGTCCGAATTTCAATTCGGAACGATACGAACTGCGCCGCACGTGTCTACGGGAAACATCTATAAGACATCGATAAATCTCTTTTCCAACACTAAACTGAAATTATTGGAGGTTCTTCTAACTTTCTGGAATATATAACGATCGATATTTATATAGGCCCCTATATACCGCATCAAACACCTAGCGCGGCTGCTGCCTGCGTTTCCAATCCTCTCCCTCCTCGCCGCGTGTAATTGCTCAGCGAGGAGACGGTATTACACATGCAAATTAACTTAATTGTAGCACGCAATTTAGCACATTAGAATACTCCAAAATAGAAGCGGCCCGAGTGGTAATTTTACACATAATTCTTCATTGAATCTCCCTGCGCGGGCTCATTATGTAATCTTTATCACGCAAGGAAAAAAAAAGGCCGCCGCGCCGGTCCGGTGAGTGGAAAAACATATTATCATCCGAGTTATTTATAGCGATAAAAGATAAAAAAAAAAAAGAAGATGTCGGTTCTCAAGTTCCTGTTGGGCTGCTCTGATTTCCAGATCGGAATATTTTAAAGTATCAAAATGTATCAAAACTTTTTTTTTAAAGCACTCGCAGCCTTCACATCAGCGGCAAGTCCTACAAACACAACTTTGCGTGACGGTTCACATATATGTGATGTCAGACATCGCATGTGATTCGCAGTGCACTGCTGTGCAAATTACATGCGATGTCTGTGCGTTGCGAAATCAGCAATACAGATTGTATGGCTGAATTCGCATCGCATTCGGACCAAAGTCGCACACAACTCTTTTTTTTGTCCGCACCAGAATCGAATCGCTTGGGTGTTCACACCTATGCGATCCAATTCATGTCCGAACTGACAGTTCGCAACGCACTGCTCTGCAAATCACATGCGATGTCTGTGCCTTGCGAATTCAGCCATATAAATTATATGGCTGAATTTGCATCGTATTCGGACCAAAGTCGCACAGGACCCTTCTTTTGTCCGCACCAGAATCGTATCGCATGGGTGTTCACACCTATGCTATCCGATTAATTTTCGAACTGACAGTTCGCAGCGCACTGCTGTGCAAATCACATGCGATGTCTTGTGCGATGCAAATTCAGCCATATAGATTGTATGGCTGAATTCGCATCGTATTTGGACGAAAGTCGCACAGGACCCTTTTTTTGGTCCGCACCAGAATCGTATCGCATAAGTGTTCACACCTATGTGATCCGATTCATTTCCGAAACTGACAGTTCGCAGCGCACTGCTGTGCAGATCACATGCAATGTCTTGTGCATTGCAAATTCAGCCATATGAATTTTATGGCTGAATTTGCATCGTATACAGACCAAAGTCGCACAGGACCCTTTTTTTGGTCCGCACCAGAATCGTATCGCATGGGTGTTCACACCTATGCGATCCGATTCATTTCTGAACTGACAGTTTGCAGTGCGCTGCTCTGCAAATCACATGCAATGTCTTGTGCGATGCATATTCAGCCATACAGATTGTATGGCTGAATTTGCATCGTATACAGACCAAAGTCGCACAGGACCCTTTCTTTGGTCCGCACCAGAATCGTATCGCATGAGTGTTCACACCTATGTGATCCGATTCATTTCCGAAACTGACAGTTCTCAGTGCACTGCTCTGCAAATCCCATGCGATGTCTGTGCGTTGCGAATTCAGCGATATAACTTATATGGCTGAATTTGCATCGTATACAGACCAAAGTCGCACAGGACCCTTTTTTTGATCCTCACCAGAATCGTATCGCATGGGTGTTCACACCTATGTGATCCGATTCATTTCCGAACTGACAGTTTGCAGTGCAATGTCTGTGGGTTGCGAATTTAGCCATATAAATTATATGGCTGAATTTGCATCGTATTCGGACCAAAGTTGCACAGGACCCTCTTTTGGGTTTGCACCAGAATTGGATCGTTTGGGTATTCACACCTATGCAATCCAATTCATGTCTGAACTGACAGTTCGCAGTGCATTGCTCTGCAAATCACATGCAATGTCTTGTGCATTGCGAATTCAGCCATTAAATTAGATGGCTGAATTTGCATCGTATTCGGACCAAAGTCGCACACGACCCTTTTTTGGGTTCGCACCAGAATTGGATCGCATGGGTGTTCACACCTACGTAATCCGATTAATTTCCGAACTGACAGTTCGCAGCGCACTGCTGTGCAAATCCCATGCGATGTCTGTGCGTTGCGAATTCAGCCATACAGATTGGGTGGTTTAAGCAACTTACAACTTATTATCCCCCCCCCTTACTTCATGAGGGTGGCCTGAGGTCCTGATGGCCTCTAGTGGGCCCTGTGCTCACTGCCTGGCACTGTGGAGCTCGATTGGCATTTGCCATTGAACACCAGAATTGGCAGCTCCACCACTGGTGCCCTGAGCTTTTCACAGATGAGGGCAGGTTCACCCTGAGCACATGTGACAGACGTGAAAGAACATTATGCTGCCTGTAACATCGTTCAGCATGACCGGTTTGGTGGTGGGTCAGTGATGGTCTGCGGAGGAATATCCATGGAGGGACGCACAGACCTCTACAGGCTAGACAATGGCACCCTGACTGCCATTAGGTATGGGGATGAAATCCTTGGACCCATTGTCAGACCCTACGTTGGTGCAGTAGGTCCTGGGTTCCTCCTGGTGCAGGACAATGCCCGGCCTCATGTGGTGAGAGTATGCAGCCAGTTCCTGGAGGATGATGGAATTGATACCATTGAATGGCCCCCACGCTTGACTGGCATAAATCCAATAGAACACCTCTGGGACATTATTTTTCGGTCCATCCGACACCGCCAGGTTGCACCTCAGTCTGTTCAGGAGCTCAGTGATGTCCTGGTCCAGATCCGGGAGAAAATACCCCAGGACACCATCCGTCCTCTCATTAGGAGCATGCCCCAACATTGTCAGGCATGCATACAAGCACGTGGGGGCCATACAAACTACTGAGGACCATTCTGAGTTGCTGCAATGAAATTTCAGCAAAATGGACTCGCCTGCTGCATCATTTCTTCAATTTGATTTCCGGGTGTCTTTGAATTCAGCCCTCTGTAGGGTGATCATTTTAATTTCCATCAAACAATGTGGCATCCTTTCCCTCCTAACACATTACCCAGTTAATACCAGTATAGATCCTAACACATTACCCAGTTAATACCAGTATAGTTCCTAACACATTACCCAGTCCATACCAGTATAGATCCTAACACATTACCCAGTCCATGCCAGTATAGATCCTAACACATTATCCAGTCCACACCAGTATAGATCCTAACACATTACCCAGTCCATACCAGTATAGATCCTAACACATTACCCAGTACACACCAGTATAGATCCTAACACATTACCCAGTCCATACCAGTATAGATCCTAACACATTACCCAGTCCATACCAGTATAGTTCCTAACACATTACCCAGTCCATACCAGTATAGATCCTAACACATTACCCAGTCCATACCAGTATAGATCCTAACACATTACCCAGTCCATACCAGTATAGATCCTAACACAATACCCAGCCCATACCAGTATAGATCCTAACACATTACCCAGTCCATACCAGTATAGATCCTAACACATTACCCAGTCTATACCAGTATAGGTATCCAGCATGAGGTTTTCCCCATTGAGATCTGATGTGTTTTCAGTTTTTCTTTAATTTTTTTTGGGCAGTGTATATAGAAATAATCACCTGTGAATATTTCTATAACACTGGTGTGGACCAGACACTAAGACCGCATTCACACTGGTCCGACTTGGACCGCGACTTGTCAGCCTGACAAGTCGCGGTCCGTCACGCTTCCATTGTGCGGTACAGGAGCCGTTCTAATAGGAGGGACACAAGTCGCTCCGACTTAGAAAAAGGTCCTGTACTACTTCGGGGCGACCTGGAGGTGACTTGCATAGACATTCATTTTATGAAGTCCGTGCAAGTCACGCCGTAGTCGCGCTGCACGAGACTTCACAGGTCGCCCCCTAAGTCGGAGCGACCTAATGTGAACCGAGACTTATAGTATTTTATTTGTTGTTTGTTTACATTATTGCAGCTCTGTAATCACTAACAGCATTAGATGCTTTTTTTCAAATGCAGGAAATGTGATTACCTATATTTGACTTGGCATCAGCCTCCATGTACAGCGGAGCTGTGACTGGGTGAAGGAGAAACAGCACAAGGAACTTACCATTTCATATACTGCTGAGAAGAAGCATACTGATAGGAGGGAAGAGCAGAGAGATGAGCTCATTCCTGTGCTGCTTCTTCTTTCACTGTCCAGTCACAGGTTGGGGGCTGGTCCGGGATGACCCAGGCTCGGTGGGTTGAATGATGCTGGTCATAACACTTGAGGACATCTAATGGCAAAAAAAGGTACTGCAGCTCTGGGTTGATGGTAAATATTGCAACAAAAGCTGGTTTTCCTCTTTTGTCTTTTAATGAGCTATTTGTTTTTTTTTTTTTTTGCTTGTTATCGTTGGCCGGAGTCCAGCTTTAGGAAAGGAAAACGCTCTGAGGAATTGTTCAGCAGACCAGATAACTAGCACAGGGTCATAATGGCTGGTTGGAGGGTCACGTGCGCTGCACTTCCCCCACACTGCCCCGAGGTCACAATATACATGTCAGGAATACATTAAATATGTAATATTTCCTTTGCCGTGATATACTGAAAAGTCAATAGGTGAACAAGTCACAAGGAGAGCCGCCATTAATTATCCCACCCAAGTCTTCCAACGTTCCATCAATAGTCAGGCTGGAAAGATCTTTGTTAAGCAGCTTGTAGATACAAACAGGCACTGAAAAATTACAAGGCGGAGATAGACCTAGAAATGCCGCCATCATTATTGCGCTAATTACACGCACATAGTGGAAACCCGTTACAGAGGAGCCGTGTATTCTGCTATTGGCCTGGCTCATGCCCATCCCCCGACTTCAACACTTCTCAGCACGAGCTCTCATGTTAGGAGGATGCGATTTTCTGAACAAATACTTTGCCAGTCAGTTTCCTTTTAATGATTCAGTTACATATTATATGTAGCAAGATGGCAGTATTGTGCTGAGTAATCAGCAAGGGAGGCCTTTGCATCCTTCCATTTACACTAAGAATGATAGGGTAGGGTGACCAGATGTCCCCGATTTTTGGGGACAGTTCCCAATTTCATGCAGTTGCCACCAGATTCCTCCCTGGTTATCCAATGGTGTCCCAGCCTGTGGGCCTCGGTATAATCTGTCTGGAAATATTTGATTAGGAGGCACTTCACTCTCTACATTACCTACTCTTCACCCCTGGACTCTGTGTAATATTTACTCCTCACTCCTGGACTCTGTGTAATATTTACTCCTCACTCCTGGACTCTGTGTAATATTTACTCCTCACCCCTGCACTCTGTGTAATATTTACTCCTCACCCCTGGACTCTGTGTAATATTTACTCCTCACCCCTGGACTCTGTGTAATATTTACTCCTCACTCCTGGACTCTGTGTAATATTTACTCCTCACCCCTGGACTCTGTGTAAAATTTAATCCTCACCCCTGGACTCTGTGTAATATTTACCCCTCACCCCTGGACTCTGTGTAAAATTGAATCCTCACCCCTGGACTCTGTGTAAAATTGAATCCTCACCCTGGACTCTTGTGTATTATTTACTCCTCACCCCTGGACTCTGTGTAATATTTACTCTTCACCCCTGGACTCTGTGTAATATTTACTCCTCACCCCTGGACTCTGTGTAATATTTACTCCTCACCCCTGGACTCTGTGTAATATTTACTCTTCACCCCTGGACTCTGTGTAATATTTACTCCTCACCCCTGGACTCTGTGTAATATTTACTCCTCACCCCTGGACTCTGTGTAATATTTACTCCTCACCCCTGGACTCTGTGTAATATTTACTCCTCACCCCTGGACTCTGTGTAATATTTAATCCTCACCCCTGGACTCTGTGTAATATTTACTCCTCACCCCTGGACTCTGTGTAAAATTGAATCCTCACCCCTGGACTCTGTGTAATATTTACCCCTCACCCCTGGACTCTGTGTAAAATTGAATCCTCACCCCTGGACTCTGTGTAATATTTACCCCTCACCCTGGACTCTTGTGTATTATTTATTCCTCGCCCCTGGACTCTGTGTAATATTTAATCCTCACCCCTGGACTCTGTGTAATATTTACTCCTCACCCCTGGACTCTGTGTAAAATTTAATCCTCACCCCTGGACTCTGTGTAATATTTACCCCTCACCCTGGACTCTTGTGTATTATTTATTCCTCGCCCCTGGACTCTGTGCATTGCCAAATCCTGACCCCTGCACTCTGTGCATTGCTTACTGCAGACGTCTGACAGACCCTGTGTAATATTTACTCCTGACTCCATTTTGAGTGTTACTTACTTTTGATTTCTCTAGTCTGTGCATTTCTTACTCCTGACCCCTGCACTCTGTGCATTTCTCACTCTTTACCTATGAACTCTGCGCATTTCTTACTCCTTATTTCCACACACTGTGCATTGCTTACTCCTGACCCCATTTTGTGTGTTACTTACTCCTGATTTCTGTACTCTGTGCATTTCTTACTCCTGATTTCTGTACTCTGTGCATTTTTTACTCCTGACCTCTGCACTAGGGATCGACCGATTATTGGCAACACCAATATATCGGGGGCCGATATGCACTTTCCCCGATATATCAGAATCAGCTCCTGAGGATACCGATAATGCCGATATTTCGGGAAAGTGCTGTACCGGAATGATTCCTGCAGCTAGAGGCATCACCCCGGTACCGGCATCCATAGCCGACGGTCGGCTGTCTTGTAATGACAACCGATGTGGCTGAGAAGCCGCTCGGCTGTCATTACAAGGAGCGGGAGGGGACGTCCCCCCCTCCCGCCTCCTTCCGCGGCTCGCCTGGGTCTCCCATCCCACCGGGAGACCCGGGCAACCAGTCTGCACGGCCGCTGAAGACCCGATCAAAGTCGCATTTGGCTCTGATGGGGTCGCCATGTAAAAAACCCGGAAGTGATGTCATGACATCACTTCCGGGTACTCGGCGCTAAATTTAAGAAAATGACAGCAATCAAAACAGCCAAACTTGGCGTTTTGAATGCTTTTAAGTGCAGAGGAGGGGTTTGGGGTCTTTTAGACCCCCAGATCCCTACAGAAGGAGTACCTCTGAAAAAAAAAAAAAAAATTTTTCCATGTCCGAAATTATCGGCCAATATCGGCCGATACCAATATCCGATGACTAAAATATTGGTATTGGTATCGGTATCAGCATTATAAAAATTATATTGGTCGATCACTACTCTGCACTCTGTGCTTTATTTACTCCTGACCTCTGTACTCTGTGCATTGCTTACTCCTGACCTCTGCACTCTGTGCTTTATTTATTCCTGACCTCGGTACTCTGTGCATTGCTTACTCCTGACCTCTGCACTCTGTGCTTTATTTATTCCTGACCTCTGCACTCTGTGCTTTATTTATTCCTGACCTCTGTACTCTGTGCATTGCTTACTCCTGACCTCTGCACTCTGTGCTTTATTTATTCCTGACCTCTGTACTCTGTGCATGGCTTACTCCTGACCTCTGCACTCTGTGCTTTATTTATTCCTGACCTCTGCACTCTGTGCTTTATTTATTCCTGACCTCTGTACTCTGTGCATTGCTTACTCCTGACCTCTGCACTCTGTGCTTTTATTCCTGACCTCTGTACTCTGTGCATGGCTTACTCCTGACCTCTGCACTCTGTGCTTTATTTATTCCTGACCTCTGCACTCTGTGCTTTATTTATTCCTGACCTCTGTACTCTGTGCATTGCTTACTCCTGACCTCTGCACTCTGTGCTTTATTTATTCCTGACCTCTGTACTCTGTGCTTTATTTATTCCTGACCTCTGCACTCTGTGCATTATTTACTCCTGACCTCTGCACTCTGTGCATTATTTACTCCTGACCTCTGCACTCGGTGCTTTATTTTCTCCTGACCTCTGCACTCTGTGCATTGCTTACTCCTGACCTCTGCACTCTGTGCATTTCTTACTCCTGACCTCAGCAACTGTATCATTTACTCCTCACCCCTGGACTGTGCATTACCAAATTCTGACCCCTGCAACCTGTTCGTTGCTTACCCCTGACTTTTGCACTCTGTGTAATATTTACTCCTCACCCCTGGACTTTGTGTGTTACCAACTCCTGACCCCTGCAATCTGTACATTTACTACTAAAATCTTTTTTTTTAAAAAGCATAGCTCTTGCTGCAATATTCACCTTCAATCCAGAGATTTCCCCCACAGTACTTCTTTACGGACACTACAGGGCCTCAGTCTGCCAGTGATGAGCTTATCTTGCTTACCCTGCTCTCTTCTCCTATCAGCATGCCTCATGAATAAGTGATTTGCTCCTTGCGCTGCTTTTTACTC